>NC_079456.1:16222148-16562148 GCF_903798145.1 Danio aesculapii | reverse complement strand
AAACCATTTCTATAGTGACTGGATTGAAACGGTTAAACATACAGAACCATTTGGCCTGGTAGTGGAAAAGCATCTGTAGAGGCACCAGTTGACTCTATAAGGGACTCTGTGAATTAGAGCTACTCGAACAAAACTTCAAACAGGTTTCCCTGAACATGTCCGCATCAACTATTGGTCAGCTGGTCCTACACTTTTTTTTATGAGGGCGGCATGGTGGCTAAGTGGTTAGCACTGTTGCCTCGCAGCAAGAAGGTTGCTGGTTCAAGTCCCGGCTTGGCCAGTTGGCGTTTTTCTGTGGAGTTTGCATGTTCTCCCCATGTTGGTGTGGGATTCCTCCGGGTGCTTCAATTTCTCCCACAGTCCAAAGACATGCACTATAGGTGAATTGAATAAACTAAATTGCCTGTTGTGTATGTTTATGAATCTGAGAGTGTATGAGTGTTTCCCAGTGATCAGTTGCGGCTGGAAGAGCATCCGCTGCATGAAACATATGCTAGATAATTTGGCGGTTCATTCCGCTGTGGCGACCCCTGATAAATAAAGGGACTAGGCCAAAAGAAAATAAATTTAAAATTAAAAATAAATTGGGCATAGTACAGAAAGTACTTGGCTATAACAGAAATTGCACATCTTTTGTCATAATGCAAAAAATGTCTGTATTATATTGAATTTTAAATTAATTTTACAAGCTTTACGGATTTATTCCAATAACCTGAACTTCTTTTTATTTGTCAGCAGCTTTGAAAAGCAGCGCACTAGGCAGCCCGCATGGAACGAGCAGGAAGCATCCAACTTGATATTCCGGACTTCAGCAACTCCGTCCTGTCGCACTTGAACCAGTTGCGAATACAGGGCCGTCTATGTGACATTGTGGTCAATGTTCAGGGCCACAGTTTTCGTGCCCACAAGGTGGTCCTTGCCGCCAGCTCCCCCTACTTCAGGGACCACATGTCACTGAGCGAGATGAGCACCGTGTCCATATCAGTCATCCGGAACCCAACCGTATTCGAGCAGCTCCTTTCGTTCTGCTACACAGGACGATTATGCTTGCAACTTGCCGATATTATCAGTTACCTGACGGCTGCCAGCTTCCTTCAAATGCAGCATATTATTGATCGTTGCACACAGATTTTAGAAGGCATCCACTTTAAAATCAGCCTATCGGATGTTGAAGAGGAGCTTGGGAATGGAGCTCATAGGACCACCAACCAGACCATTGAATCGGGAAGAGGTGGGACGACACTAGGTGGGTCCCGCTCCTTGAGTCCCAGACTCACAAGCTCCCGTTTGTTAGGCAACACTGGGGTGATCAGCATCCGCGATGTGAGGGAAGTCAGAGAGATTAGTCCCCCTGGGGAGTCCATGAGCCCTCAAATAGTGGAGCACAGTGGCATTGGTTCGGAGGAGGTGGGATCTGGGAAAGAACCCATTCTCCGAATTAACCGAGCCGGGCAATGGTATGTTGAGACAGGACCTGAGGCAGAGAGAGGAGGAGAGGAAAATGTGCGAATGGTTGATGGGTTTCGGATTAAGACCGAAAGGATGGATGAGTGGATGGGGGCAGAGACCCAGGCTTCAGCAGAGGAGGGCAGTGGGGCCGAGGAGGGGCCGACAGTAATGATTGACACCTCAGGACGTAGCACACTGGTGCAGGAAGGAGGAAGAGGTGGGAAAAGTTCCCAGCCGTCCAGTAGCTTCAGTGAAACAGAGAGGTGTGTATGGCATCTACAGGAAGTTCACGTTCAATTTAAAAATAGTTTTTTTTGTATAAGCATCTTATGGATGTAGTTAATTTTTTTTTTTGATAAGGAAAATCAAGGCACAATACTTAAATGTACTTCACTTACCCCAATAACACATTTTCTGTTTTGTTTTGTAAAATAAATAGTGAACCTGTACTTGTTTTTGCTTCAGGTTTAGTCCAACAGGTAGTGTTGTGGTCATGGCTGATCGCCAGAGGGCCAAGAGTGAGTCTCCAGGAAGAGTGGACGATCAGAGACATCCCACCTCACAGGTAGGGCATCCCAAACATAGTTGTAATCAAAAGTTTACAATTACAACCCTTTACTTTTTCTAATATCTTCAAATAAACATTGGTGGGGCACACAATGCTGAGCAAATAAGAAACCCTACAGTTGTATCATAGACAGAACAGGTGGTGTGCCTAAGTTAGGAACCATTTTAATGGAGTGGAGATCTTGTAAATAGACCATTAACCTTTCACCCTTTCCATACAGGGAGAAGAACAAGCTGTGTTTGACATGGGAGGATATGAGGAATACCTACGAGAACAGGTAGGTGACAGGTGGTTCCGCTACAACCCCCGTCTCACCTGCATTTACTGCTGCAAGTCATTCAACCAGAAGGGCAGCCTAGATCGTCACATGCGCCTGCACATGGGCATTACCCCTTTTGTCTGCCGAATCTGTGGGAAGAAGTACACCCGCAAGGACCAACTTGAGTACCACATCCGTAAGCACACAGGAAACAAGCCCTTTCATTGCCATGTCTGTGGCAAGAGCTTCCCATTCCAGGCTATCCTCAACCAGCACTTCCGCAAGAACCACCCAGGCTGTGCCCCACAGGAGGTGTCCCATAGTGCCTCTCCCGAGACCACCACGGTCACCTCCCGTGGAGGACAGAATGAAGACGAGTCGCCCAGCCAGGAAGATGCTGAGGGCAATAGTGGGGGTGGAGGTGCTGGCTCATCCTTCGGAGAAGGGGTCCAACCTTCAGTCTCCACCACTGGGCCTGACTGAAAGGCTTTGACGTAAAATGTTACAAATTTAGGGAGACACAGGACAGCAGGGTCAAAAAGGACCTTCTCTCTTGAGATCCACCTGTCCCTTGTCTCCCAACATCCACACTGAAAGTTGCAATTTGGAAGTTGAGTGAGCAGGAGGTTCTCTCAGCTACTGTCAACAAGGAAAGGTCTAAAAAAAGGGATAGTCTTACACGTCCCATTTGGACAAAGATCCTCTATTTTTTTTCAATGATAACAAAGATGCAAGGAACAGTTTGCTAGGAATAGTATTCTCTAGGGATTTATAAATGGTATTTCCGCTTTAAACCGCATCTACCTTCACCATACAAACTGAACAGGACGTCAATATATGAAGACAAGCCACACTCCAACAACCTCACACACCACTGGATGCAGTGATTAATTTTGTTCGTTTGATTTGTTTTTAGTCTTTTCTGTCTTTTTATATATGTTATGATTTTTTATATTTTTGTACTACTACAAATCTTTCAGGATAAACAAAAAAGAGAAGCTCTAGCTTTGATTTGGTGAAATTGCGTCAACAATTGCCAAACTTCTCTGTGCCAGAAGATGCGTTTTAAAATGAGAGGACATCGTAGTCCTTCGCTACTTTGCCTTGAGACAATCTTAATAAATTAACCTGGGGCTTGACTTTGTGCTCCCCAGTCATGGCAAGCTTAGGAAAACGGGTTCAGTTTTTTTATTAAGGACCCTCAGGTCTGACCTAATATAAGATTCTTTGTTTCTTTTTAAGTTAAGTGCCGATCCGGCCTGCCATATAACTGAAATGCATTTCTCACACTTAGCCTCAACCCAAGGAAGTTGTAGTTGTAGATATTTGGGTTTATAACCAGAAACACATTGTCATTTTACTGTTTAATGTAGGTAGTAATACTGTGATATAGGCACGCTGGTAAAGGACAAGGGTCAAGCATAGCAGTGACATATTTATTTACTTTTAATTTCCGTTAAGGCCTTCATACATCTCCAAACTCAACTACTCAGCTGCTGAATGTTGGCGATACAGTGATATAATACACAGGAAATCTTTCAACCTCAAATAAGCTACAATAGACCGCTCAGTTACCTCTCTCTCACATCACTACGCAATACCGATCTGTCGCACGCAGATGTGTGGATGCACTCAGCCGAATTTTATGTTCAGTGTTTAATTTTTTCTTTACATTGAGATTTACAAGCCTCACCAACTTGTTTTACAGATATTTTGTTTGTAAGAATGTGTTTGAGCAGGGTGAAGGGGTCCCAGAAGATGTAACCTTCTTCCTTTTATGTGTCAAGTCAAACGAATTGAGTCTAGTGCGGAGACGAACCAAATGTGGACTTGGTTGTCAATGCTATTTAGGAAAACGGAAACCGTATGTCTGTGATGACTGGGGGAAAAAAATTAAATGCCACGGAATGACTTTGAGTTTAAGATTTCCCTTCATCTAATGGAAGGCACTTTAACTTTGGGGTCAAGTGCCTTTACACTTGGCTTATGAACAGATGTTTCCAGATGGTGCTATGACGTAAATTTACTGAAGCTCTCAGTAACCAAAGGAACTGAAACTTGGAAGTTCTTAAACCCCTGGGAGGGTGAACAGGAGAAAAAGAGATTACATCAGGCACTTAAAGAAAGGGTGGGGGTGTTTATGTTTAGTTTTTGGAATACTTGTATATCTATATACATGTGTCACTTATGCATATTTAGACAAGTTTATACTTGTAATAACTACACGGAGGCGGTTTCGGGAATGATCAACAAAAGCAAAGGTGTTTAAGCGCAAGTCAAGCTGTTACCATTTTTATAAGGCTGTGAATTACACTTGGTTGCGACTGATTATTATTTTTTTTAGAAAATGGTTATAAAAATCAGCTACTGATGTTTCCGATAGGGATTTTGTGCACCTCGCTTCATATCAAACACAGGTTGGAACTTACTTTTACCGTTACTCTCATCTGTGAACACAGGTCAGCAGGTAAACACTTCTTACAAATATCAGGAACTCTCTGTTTACTTTTGGTGTTGACCTTCTCGGTTTGTACCAAGCGGATTTTCTTACTTGGAACTCTAGCTCTGGGTAACTTGGGTCAACATATTTCATGAGTGCAGCGGAAAAAAAAAAACATGAATAATTTCACTCAATGTAAATACTCATGCCTCAGAAGCAACCGCATTGAAATACAATCCTGAAACTGTATGATATCACGTTTGTTGTACAGTTAAGAACCCAGGTAAATAGAAGAGCATGTTGATATTGCTTTTATTTGTCATAATGCAACCTCATGATAAGGCCAGAGGAGTATGTCTGTAAACAACAACATAATCATAATCTAATATGTTATAATATATCAAAAAAATAGGTTCTTTTAACGCCTTTACGTTTAAATTTAGATTTGGGGCATGAGCCTGTTTTGTGTATGCCAAACATATAAGGGTGATAGTGACTTAAATTATCTTTATGTGAATGAATTAATTGCAATTTAATATCAAGGGATCTATATCTATAATTAGTCATTCCGATTATTGTTGAAGCTGCACCTTTTAGCAGTCTAAATTTAATCATGTTAATTTGGGTTTTAGGGCTTATGATAACTTTTAAGCATGTTTCCCTAATGTTGACCTTCAAAACATTGATGGTTGACCAACCTGTCTGTTTTTGTTAAACTATATTATTCATTCTAATATTATGTGTTTGGCTTTGGTATGTTTTTCGAGCTTTAAGAGGATAAATGTGTTGCTACGGTGTATATATTAGCCTGTAATATTTAATGTTTCTATATGACAATACATCTACTGCAGTTCAATTGTTGACTGATCAAGTCAATCCTAACCAAATTATGTCTAATCTTAACACAGTGTTATTGAATGTGTAGTTACATATGGAACGACATTGAAGCAATATTTCGCCCTATTTCCAGATGAAGTGGTGCAGAATTAAAATGCACTTGTGCAAACAACGACCAATCGATTTCAACATGGAAAACGTGTTTATGCATATTGCATACCTGCCAACACTCCTATTTTTCCTGGGAGTCTCCCGTATTTTAGTCACATCTCCTGCCACCCTCCCATTTTGTTATTTCTCCCATAATTTTTTGTACAGCCTGTTAATGTGGATTCACACGGAGCTTCAGTGTTAACGCTTGAGCGAGGGCGTGTCTGAAATTGGGGCTGACACGATCGTAATAGCAGCGTCAGCCAATGAAATTAGTCTGCAATCAACTACTGTCTGAGCTGGGGTATTTACATAAAGCGATCTGATTGGCTGACGCTTCAGTTGGCACATGAAAAGTTGAGAAACTTCTGCAGCAAGCAAAGCCCCTTAAGTGGTGCAGACGGATCCACAATTCAGTTCGGCAACGCTTGATTTCAACTATTCAAAGTGAATGAGAAGCGTTGATGCTGATGCCCTGTGTGAATAGGGTGTAACACCCCTGGGTCGCCGATTTTGCTATAGTATCCGATCGCAGCGGCCGCCCGAAATCCGGTGCATAGTACAGTTACTTACCCAGTTTTCAGCTGTGTTACTCAGACACCTCACCCCCGACAGCAAACCGCCCCCCGTGGTCTCGCGGATTTTCAGAGACAAATGTTGGCAGGTATAATATTGGCAAATGGGATAAAATTCTATCTCTGTGATCACATTTACCTCATGGTTATTTTTATTTATTTTTTTTATGGTCCGCCTTGTGAAACGTGATAAAGTGCATGTCTCTACTTAGTCGTTTTTTGTTATTTTTTGGGGGGTAGGGTCCGAATGACAAAACTGAGCCATATCTTCAAAGTTTGTTCAGTCTTGTCGCGAGTCCCTCTGGAGCAAATATTTTGTACAAGCAACACATTTCAGAAAAGGACACTTCAATAGCCTACATATATATATTTCAACTCTTAGTCTGTCTGAATAAGCAAGCAAGCAAGCAAGCGATGCATTGACAAAAAAACTAGTCAATTGTTTTGTTTTTACCTCAAAAGAGTCTTTGTACAAGGAAACAAGACATTGTTCTTCTACTGACCTTCAGTAGAAATTGTTTATTTGCATGTTGTCTGTCTTTTGTAATGGCCAAACATCAAGACAATTCCAGGCATCTAAATTTGCACCAACAGAAGCCAAAATATTGACCTTTTACGAGTTGTCATGCTATATTGTTTTATTTGCAAAAGCAATATAGTCTGTAAAGTTCTTTCCATGTGTCTTATAAGATTTAATCACTTTAATTTAAACCATACTTCATAAAATATTAAATTTTTACAAAACCACGATAAAGCAAAAAATATTTTATTCTTGGAAAAAAAAGGTCCAAATTCCAAAACACGAGAATAGTTGTCTTAAAGTTTTAATAGTAGACCAATATATTTATTAAGATAGCAAATGTTTTAAGAATTGAGAAATTATATTGATAGGCAATTAAAGGTATAGTTACTTATTTGAGATTAATCTGCGTTTATGATTGCTTCAAATTTGCATTTAAAATGGTACAGGAATCAGAAAGTTAATCGTTAATAATGTGAATGCCATCTTCACAATAACCACTATGTTTATTTTCGTTTCCTTACTGGCAGTGTGTCAAGTCCATTCTTCTATATAGAAATAAAGCACTTTAAGTGTAACTGTGAAGGATTTTTAATTATGTTCTTTCAATGTATAATTATGTAAGCCCAGATTGTGTGATACTGCTAAACCCAAATTTCTAATATGAAAAAAAATAAACTTGTTTTATCCTTGTTCAGTGTCTGTACCTATTCCTTGCCTCCTTTTATTTCCAAATCATCTACCCAACCTATTGCTGTGTTTGTTGCCAGTGCTTGCTTGGTATACTGACAAAAAAACTAACAAAACAAATGGATATATTGGGACCAATTTTAAAAATCATTTTTAAGGGGTGATGGAAGGAATAAAGCAGCCTAGACAAGGACGATCAACAATTGTCCTCAGTGCCAGATCCATATTAGCTGCTCCTGCATGGATTTGCGACTCGACCAGTGAAGATCAAGGCATTGATACTGGACTCACGAATAAACAGTAGGAAAGGCTGGTCTGCAACAAACTGCTCTCGGAAGATGTTCAGGGAACGTCCAGTAGCAACTACCGCTGTGGCGGCAGAAGCTTCACTACCTTCCTCGTTCACCTGATGAAACAAATTGTGTAACCCACCTCGGAACATGACACCTGATATTGCAAACTATTTTAAATAATCTTACCTCAAGGAAGGCCTTATGGTAAGCATCGGAGATGAACAAGTTGGGTCCTTCAGCATCAGCAACCATCCCTAGTGCAACATAGTGAAATAATAGTGTTTAAGAATGTTGATATTACACCTATACATTTCAAAGAAGAAAACCAAAGTAAATGGGAGGTTTTTGCATGTATTTGACAAATTAAGTGCTCACATTTAGCTAAACGATGATCTTGTCAGTTCTGCTCATCTCGCACTTTTAAAAACGTGAATGAACCAAAGACTTCAATAAATCAAACAAGTCCCATGCTGCAAGTCATGTCACATGATTTTACTTTTTTTCATGTGAAACTTGGTGTTAGTGGGGCCAGCAGGGGCTAGGAGTCCTAATGCCCCAGTATAGTGAATTGGACACTATACTGTCAGTGAGTGCTGTCTTTCAGATGAGACGTTAAACTGAAGTCCTGACTCTCTGTGGTCATTTAAATCCCTTGGCACTTCCTGTAAAGAGTAGGGGTGTAAGCCCGGTGTCCTGGCCAAGTTCCCTACGTCGGCCCTTACCCATGGCCTCCAAATCAGACCCCTTCATGATTGTGTAGTGCTTTTGGGTGCATGAACATACACAATAAATGCGCCATGTACAGTAAATACACATTAATTACTTGAGTTTTGCGGAGGAATTAATGTAATCTGCTGGAAAGGGGTGGGATATGATGCAATAATTAATCTATTTAGACAAGTTCAATAATCATTGGAGGCCAAAACCGATCATTCAAGTGCACAGCCCTAATTCTGACTCTAATGAAGCTTTTTGGTTGGAGAGATAAAAATTGGGAAAAAACTTGGGGGTGAGTAAACTATGACAAATGAAGTTCACAACATAGGTTCAGGGGTAGCCTAATCATTCAGGCAGGTCAATCATTATCACGTTTGTATATAAGCAGTAGCCATTGGACTGTGTCAGCTAGCGGTTTTTACCTGCATCCCTCCACCTCCTCTTGTCCTATTATTGTCCTATTATAGTCTTTTTCTTCAGAAGTAGACTCATAAGGGGGTTTGAATGAGTCTAGCTTCCTTCAAGCAGAGTGCATCAGATTTGTTCACCATTATTTATCATGGTCATATTACCAAAACAGAGTAATGTACCTGGGAGACTGGCATTCGCTGGACTAAAAAGATGTTCAAGGCCCATTTTCTTCAGCTGCTCTTTGAGGCTGAAACTGTCCTCAACACGGAAACGAGGAATCTGCACAGCTACTGTGGTCTCTTTCATGGCATGGAGCCAGCCGACAAGTTTCTTGAGGTTCATATTTGCCACCACCTTAAATAGATTCAGTTTTGTTATGTATGGTGACAGATTAAGATCTTAAAAGGAGAACATTGTGTATACTGTTTATAGTAGACTTACTTCCGACAGGGTTGCGCCTTCAATGGGTAAGATGAGCACCATTGTGATATCCCCACCGTTGTAGGGCAATTCAAGGATCTTGACTTTGTCCTCAGGAATTTTGGCATATTGGAATTTCTTCTCTTGGTACATCATGGGGACTGGACATTTGTGCGTTGGGCTGACATGAAAGTCTAACTTCATGACATTTTGCTTATCAAACTTGTTTTTCCATTGCCCCTGGAATGCAAAAAACATACTGTAACAGGGTTCACGAGTCAGGAATACCAAATCCTACACCTTAAAGGGCCTCTTTTCTACAAATGTTACCTCTAAAACACCTGCCTGGAAATTTTAGAGCTGCATTCAGAACCACATATTTTATGGTACAAGGGTAGGCAAGTACTGAGGGTCACTATAATAAACAGTTTAGTGGCATCTCTAATCAATCACACCTGCCATTTAGTTTTCAAGCAACACTAAAGACACATTTTATTTTTCAGGTCTGTTTGATTAGGGATATAGCGTAACTCAGGACAGTGGCACTCCGGAACTAAACTTGGTATGTAGCAGGTGATACATTTGGTTCAAACTTGCTTCCCGACCAGTTCTATTTAGAATGTGTGGAGTTAGACATACAGTGCTACACCAGTCATGTTACTGATACTATACATGACATATGGCATGAATAGAGTCAGTACAGGTACATCAGCATCCTTTACTGGAGACTCCAGATTGAATCCTACTCGGAGTAATGCAAGTACATCTGGAGGGGTTATATTGCAGTCATGACTTAGACAGGAGTAAGGTTTACCACAGTGAGTGTAATGGAGACTAGTTAGTAAAAGTTGTGCAGCTAAACTTCAATCTCCTGGCCTCAAGAAGCAAAATAGCACATGACACTAGAGGTTGTGGTCTGTAGTTTTCTTGTTAATGTGTCTATCACCTTTTATCCAAAGCCACTTAAATGACAATAAAGATACACATTTTACCAGTTCTTGATTTACTTGTGTATTGAAGCTTGGCATTCCTAATGTCATGCTTTAGTATTTTAACTAATATAAAGTAATAGTCAATCTTTAAAAAAGATTAAACTAATGGAGCAGTGGCTGAAGATCTTGATTAGTTGGTTTTAGTGCATCAATGCCGGAGGCTCTGCGGATGCAGGATTGGACAACTCCACAAGTGCAATTTTACTCTTTAATAAGAACTACATCTTTGTACCCTCACTTACTTTGAAGTAGATCGCATTCACCAAGACTAATATGGTGTTGGTGTCTATTGAACCTTCTGGCAGGGTATCTTTTATTCGGTTCTCGGTCTTGTTCGCAATCCATTCATTTATCGTCATCCTTGATGCTTCCGCTTTCTCCTGGAGGTCAAAACCTGATTGATTAGTACAGGGCCATGGACCAGATATTTCAGATCAGGGGTGTTCAAACCTGCTCCTGGAGGGCCAATGTTCTTCAGAGTTTAGCTCCAACACACTTGCCTAAAAGTTTCTAGTCAGTCTGAAGACCTTGACTAGCGTGTTCAGGTTGGTTTACAAATAGGAGCAGTGGCCTTTCAGGAACAGGAACACCACTGATAAAGACATTTATAAAAATGTAACCTTAAAATCGAGAGGCATCAACTTGGCTCCATAGACCATCTCACTAATGTGCTGGAAGGTCTCATTAAAAGTTGTGGATTTGTCTCCAAACAAACGGTTTGCAGAGATCAGTTCTGTTGTCTCATGCTTTTTGCGGTACAGACGACAGTTCAGCTTGGCGAAGAAGAAGTGGACCTGGTCTGATGTCTTTTCCTTTATTGTATCGAACTGAAACACCTACATGATAAAGATAGAGAAACTGTTGACTTGCTCAAGTGATTGATTTTTAGAGTTACTACTGAACCTTACTTTCATGAGCTGCTCCAGCGTTGTGTTACAAGCCCCTAGCTTTGTCATGGCGAAAGCTGTTGAGATACTAATCGGTGACAGAAAGATGTTTTCATCATTGGATTTGCCCTCTGCAAGCTGCTTGAAAAGCGAGAGGGCGAAGCGGCTGTTGGCTTTGGACAGTTCCCACACTCGAGCGTTGGTTCCAGGTGGGATATTCTCTGGCTCTTTGTTTGGTTGGATCTCATCCGGGTTGCGATAGATGCACATTGGCTCCAAGGGTAAGTCTTTGGGCTTTGCGTTGCAGATATCTTTGGTTGCATGGATCGAACATAAGGCAAGTGCCCACGAAGCCCACATACATGCCAACAACTTCATCCTGCCTAAAGTGCAATGAGAAACCATTTCAGGGAAAGTAGATCAGTACAAATTTTAGTGGCTATGCAAATCATGCAATATAATGGCTGTTTCTCAATTCTAAGAACGCAGAGAACGGACTTGCGGAGAGCAGTCTTGCCAGGTCACCTCAGAAGAACGAACTCGGGAGGCCGCGAGAAAACAAAACGCATCCTATGAGAAATGAGATGCTGCACTCTTCCCGATAGTCACTTGACCTTTACGCAATTTTAATGGAAATTTATTTAAACACTGCAGCCTTCATACAGCGATTTATTGTTTTGCCCCTTTTTAATACACATAACATGCATAATAAGTCATATCTCTGAACTTTGATATTAAACAGGTATAAAATGCTGCGCTTCCCACCTTCTTTATTCAGAATCAGCCGCAATGACTTCTGGGAGTTTGAGCAAGTTTTACGCTCAAGTCTGCATTGACAAATCCCCGATATCAAGAACACACCTAGAAACCTTCATGCATCCTCCATTCGTGGAGTCTTGAGTTTTGGTACTGAACTGAACACAAGATCTCATATTGAGAAACAGCCAATGTCTTTTGCGAATTCAGAAGACAAGTAGGATTTTGGAAAAAAGGTTTGCTCTTTGCCAATCTGCCAGATTAACTAGCTTTCTAGTCACAAATAAAAGTTAAATCTGTATTTAATTTAAACCGATCCACTTTATACTAGAGTTGTCCAAAGTGAAAACTTCTTTGTGAAATATAAGCACAACTTTGCACAATCATTTCGACAAAACTGCTCTTTCTTAAGATACACAATAAGATGATTTACATTTATGTTTTTCACTTACCTGGTGTCGTTTTTCCTCGTTAAAGACTAGTTTTGGAGCTATGTTTTACCTAGGCAAGCAGCAAAGTCAAGCAAAACACTGTTCTGTCGACAGGTCAGTGCCCTAAAGAGTGTCTAAAGTTACTCAGAACAACCTTTGAGCTATTGATTGGTTGTGTTAGGTCAATCACAAGCAAAGCAAATAGGATTTGTAATGTGCAATCCGTTCAAAACAATCACTGTAAAAAAAGAACTATTTCATTACAAATCCGTCAACTGCCTTTTAAAGTCTGAGGTAAAATTTTGTTTATCATCGGAAGTAACCTTAATCGTTAGGTGTTAAAACATTGAACTTGTTGCATGAATTTGTTAAAAAAGACAACAGAAAATGGTTTACAATATCATTTAATCATAATCCATGCCAGAATCACTGCTGCACATAAAATACATTTCTTATTAAATAATTTTTCAAGTTTTTTTTTTCAATATCTAATTCAAAAATCCAGTTAGTAATACCCCCTGCCCTCTCAAAGAAGAAAAGCAATTGTATTATACAAAAATGCAATCCAAAATTTCACACAGTGAATTCTTGTACAAAGAGAAAAAAGGTATTACAACTACATCCACATTGGAGAAATATTCTAAACATTCCATAATGGAGTATAATATACAAACATTTATTTTCTTATTCAGGTTGAAGTTAAAAGTGTACCTTAATTTAAGCAGTCTATCATGAGATAACATGGGAGAAATCATCAAAAACAATTATATATCCCGATGTTAGGAATCATGGTATAAAGACCACAACGCAACACCCCATCTCACGAAAAACAGTCAATACATGAGTGCAAGCAATGAGTTTCAGTGGGAACAAACGTACAGAAATGAGGTGGACAGCACTCTCTTTGGACACAAACACGCAATCATCCATTTCAAAACTACGTCCTACAGCTATAAGCTAAAACACTAAAGCCTGAATTTGTGCACAACCATCGGTTTCAAGTAACGTTGCGACTTCTCGTGTGTATGTGCGCGACGCATACTTTCCCCTTGAGATCAGGGAACAATATGTACCATCAATCATTTATCTGTGTGGGAAAACATACTACAGTCTCTGGTGTTTCAGGCACTAAGTGTCAAATTTCAACCCTTCCTATATTCTCATTTGTATGACTTTTGACACTAATTAGCACTACATTCGCATTTCAAAATGCAGGTAAAAATCACAATACGAAAATGAGTTCCAATGAGGAAACACTTGAGGTTTTTCATTAGACACTGATCATAAATACAACATATAAATTTATTTTTACAAGTCAGCACTGGGTGGAGGAATCGCATGAAACTGTTTGCCTCGAAATCAAGATAAAACTTTTTGTTTTGAAGATGAAGCACATTTTTGAACTTTATTTTTCTATTTTATCCATTACCAAAATGGGGAAAATACTGCATTTTCATAACCACAATATAATAACAAAAATAAAATATATATTCAAATAAAACACATTGGGATTTCTTTGTGATTTATGAGGCAGTTTACTGACTAAAGTGTCATTCACAATATAGAAAATTGTTCTCATTACCATAATAAAGTAATGCTCATTACAGTATAAACAGCAGCAGCATTTCTTTTCATAATATTAATGATATGAAGGCAGTACTATAAATATGATGTATCAGTACTTTTTAAAATGAAGCATACTTTTAGAAATAAAATTGAGACGATTGTCCAATTTACTTCCTAAAACATAATTTATGACGCACAAAAATACTGCATACTCATAATAATAATAATAATAATAATAATAATAATAATATATTTGATTTATAACGCGCTTTTCTAAAACCCAAAGCGCTTTATCATTACCATAATACAATAACAAAACTGCAACTTTTCATATTGAAATTAAGCATATTTTTAAGAACTTTAAGTTTACTACCTAAAATGTCATGAAAAATATTGCATTCTCATTACCGTAATACTCATTACAGTAAAATCAGCAGCAGCATTTCTTTTTATAGTATTAATATAAAGGCAGTACTATAAACATGATTAGACAATTGTCCAATTTAATTCCAAATATATCATATTCTTGACGTGAATGCACAAGCTGTATTACTGTAGTAACATTTTGTGATAATTGAGTCCGTTTATTTCCTAAAATTGTCATTACCACAATGTGGAAGATTATTGCATTCACATTACTGCATTACAGTAACAAAAACATTTTCTATATTAAAATTCAGCACATTTTGGGAATTTTTTTTTGCAAGTTTACTCTATAACATGTCATTACTGTGACATAATGTGGAAAAATATTGCCTTCTCATTACTTTAAAAAAAACAATTTCTTATAATAAATTAGGTATAAAGGAAGTACTATACATATGACATATCAGTACTTTGAATTTGTTCTATTATTCAGAAAGCAATAAAAATAAAGGTCACAAAAACAGGCTTCATTTCATGGGACGCAAAAACATTTGCTATGAGGTGAAGGTTTCATGTGATTCATCCAGGTAAACATTTTGGTTCCCTTTTCAAATCGGTAGTGATTCCCATTGGTCATGGGGTGATCGTGTAAATGTTGCTTTGCAACAATAGTTTTAAAAAGATGGTTTTCGTATGGCTGACTTAAAATACATAATTTTAAAACCACAATAAATTGAGCCCTTCTGCAAGAGCTCATACAATCTGCGTTTCATTCAAGGAAACATTGAATTTTTTTTTAAAATCAGTCTTACTTTAGGTACAAAAGAACTGTCGCGGATTGTTTTAATGGCATTTATGAAAACAGAGTAATCCTTGATTTGCTTATCTGCATCATTAGACCTCCAATGCCTAAAAATGAACCTTAATACTCCCTCTCTGAATATTGATATCAAACTATGACATAACACACAGGCTGTCCTTGTTTTCCTTTTCCAATTCAGACTCTTCAAAGAAGCCTAACATCAAACAACCACCATCACACCATGAAACATGCTTAAATACTTGAACTCACAAAGATACACAAAATGGCTACAAAAACGAATGACCTGGCAATAAATTCCTTTGTCTCAGAAAGGATAGGCAGTACTCAGTTTGGCGTTCTGAAAGCCTGCAGATACGAAAAGATCATTTAATATAAATGCTGACTTAGAAGACTGAGGAGAGTGGAATATTATAAATAAGAATGGTTCGGCTACATCTACACCCCAGACGCATGAATAACTGCGGATCTACATAAAGGCACAGTCTTGAAGTCTTCAAGTCTCGAAACTGGTTGAGCGACAATTGCAGTCCTGAAAAACAAAACAAAAACAAAGCGTGCGCACTGCGACAGACGTTTACACCCAAATACACTTAAAATCAACCCTGAGATAAAGACAGAGGTGTTCCTTTAAAACAAAACAAACATGACATTACCCAAGTGAACCTAGGACATTTTCTAGATCCTACAAATTCCTACAAGAGCGTTTTAACACGAGTTCGCCTTTGAGTACAGTTCGTAATCAATTTGAAAAGATTTCTCCACACTGTGCACCACAGTTCTATTACCTAAACAAAATTGCAATTTCCAATCTTGACGATTGCTTAAAATGTCCAAAGCTCAGACCAAAGCCACAGTAATACCATACAAATTCAAACAAAAAAATAGAATTTAACTCCAACTTAAGAGAATTTCCACCAAAATAGGTGCTTTTAAGGTTGCGGTAGGATGTCTCAAGAGACCATTACATGCTAGCAGACAAAAAAAACAATCAAAAATAAACTAACTTACAACATAAAGCTAAGTTATTGAGGCATGACAGTGTTTCCTAAATGATGAGATTTCACCACCGAGAAAGAGATCTACATGGAAGAATGCAGGTTTGAGATTACAGTGCAAGCGTTTTAATCAATCTGCTGCTTTATTGATGTCAGAAAAATCTGTTTTTTACTTTAATTAAAAGTAATGCGACTTCAATTTTATACTTGTGTATAATTTGCTTTATAAATTGCTTTACCATTTTCCAAGAAAATCTACGCAGAGAAGGTGGGAAAATTCAACAGACTCCACAAACGTTTCAACCCAACAACAGAATGTTCGATTTTTGGCTGCTGCTCTTGACGTTTTCATGCACCAAACGGCTAGTAAAAACATCAGAGAATTGACTTTTTGTGGATCTCCAGAGCTCAATGCGGCTGATAGAACTACAAACTAAATTTTTGGTTGGGTCAGAACAAAAAATAATAATGCAAAATACTTTCGTCCAGTTGTTTGGCTCGCTGTTTTATGTCTCCAGTAAGACATCTGACACTAACACAGAGTAAAGAAGCTCCAGTGTTTAAAGTAAACCTAAAAAGGCTGTCATGTACATGTTTGAAAGCCCAGCCTTTAGGGAAATTCGATTGAAGCAGCCCATCAAAACAATGTTCAAAGATGAAACAGAATGAAGGAAAGTCTTGAGGCGATTACGACTAGATCAAAGTCTTTCATTTAGCTCTGAACCACATCTTTTGAGGCAAAACACAGAGCAGATATATAAAAAAAATGTGGGTCGTAACTTCACTGACAAAGTGAAGAATAGTTTATACACATTCTTACAACAGAATGCAGCTTTATGCATCACCACAGTGGGCTTCTTTCCATCCTCAGGATGGAAAAATGTAACTATACCCACTACAAACTAAGCAGAGTGACCTGGATTGTTATTTCTATTCACGTCCAAAAATAATGCATCCCTGAGGACATTACAGCAGAGGAAGAAGATGATGATGATGATGATGATTACAGGTGGTTCAATCGAAATCCCACAGGCGGTGCAGTTTAACGCACTGAAAACAATACAAGAGCCCTATTAAGACTTGGCTTTCTTGGCATGAGAGCAATTGAGGTCAATTTAGTGACTAGAAAAAAAATTGAAGCCTAAATTATGAAAATTGTTTCGACCCTTATGATGTATCAAAATGCTTGAATATGCAGCAAGCCTGCAGCTAACATAAAAGAAAGATCTGAATCTGAACACTGTAAACTCTGACAGAAGTGTAAACGCCACACCAAGCACAAACAAAAAGCGTAACTACTGAAAATGTAGCATCACATGATAAAAAAAAACGCAAGTGGATTGCTGATCCTTAAAGAGATCACGCTGCTTAAGACTGAGGATATTTCAGATTTAGCCTGATTTACAAGGCAATGAAAAAAGGAAAGCGGTGAATACAAACAGGAAGAAGATACTCAACAGCAGATACTGCTGTGAAACTCAATCAGGGCATGACTGTGCATGTCTATGCACAGTAAATCCCACCCATAATTGCCTGAAGGGTGTTTGAGGGTCAGCGGATGAAGCTAACGTTCAGGATTAAGCGAATGAACGGTGTTATACAGCAATGTTAACCTGGGACAGGAGAGCAAACCGGGTGCTCCAGAGGTTGTGGAAGGGGAATATGAGGTAGAATATGAGCCGGCTAAGAGTGAACGACTCCATTCTTGGGCAGATCGGGGCTGCTGGCCACCTGTTCAGAGGACAAGCTGAGCGAGGACGTCTTGCTGGTCAGTGAGGACATGCTGCTGCTGACGAGACCACAGTCCTGGACCAAACTCATGGAACCATTGGAGCCCTCACTACAACCAGAGGCAGAGAGAAAATATTGGGCATAATTAACCAAATGTCACCACAAATGTATATACTTAATTTTTGTCTATGCAATGGATGTAGATTGTTATTGAGTCAATCTCTCAAAACCATTTCAGGTAATATTTCACCCCTAATATAATAAAACATACATGCACATATACATATATATACACATATGTAGATACACATACAT
This sequence comes from Danio aesculapii, assembly GCF_903798145.1. Classification (NCBI taxonomy): domain Eukaryota; kingdom Metazoa; phylum Chordata; class Actinopteri; order Cypriniformes; family Danionidae; genus Danio; species Danio aesculapii. Next base: position 16,543,957 of record NC_079456.1, on the reverse strand, counting down.
ACATATATATACACACACACACACACACACACACATATATATATATAATTTTTTTTAAATTTTTTTTTTTAATTTATTTATTTATTTTTGGTGTAAATTCATTTAAATAAATTATGAGAATGTGCATCATGCTTTTTATCTTTTTAATAATTATTTTTTCGGGGTTTTCAACTTTATATGAGAGGACAGTAGAGAGTATTGACAGGAAAGCATGGGGAGCAGAGAAAGGGAAAGAACCGGCATAGGATCACGAGGCGGAATCGAACTTGGGTCACCGTGAGCACCGGAGTGCACTTGTCGACGCATCAACCACTACACCACTGGCGCTGACCTTTTTATTCTTTTTAAAGGAACACTTTACTCCACGCATTTTACAAGTTACATTGGTTGAAAAGTGCTAGTGGAAGTACGTTTTGAATCTGATTAGACCATTAGCATCATGCTCAAAAAATGTGTTTCGATTACTTTCCTATTTAAAGCTTTGACTATTTTGTAGTTACACTAGCCACGTTTGCTCCTAAAGCGAGCGAGCCAGGGCCAGTCGTGTTTGCACTGTCACTTCCGGGACTGATCGCGCCATTTATCAACGTTTTTTGTGTGTAAGATTCTAATGGTCTAATCCGAATCAATGGTTTATGCAAAACAAAAAAAAAACCTAATTTGGATTCAAAAATGGTAAAGCTCAACTGTTTAGCTCAAAGAGAACTGTAAAATGAGCCCATTTCCAAAAAAAGTTGAGTGTTGCTTTAAAGATTAAATGGCGAAAAGAAATGGGATTTATTGTTAAAATGTGTCACCTCAGACTCAGTTGATGCTCATCTCGCTGCAGAAGATGTTCATCTGGTCCGTTTTCGACTGAGATCCGCTTGTATTTGCCATCATGGTTCTCCTGAAGATGAAAAAAATCCAAACTCAAGCACAATGAAGCAGCAAATTGCCATCATTTTAACATTTATAGGGTATATGGAGAGCTAGTGTTTCTTCCCATACTGATAAACTTCTGGTGAACAGTTAATGTGACTTTTTTTCATTTTATATGGTTCCTTTTACAGCATCGATGTTGTAATGTAATTAAAATACAATCAGTTAAATAGACTTTGACATTCGTTTAGTTGCACAAGTGTAAAATGAGTTAAAAAGCCGTATATATAATTATATACATTATAAAATATAAGTCCCTAAAATTATATAAAATTAAACTGCTTTTTGAAACAATGACCTTGCCGAAAAATGTACTGAAAATAGAACTGGCCATGGGCTCATGAATTATGCATAAGTAATAGAATATATTAATAATGAATAATTAATAGGAGGTCTATAAATTGCGTGTCTCACTAACCATCTCCTGTGACCTCTTGTTGATCTCTTTCTCCACCTGGTGCAGCTCGAAACTCAGCTGCTCGCTGGACAAATTCCCAGAGCTCCAGTCCACCCGAGATGCTTGGGACATCACTGAGCTGGAGTTCTGTCAAAGAGAGTGAGTGATGCTGAATCAATCCAAAAAATAAATGATAAAATAATAATAATAATAATAATAATACACAAATATAACCATAAATATTTACAACTTTGTTTTTGACTTTATATTTATGGACTTTCAATGTTCTTCTAAAGCACCATTATTTTCAAATCAAGCACTTGTAATTCTCACCTGCAGCATATGTAGCGCCATGAAAGTCCTTACTGTACATAACATTTCACTTACACTTAATATTGACATAAAAATATCAGAAAAATGATGATGCTTTGAACATGTCATTTAAAAAAAAAACTGACCGTTTTCAAAGAACTTTAATAAAAATTGATGAATCCAATACTGGTAATATTCAGACATGGTTTCTGAAATATTGATAAAATGTGCATTTTTCGCCAAAGTTCTTGTACAAGATTTAAATTTTGTATTTTTAAATTAAGAATTTCTCTTTTCTGTTTTGTTTTTGAGCATAAACATATGGAATTTCACATTTAAAGGGCACCTATTTTACCCCTTTTACAAGATGTAAGATAAGGCTTTGATGTATCCAGAATGAGTCTGTAAAATTTCAGCTCAGAATACAAATCAGATAATTTATTATAGCCTTCAGAATCTGCCCATTTTTATGTCTGAATACATTGTATCTGTTTCTGCAGTCTGTGGCTTCAAATTCAACTGAGCTGCTTCTCCCTGTGTTACGTTACGTCAGATAAGCAGCACAGTGACAGACAGGGGCGCCGCTAGGGGGGGGAAGTTAAGACTATTCTGAGGGCCCACGTCGTTTTGCGGCTCCTGGAGATACTATTAGGGGCCCACCAGACCCCATGCTCTTTATTTTCGTCCACGACCCCCCTCCCTCTAACCCACCACACTTACTGTCTTTACAATACATTACAAACATGCTCTGTTTTAAAAATGTTTTAAACTTAAAAAAAAAAAAAAAAAAAAAAAAAAAAAATCACAGAGTTGGAGCAGATATTATAATTCCAGTTTCTTTGCGAAAAAAAAAGTTCTGTGGACACATGTATACATGTCATTATAGAAACATGCCGCTTGTCAATCAAATCGGTGGGCAGGGAAACCACATTACTACATCACATTGGTCTGTGTCATGGATTGGTCAGGCTCTCACGACCCCCACTCACGAAGATCACCATCACCTGACTTCTAATGAGCACACAGCTGCATCACATTCACGAGCACCAGATAAAAGCACAGCACTCCAGTCGCTCATTGTCCGGGCTCGTCTCGACGAAAGCGGACAACTGAGCGACCACTCAGCGTAGTCATCCTCAGCTAAAACAAACGATTTACTTACCTGTTCTCTTTGTATTCCTCCTAGTCTTCCTGGTCCTCCCGAATCGTCCTGTCTTCCGGTCCTTCCAAGTCTGTGTCATCCTCTGTCAGCTGTATCTGGTGTGTGCTGTCCATCCTCGTGTATTCCTGTTACCCAGCCACGGAGGAAAAGACCCCAACATCATTCCTGATCCTCCTGGCTATCCTTCATGTGCTCCTTGTTGTCATTTAATAAACACCCTAACGTTTCCTTACCTCTGTCTCCTGTCCGCTTCATAACAGAAGCCCGGACCCATAACGACGACAACATGAGCACCCCCGATCACCTTCAAGAGCTGGTGGACCAGTTGAAGCGGATTCTACAGCCACCAGCTCCACTTTCCAACGCACCACCAGCACCGAGCACTTCCGCCTCCACAGTTTCTTCTTCGGCCCTTCCTTCCAGTCCCATGGCCCGACCAGCGCCCTACTCAGGCGGAGCGGGGGAGTGCAATGGTTTTCTGTTACAATGTTCCCTCATATTCGAAATGCAACCTTCTCTATATCCCACAGATAAGTCGAAGATCGCCTACATCGTATCTCTACTCTCTGGACCTGCACTTAAATGGGCTGAGACGATCTGGAACCAAGCCGGGCCGGTCATGAATTCCATCACTACCTTCACGGAGTATTTCAAAGAGGTGTTTGGACGTTCTGATGGGGAAGTAGCCGCTGGAGAGCAGCTGTATCATCTAAAGCAAGGTACTCTATCTACACAGGAATATGCTCTCCGGTTTCGCACTCTAGCAGCTGCAAGTGGATGGAATGAGAGATCGTTGTTGACCACGTACCGGCTCGGCTTGGAACCCACTCTCCGAATCCAACTGGCCACATTAGATGATACAATGGGTCTGGAGAGATTCATCCAACATTCTCTCCGATGTTCCGATCGTCTCCGTTCCTATCAACAGGACACCATCACCCCCTCGTCTGCACTCCTCCAATCGCCTGAGTCAACAGCCTCTCCAGAACCAGAACCCATGATAATAGAGTCTGGAAGACTGACATCAGCGGAACGACAGAGGAGGCTGACCCGGGGTCTGTGTCTATACTGCGGTGTCAGTGGACACACCCGTATGGAGTGTCCCCTTCGTCCCATTCGGACTTCAGTGAGTGTATTCAGTACGAATATTGAACAATGTAAACCACTTACTACCACCGTACAAATAACTACTGCCTCTATTTCTCTCCTTGTCACAGCCCTCATCGACTCCGGGTCAGCAGGGAACTTCATCTCCCAATCCCTCTGTCGTCAACTCCACCTCCGTACTGAGGCGTCCTCGCATATATACCAGATACAACCGATAACCCAGTGCACTCGATCTTCGACCCGTATCCATCGACAATGCGAAGACATCCTTCTTCAAGTGGGGTTGTTACATCAAGAGAGGATTCAATTTCTGGTTCTGGAGGGTGCAAATATGGACATCATTCTAGGGCGCCCGTGGCTGGTGAAGCACGATCCCATCATCTCTTGGGGCACAGGAGAGATAAAGAAATGGGGATCTGGATGTACACCTGCCTGTTTTCCAAATCTCCCTCTTCAAGGTCGGAACCCCATTTCTTTGTTTGCAACATCGGTCGAGAGCCCTCCTGAGAAGCAGTCTATCCACATTCCTAAGGAGTACAGCTCCTTTCATGATGTCTTCTGCCCCAAGAGAGCTTCCCAGCTACCGCCGCATCGGCCATGGGACTGCGCGATCGACCTAGTTCCAGATGCCCAGTTGCCAAGAGGTAGGATCTACCCGCTCTCGCTTCCAGAGAATCAGGCAATGGAAGATTACATAAGGGAGGCTCTGAGTCAGGGGTACATACGTCACTCAAAATCACCAGCCGCCTCAAGCTTCTTCTTTGTGGCCAAGAAGGACGGAGGGCTGCGTCCATGCATCGACTACAGGGTCCTAAATAACGGTACAGTAAAATACCGATATCCCCTTCCTCTGGTACCAGCCGCTTTGGAACAGCTCCGAGAAGCTAAAGTCTTCACTAAATTGGACCTCCGCAGCGCGTATAATCTGATAAGAATACGTGAGGGGGACCAATGGAAGACAGCATTCGTGACCCCTACTGGCCACTATGAATATGAGGTCATGCCTTACGGTCTGGTCAACGCCCCCTCCGTATTCCAAAACTTCATTCATGAAGTCCTCCGGGAGTTTCTTCACCACTGTGTAATAGTGTACATAGATGACATCCTCATTTACTCCCGGAGTGAGGCCGAACATCGCCAACACGTTGCGGAGGTCCTACACACATTGAGAGAACATCACCTCTACCTCAAAGCGGAGAAATGCTCATTCCACCAGAAGTCGATTCATTTCTTGGGATACATCATTGACCAAACCGGTATACGTATGGATGGGAAGAAAATTGAGGCTGTTCTATCCTGGTCAGAACCCACTTCCATTAAGGAGCTCCAGAGGTTTCTTGGGTTTGCTAACTTTTATAGACGGTTTATCAAGGACTACAGCAGGATTACATCACCTCTCACTAATCTCCTCAAGGGTAAACCCAAAGGACTGGAGTGGACCAAAGAAGCAGCCGCAGCCTTCCGCCTTCTTAAGAAGGAGTTCACAAGGGCCCCACTCCTGACTCATCCTGACCCAAATCTTCCTTTCGTGGTGGAAGTGGACGCATCCACCACCGGCGTCGGGGCAGTATTATCTCAACATCATGATACACCGCCCCGACTGCATCCCTGTGCCTATTTCTCTCGGAAGTTGAGCCCGGCGGAGCAGAATTACAGCATAGGAGACAGGGAGCTTCTAGCAATCAAGCTAGCCTTGGAGGAGTGGCGTCACTGGTTGGAGGGAGCCAAACATCCGTTCCAGGTGATCACAGATCACAAAAACCTCCAATACATCAAAGAGGCCAAGAGACTATGTCCACGTCAAGCCAGATGGTCACTTTTCTTCTCACGTTTTGATTTCTCCATTTCCTATCGTCCAGGACCCAAGAATCTAAGAGCAGACGCTCTCTCTCGTTTACACGAGCATCACGATCATGAAGAACTCCCAACGAAGATTCTTCCCGAACACATCTCCATTTGTCCGATCACCTGGAACGCTCCTCCAGTCGTTGCCACTCCGGAAGCCCCTGCTCCGCCGGGATGCCCTCCTCATCGGCAGTTCATACCACCTGAACACCGGGTAGATCTGATCCACTCCTTACATACCTCGCTAGGCACTGGACATCCAGGGATCAACAATACTCTCTCGCTAGTATCCCAACGATTCTGGTGGCCAAACATGGCAAGGGATGTGAGGCAATATGTTCAGGGCTGTAAGGACTGTGCCCAATCCAAGAGCCCACGTCATCTACCCGCTGGAAAGCTCCATCCCTTGCCGATTCCGAACCGTCCCTGGTCACACCTAGGAGTGGACTTTATCACTGACCTCCCTTCGTCAGAAGGTAATACCTGTATTCTAGTCATAGTAGATAGATTCTCAAAGTTTGTCAAACTAATCCCTCTGAAAGGTCTTCCCACAGCCTTTGAAACTGCCGACAATATCTTTAATCAAGTCTTCAGGTCATTTGGTATTCCAGAAGATATTGTGTCGGACAGAGGTCCACAGTTCATCTCACGTCTATGGAAAGCCTTCTTCAAGCTCCTAGGTGTGGCCGTCAGCCTCTCTTCTGGATATCATCCCCAAACCAACGGGCAGACAGAGAGGAAGATTCAGGAGGTGGGACGGTTCCTGCGGACCTTCTGCAGTGGTCACCAGAACTCCTGGAGCCAGTATTTGGGCTGGGCAGAATATGCCCAAAATTCACTGCGGCAACCCTCCACCGGACTCACGCCATTCCAGTGCGTCCTGGGCTTCCAACCACCGCTCTTTCCCTGGGATGGCGAACCATCTGATGTCCCCGCAGTGGATCACTGGTTCCGGGAGAGCGAGAGAGTCTGGGACGAGGCTCATCAACATCTGCAGAGGGCAGTCCGTCGAAGCAAGGTAACCGCCGATAGGAGAAGGTCTGAAGAACCCAGATACACACCCGGACAAAAGGTGTGGCTATCCACCCGGGACATACGCATGCGACTGCCCTCTCGCAAGTTAAGTCCCCGATTTGTTGGTCCCTTCACCATCGTGGAACAGGTTAACCCCGTCACCTACAAACTACAATTACCCTCTCACTACCGTATTCACCCTACATTCCACGTATCACTCCTGAAACCCTATCACGATCCTGTTCTTCCCTCCACAGAGCCTGACCACGAAGAGGAACCCCCTCCTCCACTGCTCCTAGAAGAAGGAGCCGTCTACGCAGTGAAGGAGATCTTGCGTTCCCGACGTCGTGGTGGCCAGTTGGAGTACCTGGTGGACTGGGAAGGGTACGGCCCCGAAGAAAGGACATGGGTTCCCAGAGCTGATATTCTCGATCCTAGTCTCATGGTGGAGTTTCATGAGAGCCACCCTGAGTTCCCAGCGCCTAGAGGCAGAGGGAGACCACCACGGCGTCGGAGGTGTCGGCCCTCAGGAGCGGGCCCTGGGGAGGGGGGTACTGTCATGGATTGGTCAGGCTCTCACGACCCCCACTCACGAAGATCACCATCACCTGACTTCTAATGAGCACACAGCTGCATCACATTCACGAGCACCAGATAAAAGCACAGCACTCCAGTCGCTCATTGTCCGGGCTCGTCTCGACGAAAGCGGACAACTGAGCGACCACTCAGCGTAGTCATCCTCAGCTAAAACAAACGATTTACTTACCTGTTCTCTTTGTATTCCTCCTAGTCTTCCTGGTCCTCCCGAATCGTCCTGTCTTCCGGTCCTTCCAAGTCTGTGTCATCCTCTGTCAGCTGTATCTGGTGTGTGCTGTCCATCCTCGTGTATTCCTGTTACCCAGCCACGGAGGAAAAGACCCCAACATCATTCCTGATCCTCCTGGCTATCCTTCATGTGCTCCTTGTTGTCATTTAATAAACACCCTAACGTTTCCTTACCTCTGTCTCCTGTCCGCTTCATAACAGTCTGATTATATCCCGCCCATATGACAGTGGACACACTATACATAGAAACAGTTCTGTCCAAACAGCTTACAAAAGTGGATTTTCATCATAAGAGCCCTTTAATTCAGGCACGTAAGGACCTAGGTTTGTTTTTAATTACTTTCCAGGCCTTGAATCAATGTCTTTTTTTTTAATGAATTTTGATTACATCATATATACACAAACACACTAAATGTTGCCACTTAGTTGGACTAGACATGATGTGCAAGCGTGACACATGCAGCAGGGAAAGGCAGTCTCACCTCCAGGCGAGGGTGTGTCTGTTGGCTGATTTGCTGGTTGACCTGCTGTAGCTCCATCCTCAGCTGCTCGCGGGCCTGTACGGCAGGAGATAAACTGGACCTGCAGGATGAGCAGACAAAGCGCCACTCATTTACTGAAAAGATTTACTCATTTAAACCGAGCCATTTCTTGGAAAGGGTGAGACTGGGGCAACATACCGCTCGCTGAAGTGGCCCTGAGACGTTTGGTGTGCCTGGTAGGAGTCACCGCTCCACCCACTGTGGTTCGCATAAGTGTAATCAGCTTAAAGAAGACGACAAAGAGCGTTCAGAAACATTGACATTATGCTATCCTGTTAGTATTGTGAGGACAAAGCAGGAGGGGTTACCGGTGTGCTTGGCAGAGTTTGGCAAGGGTGGCATTGGACTGTTTGGCGGGAAGCCCAGTTTAGATGTGCGCGAAATGGCTCCGAAACGAGACACGGTCGGCAGAGAGCCAAAGGGAATGATGGGGTCGTCGTCTTTAACTTCTGTCGCTCTGCGTTGAAGCTCCAAGCCGTGCACTCGCAGACTTTTGCCTTTCTCTACATTTTGCTGGGAGAAATGGTACAAGTTAGTTAGAAGATCTCATTTGAATATGCTTATTTATGCTAATCTTTATGAATAATTTTATTTAAATAAATGCAAATTGGACTACTTATTCAAGAACATTATGAAACGGAATATGCAGACTGACATGTCTGGCCAAAAACTGGAAAACTGGCAAATTCTGGTTTCAATTTTTTTTGTAATTAGGACTTCTGAGATGGTTGTTTTCATTTTTGGCCCCATGGTGGGGCTGGACTAACCTCAAATGTCATTGGTTACTTTCCCTTTTTATGAAGTAAGCTGTGCATCTATTACTAGATGATCCGTTGGGCAGATGACTTCATCTTAACAGCAAATGCATGTGACTTTGGCTGCGTTCAAAATCGCCTACTATTACTACATGACCGTTAGAAAAGTATGCTCTATATAGTATAAATGTAAGTAATATGAATGGAATTAGGACGTACTACATCTGCGATTTGTCGTCATCACGAGACCTACCCACGTCGTCAGTTGCATTGCTTCACTCCCGTTTATGAATTATACTGCATTGCATGATGGGATAGAGTAGCATCCACAGAAAGCGTACTTCAGAACCTCACCCAGAAGTAGTACGTTCAACTCAATTCATGTTTATTTATATAGTGCTTTTTACAATGTAGATTGTGTCAAAGCAGCTTAACATAGAAGTTCTAGTTAAGTTCAGTTTTCAGAGTTGAAGGTCATCCAGGTAACTTCTCATTTGTCTCACATATAATTAAGACATACTACTTGGCTCACATACTGTTTCAAGCATACTATATAGTAGGGAAGTATGCGGTTTCTGACATAGCCTTTGCATTTATTTTTTTTTTTTACTTTCAAATAAGCTGCCTGTCTTCATTTAAATACCCCATCACTGGAATATGTTTACTTTATAATTCATTAACTAAATTTAAGATCCAATTTTTTTAAAAGAACAACTCCTGAGTGACTAAGAAAATCAAAATGAAATCAAAATATACAATGTTCACCTTATTAGCCATAACCAGTGTTGGGCAATAACACGTTACCAGTAATAAGTTACCGTAACGGCATTACTTTTGACAGTAACTAATACTGTAGCGTAGGGCTGGGCGATTTGGCAAAAAAAAAATGATCATGATCATTTTTTTTCATATCAGTCGATATCGATAATTATCACGATAAATGTCAAATCTTTATATCTAGAAATTTTTTAAGATTTTCAGCAAGCCAATCCCTTTGTGCAGCTGATTTAACACATTTTGTGAAATGTTTTAGCTGTCTGATAAACATAAAAATAAAAACAAAAGAACAATCATTTAATTAATCATTTTTCAGCATTTATTGTTCAAGTTTTCAACAATCAATGACATTAACCTCCCCTACCCTACCCTAGTTATTGTATATTATTGTTCAACATCAGAAGAAATATAAAAAAGTAAAAGGTGAGTTAATGGTGACAGAATTTTCTGTTTTGAATTAACTGTCCTTTTAATAGTGAGTATGGTGAATTTAGGGTAAAATATCCTCAAACATATTTTATTTAGGGACGCTAAAGATTACTAAAGATAACCCTTTAATCGATAGACCTTATTGATGACCGATTAAGCATGGACATTTAAAGGTTAAGTTATGCTTTGCACTGTGATACGAGTCTACGCATTACATAAGTGTGTGGAGTTTACATTACCTAATGGCGTCACCCTCTTGACATTACATATTGCGGGATGCATAAAACCCTGTTATGCGCAGATCTCGGTTATATCCGCCGGTGTTAACCAATTTAATCTGACAGACGAATATGCCAATGCAGACTCTCATTTGAAAAACCGCGCATCAGGGCGAGACTTGCGGGGAGCATCTCCTTTCACATAACGTGTTTGAGTTCTCTCATCCTTCAAAGCCAGTTAATTCTTCCCAGGTAATCTAAGAATACTATCAGTACTGCGAATAATTTGTCAAGACTGTCCTGGCTCATCCGAGCCGCTTGATTAAATGAACTGAAACAGTGTAAAGAGTTTAATGGATTATTTTGGCGCTAAAGCATATATAGCGGACTTGTTTTGAAGCGCTTCACCTCAGATGTTATTTGTTCTTCTCGTTTATGTGGTAGATAACGGAACAACATAAGTGTCTTAACAGTCTCATCAAGTGTTTATTGAGATTGTGCGGTCTGTTATAGCGTCTTTTCGTTTTTTTTGTCATAAGGCACGGCTTTCGAAAATGATGACATGAGACTCTGCTGGATAGTTGCGCTGATGCTTGTATATGGTCCACGTTTACCAACACTCGTTTCTAGCATCCTCTAGCATAGTTTCCAGCATCTTCATAAGGCTGGTATTGTTTTAAATAATGAAACAGGTGTGTTGCCTGTTTTTGATGGCACGAGTCGTCTGCACAGCTTGCTCTGTCATGTTGCTCTGTTTTGTGTTGCTCCAGACTACTTAAGTTTAGTGATGTTTCTTGTCAACAATGACTGTGACCTTATTTTTGTTTTACTTATTTTTTTCTTACTCCTCCAAGTGCAACTAACACTGCATGGCTGTAAACTTGTACTACCTGCAGGCTGCAAAATGCCTGCGCAGTGTTATGCATAGTGCATGAACATTATCGAACACTTATCAAACTGTCATCATCGTTTTATCGAAAACTTATATTTCGTGTTAATTATCGTTATCGAATTATCGTCCAGCCCTACTGTAACGCATTACTTATTAAATATAGTAACTCAGTTATCGTTACAATATGATGCGTTTGTCCGTTACTTGGTAACTTAATTTATTTTGGCTGCTGCCCATAAGCTTCCTGTTTACAGCGGCGACTCATTGTGGGATTGGTGGATGCCAACCAATCACGGTTAAGAAGACGCGTCGTGTATGAGGTGCCAGACTGGACAAAAGTCAATCGATAGCAGAGACCAAATGCATGCGAGGTACACCAAGTGTGCACAAGAGAGAGACCGGGTGCACGCAAGAGAGGCCAAGTCTGCTCACGAGAGACCAAATGCACGCGAGAGAGAGTGAAAGACTATTAATGTTACTATTATTAATTATTATCACTAATACTACTATGTTTGTTGTTTCTAATAAATAAAGCACACATTTGTTATCTGTTAAACTTGATTAATTTAGTAGACACTGAGACATATTTCTGTAATATTTCAGAACACATTATTTAAATGTATAGTGTTGTATTGCTCAGAAAAATCCTGTGATTTTTTTTATTTTTTATAGTTTTACATATTTTTATAGCTGTTATACAACAGCTCAATTTGCACTGAATATACACAGCTTACTTTCTATAAGTTGTTGACATACCACGTTTAATTTGTGGTTAGTTTGAAAATTGCTCATTGATTTGATTTTTGAGCAGCTGTTATGTTTTTGTTGTATAAAATGCATAAGGTTTATGGTTGTCTATAATAGCAGTTTTTTGCTGCCAAGTTTCACCGAATTAATTCTGAATGATTATTCAGATTACTTTCATTACAACAGTGTATTCTCCATGCAGCACTGAAGTGACGTTTTAAAGGCATTAATGAGAGCATTAAAAATGTTCTTTGGAAAACATTAAAAAATAAGTTTTAACAGTAATGCATTACTTTTTGGTGTAAGTAATCAAAGTAATTGAGTTACTTTGTGAATGAAGCAACTAGTAACAGTAACTGGTTACTTTTTTCAGTAACTAGCACAACACTGGTCATATGGTAAACAATTAATCAGTGCAAGTTAAATCTGCTTAGCCATGCCCTCTACGTCACCGTACTAAAATAAAAGTCTACAGCAATTTCATGCAGGCTTTAAGGATGCAGCAGTAAACCTTCCATACTGATGAAATACTGTACATGGTTAACTTAATACTACAGAATTTGAACTTCTTTGCAATGATTTTTGTTCCTTGTGCAATACCTAAAAAAAAAAATGTCTAAAAATGAGATGTATAAAGTATAATATGTCTTAAAATATCTTGCATCGTAAAATAAATCGTTTTAAAACAAATGGTTTTAAATTGGTATCCAAAAAAGGTATTGTCCTGGAAACAGTGTCAAAGTTTCAGTATTATATTTAATTTTTCAACAATATATTTAGCCCTAGTATGAAATGAACTAACGTCAAGATTACGTTACTCTTTGGTATACACATATAATATATATATACACACAATTTATACAGTTGAAGTCAGAATTATTAGCCCCCCTTTGAATTTTTTTCCAATATTTCCCAAATGATTTCCACAGTATGTCTGATAATATTTTTTCTTCTGGAGAAAGTCTTATTTCGGCTAGAATAAAAGCAGTTTTTTATTTTTAAGAACCATTTTACGGTCAAAATTATTAGCCCCTTTAAGCTAGCTATCTATCTATCTATCTATCTATCTATCTATCTATCTATCTATCTATCTATCTATCTATCTATCTATCTATCTATCTATCTATCTATCTATCTATATATATATATATATATATATATATATATATATAAAATATATACACACACACACTCAAACATATATACACACACATACACCTATGTCCTTGGGTTAGTAAACAAGATGATTAGTACAGACTAGCCAGAATAAACACTGATAACCTTTTGTAATGGAACAGCCACTGAAAACAGCTCAAACGTTTTGTGTGGGAGAAAAACTGCAAAATCCTCTAGCAATGAACACAAATGTAATACTTGTGGTTGTTTGTCAGGGCCAATGCTAAGTTTCTGTAAAGTTCTGTCAACTATAAAAAGGCAAACTTACTGCGTCCATGGAGTGCATGCCCTCTTTGGACTTCATGTCTTTGCTGCCGATGTAAGAACCGATGGTGTCACATAACCATGGTGAATATGAGGCAGTGTAGTCCGGTTCCCGGAAGTGTCCAAATCCGTGCGTGTTCTCAATGTACTGTAAACCATGTGGACATGGTGACTTATTATGGAAGACAACTAAATCAATCTTTTTTTTTTGTAAGAAAACAAGACTTAGAAATGTGAAAATAAATATCGTCAAGACGTTTCACTGTAAAAAATATTTAGAAAATGAAAATAGCGAATATATAATAATAACAATAATAATAACAGAAAAACTAAAAAACTTAAATACTATACAAAATGTTTTTAAATTTTCCTATGTAATTTCCATTAATTAAAAAAAATATATATATATACACAAAAAATAAATTATGTTATATAATTTAATATATTTTAAAAATATATATAGAAAAATTTGTATCAAGTTTTAATCAATACAAATAATATTATGAATATTTTCATTAAGTTTAATACTGAAAACACTATTATTATAGTCATATCCTTCTATAAACACAGTATTAAACTATTTTGTATTAATAATTCAATAAAAAGCATACTAAAGAAAAAAAAAATGTATGTATAGGTGTGGTGTATATACACTACCTGACAAAAGTCTTAATATCTTTACTTTTAGTTGATCATTTGGTATCAGAAATGGGTTATATGAAAGGCAAAAGCCTCTAGATTACGCTTATTTTACTAAAATAAGATAAGATCATGCCTTGATTTTTAATGATTTAATTAGGACAGTAAGGTCTGACTTTGCTTAGACAAAATTCTTGTCACTTAACAGAAATAATGTAGAGTAGAGAATATAAAGTCATGGTGCAGGGGAAAAAATAAATATTGTGTATGACTCATGAACTTGGAGGACTGCATCCATACATCTTTGCAATGACTTAAATAACTTATTAATAAAGTCATCTGGAACGACAAAGAAAGTGTTCTTGCAGGACTTCCAGAGTTCATCAAGATTCTTAGGATTCATATTCAATGCCTCCTCCATCTTACTCCAGACATGCTCAATAATGTTCATTTCTGGTGACTGGGCTGGCCAATTCTGGAGCACCATGACCTTCTTCACTTTCAGGAACTTTGATGTGGAGGCTGAAGCATGAGGAGGAGACTATCCTGTTGAAGAATTTGCCCTCTTCTGGAGTTTGTTATGTAATGAGCAGCACAAATGTCTTGATACCTCAGGCTGTTGATGTTGCCATCCAATCTGAAGATCTCTTGCATGCCCCCATACCGAATGTAACCCCATACCATGATTTTTCCTTCACCAAACTTGACTGATTTCTCTGAGAATTTTCCAATAGGTCTGCAGTATTTGTGATGATTAGGATTCAGTTTAACTGATAATTCATCAAAAGAATCTACCTTCTGCCACTTCTACAAATGATCAACTAGAAGTCAAGTTATTATTTGTTGCTCTTACAACTGGGATTGACGACAAGACTTTTGTCAGGTAGCGTATATGGTTTACATTAGCTGGTAGCCATAATTCATTAAATTAAATTATTATTCTAATGATTAGCGTGCTTTATTCTGCTTTTGTCTTACGTCTCTCTGTGCCCTCATATCTTGAGGGTAGCCCGGGTCATAGGAGTGTGAAGAGCCGAAAGGCGGTGGAGAAACAACCTTCCTCTCCTCCAGCTGGGCCATGATCTCTTTTCTGCGCCGGTGCAGGTAGTCCAGTGAGTGCTGAGCTCGAGGATAGGCATTCTGGGAACACAGATTTTCATTATTTAAGCTGTAAATCAGAGACTGCTGCAATGCTGACCATCAGCACTACATTTTCAACCGCTGCTGCCCATGTCTCTCAAGGTGTTCCCCAGGGTTCTGTTCCGGGGACCGTAATGTTTATCTTTTACTAGCTCCCACTAGAAAAATCCCTTCACAACACTGCAACAGTATACAACAGTATTTGAGATTGCAGAGAGGTGCAACATAAAATATGAAAAAGCTGAAATACAACCCCAAATCAGAAAAAGTTAGGACACCATGGAAAACGCTAATAAAAAAAGAAAAGTAGTGATTTCCAAATTCACTTTTTTTATGGCAGACAATATGAACAACAATAACGTCAACAATATGATGGTCAACTTCATTTCATTTGTAAATATACATCCTTTCCTGTCATTCATACCTGCAACACATTCCAAACAAAGTTGGCACAGGAACAATTTAGGGCTAGTAATCAGGTAAATTCGTTAAATAATGATGCAATTTGAAACAGATGTTGTCAACAGGTGATTGTAATTATAATCTGGTACTAAAGAAGCATCCAAAAAAGGTCTAGTTCTACTAGGTCTACTGGATTACCAGTTTGCAAACAAGTACATGGGAAAATTATTGAAATGTTTAAAAACAATGTTCCTCAATGAAAGTTAGGAAGACATTTGGAGATTTTATCTTCAGTGCATAACATTATTAAAAGATTCAAGGAATCTGGAGGAATTTTAGTGCGTAAAGCACAAGAACGTAATCTTAAGCTGAACAAATGTGATCTCCGATCCCTCAGGTGGCTCTGCTTTAAGAATCATCATTCATCTATAAGTGATATCACCACATGGGCTCAGGACTACTTTGGCAAACCTTTGTCAAGTACCACAATACGTAGTTACTTCCACAAATGCCAGTCAAAACTGTACTGTGCAAAAAGGAAGCCCTATGTTAACAGTGTCCAAAAGCGGCGGTTGATTTGGGGTTGTATGAAAAGCAGTGGTTCTTACCCTGTGATAATTCCTGATCTGGCTGGGGTGGTTATAGGAGTCAGTGGTGTATCTCTCCTGAGCAGATTCGGGTAGATATGAGGTGCTGGTGTTTTGGGGTTGTAAGGGGGGAGGGATGTCTGGACTCCTTCGGACTAGCTCTTCACGTGGGGCGAATGTTTGGGGATGAGCGTAGGGTGAGTGGCATCGGTTGTCATGGCGTGAAGGGTATCCGTAATGAGCGCTAGGGTTGGTGTATTGGTGCTTCGAGACGTATGAGTTGGGATAAGAGTCCGGATATGGCGACATTCCTGGATCCGGTGCAGGATGACGGGGATAGCGATGATGGTGGGGGTAAGGATTACCAGCTGAAAAGAGGAAAACAGAATGCTTAGTTTTAGAAGTGTAAAATTCAAAGTGTCAAAGTCAGAGTATATACAGGAATCATGTCTCGTGTATCATTTTAAGACTCTTTCCATACTTTAAGACCTTATAACCACTTTAGGTTTCTCCTGGAAACACTGGCGAGATTTTAACTTTCAGCGTAAATACTAAATATTAATTTAAGGAACTAATCCATAACTAAAAACTATTATTTATAAACTGAATAAAAATCTATTAAATCTAGCTAATTCAGCAGGTTAGCGCTTCTAGAGCTGCAGAAATAATGGTGCTGCCTTGGTTACTGCAGTAAACAAAGCAGCATGATGTCAAATCTAGCAGGACTTCATTGATTTCAAAACTACACAGCATCCGGATATTCGCAGATTTTATTCAGGCAAAATTTAGCATACAACAATACAATGCTTAATCTAAAAAGATATAAAAAGTAATACCTTGCAAAATAGCATTTAAGACTTTATACTTTTTAAGGGCTTTAAAATTTTCTACATTGATTTATCAACTTTAATTACTTTAAGACCCTGAGGACACCCTGAAAGTGGAATTAGGCTAAATGGGAAACCTGAGGAAATGTCCACTTGTGAGGGCCAAATTTGTTAAATATTAGTCTGCAATTACATTAAAAGGGACAAAAATTTCCTCACACCCAAGTGGTTCTAAACTTTCATGAAGTTCTCTCTTACGACACAAAACACTATGAAATTCAATTCATCAAAATATCTTCTATTTTTAGATTCTTACATTTTTTGGTGAACTACCTTTATAATATTATTATTACCATTTACCACACTAACCAGTGTATAATAAACAATAAAATCACATTACTTTATACTTTTTGCAATGAATATATTCATTTAAATCTATATACTTAAACAATTTTACATTGATGACAATTACTACACAATATATTGAGTGTGTTTTTGTTCTTGTGACATAGGAGCTAAATAAATGACAAAACCAGGCTGAAAGTCCCTATATTAATGAATTGATTCATTGACTTAAAGGGCACCTACGGTAAAAAAAATCTACTTTTCAAGCTGTTTGGACACATATGTGCATGTATGGTGTATAGACCGTCATATTGGGGTGATATATGCACACCCAGTGCTTTTTTTTTAATTTAACAACATAAAAAACGGTAGACCAATTGGAGCTGTTTTCAAACCGACCGCAACTTTACGTAGGAGAATTCAAAAATGCGTGGCGCGACAATTCAGGACACTTCATGTTTCTGCCGCGCCACAGAGAGTGTCTGGTGTGCCGTGTCGTGGCTTCGAGCGGCGCATCCGGTGCCTCAGTCAAAGTTAATTCAGTGTGCGTGGTTATTAGTTTCTGTGTACAAGCTCGGCACTTGAAACTAGCACACAGTTGGCTATAAAACTATACAAAGACACAAATGATTTTGTACTCTCTGCTTGGTCTGTGTCCGAGTCGTACATGTACGACTGAATGTGGCTCCTCTCAGTCTGCCTGTCAGAATCGGTTGCAAACACAGAGCGGGTGAGCTCATGTCCCCGCCCTCTTGTTACGTTGGGCAGGAAGCCGAAACTAATTTACATGTGAAGCAACACACCCCTAAATCAGCGAACTGTGGACACATCCCCAACATGACACTTTTTAACACATTATAATAAAAATATCTCAATTGTGTTTTAAACTGAACCTAAACTGGCACACTCAGAAGAACCATAATATTATTATTAAATCATAAAAAAGAGGTAAACTATGTTCCCTTTAATTCAAGTGATTTGTTCAAAATGGCTGATTTATTTGGAAATGAAGCAAGGGACTGTCGTTACAAATATTTTATTGAAAAATAGATTCCAAAAAAAACAAAACAAAAACCCCCCCCGATAAATTCTGGAACAAAACATATTTCTTGCACCAGCATAGTTTGGAAGAAAATTTATGGTGAAACAGAGCAAAAACATAAACATTATATGTAAAATGTTTTCTAATACTTTGTTGTTGTTGTTGTTGGACTGATGTATAAAATCAATTCTTTTTCAATCATGCTAATAAAACAGGAGAATCTGCATCTTCATCCAGTAATAAACATTTGCGAACAAGACATGCATCCTGCTTCCACATTATTAGAACAATGTTACTATTATAGCTTATTTTATTAAACGATATTAAAAAGCAGATATTATGTCATATGTTATGAGTCCTAGCTTCCTTTCTTTTGGTCTCAATTAAAATATAAAAGTGAAATTACATTATTTAGTTTTCCCATTTCTTTTGTTTTCCATATTCAGATTTTATATTATTATTTGAATTAGATAGTCTTGTTGGCTGTAGATAACAGTTTTTGTGTACCTGTGGCATACTGGGAGGATTCGTATGAGGCAGATGGTGGCGGTGGTGCTCTTGTTTCAGAGTAATACAGGTCAGGCTGGTGTGACGAATACATCTGAGGAACTCTAGGCACTGCAGACAAGTGCTTCTGTCCCACTGCGCCGTCGCCTGCTATCCTGGACTGGGCATTCATGAGCATTGATGGTTTCGGTATGGATTCCAATCTATGAATCGAAGGAGATAGAGTGCAATCAGGTTATGTTCTTGTTTTTAAATAATAAAATTTATTTCAGTTCCTGTATTAGTATTTCTTGACCATTTATTAATTTATATGGTGACCAGCTCTTTAAAAAGGAAGATCAGTTAAAACAAGGATTTTTTTAATGAATATGAATAATAAAAAGTCTATAAAACTATTCAAGCACTTTATCATGATGACTAGAAATAGATCAATTCACATTTGACTAAACACTTCTAATAATTATAAGACAAAAAACAACTAATAAATTGGTTGGATTAAGAACTTAAATTTGATTAAAGTCCATACAAACAAAAATAGAACAAATAAAAAAAAGTCAAAAATGTATTAAAATTAATAATTTTATTAAATTAAAAAATAAAAAAAATTGTTAAATAGCAATGTAAAATAATTATAAAAATGTAACATTTATTTAAAATTATTTAATAACTATGATTAAATTAGATTAGATTTAATTATTCAATTTTCAATCTAATAATTATAAAATAATACATAATTTTATAATAACAAAATTCAAATAAATATATTTTGATTTAAGTTAATACAAATAAGAATAAAATAATTTAAAAATCTATTAAAATCTAAAAATAATTATTAAAATAACTGTAAATAATTATACATAAATATATAGATTACATGAAATAATTATACATAAATTAATATTTTTTTATTATTTATTAATTGTTTAAACGAAATGAATTAAAAATATTTTTTTTATTTTTAACTTATTTCAGCTCATGTATCTGTATTTTAATGACCATTTACATTTATTAATTTATTTGGAGAGCTGCTCTTTAAAAAGATTTTTTCAGATGGATTTTTTAGAATTTGAATAATAAAAATAATGTTATATTATTACATTAATATAATATTTATTTTATATTATCTTTACACATAAAAAGTCAATAAAGCATTATCAAGAATGAATTAACACTAGAAATAGATTAATTCAAATTTGATTAAAATCATAAAACAATTATAAAACAATAAAATAAAAAATTATTAATAAATTGGTTAAATTATGAAGTTAAATTTGATTAAAGTTAATACAAGAATAAAACAAATAAAAAGCAAAATAATATGTTAATCAAATAGCAGTAAAAACTAATAAATCAATAAATCAATTGATTTTTAAAATTATTTAATAGTTAAACTTAAATAAAAATATTTATTGCCAATCAAAAAGCCACTTTAATAATTTGATTTTATATTTAATTATAATTTTATAATTTAATTAAAATGATATATTTTTCAATTTTATTATAATTTTTATAATATTAACAAAATTCAAATAAACATCAATTTTAATTAAAGTTAATAAAATAAAAAACAAGTAAAAAATCTATTAAAATATACAAATATTACATTAACTGTAAATAATTATACATAAATATATAGATTATATAAAAAAAGTATGCATCAATTAATAACTTTTTATTATTTATTATTGATTAAATTAAATGAATAACATTTATTTCAAAACTTATTTCAGCCCCTGTATCCGTATTTTAATGACCAATTAGATTTATTAATTTATATGGAGAGCAGCTCTTTAAAAAGTTGAATAAGTGTTTAAGTTGCATTTTTTAAATGAATTTGAATAAAAAAAAAAATCTATAAAATGTATAACAAAATAATGTTAAACAAAAAGCAATAAAAACTAATAATATATCAATTCATATTTTTAATTCTTTAATAACTAAAATTAAATAAAAATATTCAGTGACAATCAAAGAGCCATTTTAAATCTAATAAATAATTTAATAAAATAATTAAATACATATTTGACATAAATGTTTCATGTATTTTGCGATCATTTAAAATGTTAAAAGTTTACTCTTGAATTTCTACATGAGATTCTTATTCCCCGTGCCACTGAACAAACTCACGAGTCTGGAGGTGAGCCGGGAGCACTGAGGCTACCAGAATCCATCTTTGTGGGTTTGTGTGTGGGCTCATAAGACGGGTCCGAGCCTCTGGAAACCAGATGAGCTAGAGCGGATCCAGGTCCCGCCGCTAGTATCCCGTTGGTGATGGAAGAGGATTTGCGTGGCAGACCCTCAATAGGCGGCCCATCGTCAGACAACAGTCCCAGATCCAGCTCATTCAGCTGAGTAAGGGACTGACTGAGCTGACGACGCATCCCCACACGCTTGTTCATCTTACGATATCTGTCGGTAGACAAGAGAAGGTGAAGCTGATGCAAACACTGATTCTGCGGGACTGGATGTGTTTAATGTGGTGCTCACTTTTCTAGCTCGTCCTGAGAGTGAGCAAAGGTGCAGCTCGCTCCACGGGGACAGCCACCCTTCTGCTTCATGTCACGGCACATGTAGGTCTTGTATTTGCTGTGCTGAGGAGGCTGTGGAGCGAGAGGTCAGAGAGGATTACTTACTGTTTAAGTCAGAATTATTAGCCCTCCTGAATATTTTTTCCCCAATTTATGTTTAAGAATTTTAGATTTATTAGATTTTTTTCAACACATTACTAAACAATTTTAATATTTCATTTCTAATAACTGATTTCTTTTATGTTTGCCATGATGACAGTATTCAGTATTCAAGACACTATTCAGCCTAAAGTGACATGCAAAGGCTTAACTGGGTTAATTAGGTTAACTAGGCAAGTTAGGATAATTAGGCAAATTATTGTATAATAATGGTTTGTTCTATATACAATTGAAAAAAAATATTGCCTATAATAATATTGACCTTAATGTTTTCAAAAAAAAAAAAAAAAAACTGCTTTTATTCTAGCAGAAATCAAACAAATAAGGCTTTCCGGAAGAAAAAATAAAAAGGAAATACTGTGAAAAATTTATTGCTCTGTTAAACATCATTTGGGAAATATATATATATAAAAAAAAAAACAATTCACAAGACGGCACAATTATTTTTTTTTTCAATTTTGACGTCAACTGTATATATTCAGAATGTGCAGATAAATGTTTATGTACTGGTTACTGAGCTAACGCTTCAATAAATTACAATGAATAAATCAATGCAATACTACTACTGCTAATAATAATAATTAAACTAAAATCGCAAAGACATGATTGTAAAACTTCAAATGTAAAAAAAAAAAACGTTAATTCAAAATAATAAACACTAGAACAGTTTATGAATAATACTAAATTATCATTGATGTAAAGAGAGTTAGTCATTGCAAAATCTAGAGGGAAAACTGAAACAAATATACAGTGTGCCTTAAATTTGAATAATAATAATAATAATAATAACAATAATAATAACTACAATAATGTACAAGTCTGTGAGTAGTTTCATCAGATCATAATAAAAATATATAGTTATTATATATACATATATTAGATTTTTAAAAGTATTTGTAACTGATTACTGACCAGCTGCTCATCCCTATATTTATATTAGGACCGCATGATATTGGAAAAAATGCAAATAAAATTGGACATTGTGGTTGGTATATAGTTTTTCTGCGATATGAATAGAATTTCACCAGATGATTTGAATAGCTGTTTGTAAAGATTCATTAATTTAGGTTGACTGGAATGATGAAGCATTTTTCGATGCAGTGCGTTTGGATAAATTATGAACATATATAAATACAGAGCAAAGATAAAAGTGAAACAAGCAGTGCTTTAAGGTTTTTTCGAGAGTCTAACAGTATTCAAGTACAGAATTGAACAATCAAACACAAAATAACATACTGATGTACTTCTGAAACTGAATATTGAGTAGGGGGCGGGGCTTTCTTTTTGCTGATCATTCATTCCCTCATAACAAACTAACAGTAACAGGGTTTCTGCAGGTTTCACCAAGTTAAATTGAAGACTTTTTAAGACCTTTTTAAAACCATTATGAACAAAATTTTAGACTTATACAGGGCTAAATGCTAAGATTTTTTTTCAAATATCCCAGTTGGAAAAGATTCACTTGCCCTATTAAAAAATTATTCGAATTTAATACATTTAATAATACAATAAAAATAATAATATTAATAATGTATTAATAAAAATATAGGTCAGGTCAGTGTCCTTAGCAGTAAATAAATGGAGAACTTTTGAACAAATGTTACTGTAGGGAAAGTAATTAAAACATTATAGCAAATAGAGTTAACAATGCTATTTGTTAATAAAAAAAAGTTCTTGAGATTTAGGATTGTTGGTGATTGGATGAGCATACATTGTTGTATAATTGAATGTTGATGGCCAGACTGCATAGCTATACATAGCTATACATACAAAGGAAAATGAAGACCTGTTTAAAAAGATTTAAGACCTACAACACAATATTTCAGTAGATTTAAGACTTTTTAAGGCCTAAAATTTTGCTTTTGATACCCCGCGGATACACTGGATAAGAATATTGAGTCTGACGCTGTCAAACTGACATCTTCAGTGAAGGACCGCCACTCCAAACGCAGAAGCAGATGTTTAGAGTTTGATTACCAAAACAAACTTTTTATTTCACCATATTAACTTGCATGGAAAAATTGTTCACCTAACAATGTGCGCTAGCAAAATAAATAATTGTGCATTTTGATTTCACAGATTTAAAATAAAATTTTGAACAGAGATTATTTCACGATCTGTGTACAGACCTGCTGCTGATCCCCTCCCTTCTTGCTGTGGTTCTGGATGAAATCCACCAGTCCATGAACAACAGTCCGTACCGCCTCCAACCCTTTAGCCAACTGCTCCCATGTGGGCGCAGGGGCATCTATTAGCACAAACACAAATGAGCACAAACACACAACTTCACATATGCCATTTGTCTGTATAGCTGTGCCGACACACTTGTGACTGCAGATGGACAGACCTGGACTGGGGTCGATGTCGGCCAGCAACTCCAGATGAGGCCTGAGGCGGTTCAGATTGGCAGGATCTCCGGTTCTCTGCAGGGCAATAGTGAGCTCCTGCACGCTCTGAGCGAAAGATGCTGGAGTCTGAAGCTGAAACACACAAAACCTCATAAACACATTCTTCACATACCGACAGGCGGACAAAAACCAACATGTTTTCATGCGCGCCGTGACATTCGCTACATGCTAAATGTGTTAGCTACATTGGGAGGAGTGCTGGAGAACACAAACACCATCATTTGTTTATGGATCTGTCTTGAAAACCACAGAGTGAAATTTTAACACTGTTTTTATGCACCTGACGTTTACGATTTGCGTGAAGTGTCTTTTCAGTCTAATTTATAGAAAACATCCAAAACATCCTTTCACCATCTGCTGTTAATAACTAAGCTCAAGATACAACTCAAGACACAATAGTGATGCATTTTGAAAAATTGCAGAATCGAATGATTTTTCGCAAGTTTAAGACAAACACAAGGTTTTTGTTCATCATGTTGTACCTTGTCTATAATGGACTGCATGTGGGACTTGTGGGACTGGTCGCCGTACAGGAGAGAAGACCACTGGTCCGGGGCGATGCGCAGGCCGCCCTCCATTGCGATCTGGACAATCTGAGAGTCGTGTTCTCTACGAAGAGCCTCATATGTGCGAAACTCTTCCTTCAGCTGCATCAAGGAGGAGTCCTCATCACGCTTAGTCACCTGAGGTTAAAATGAATTAAAATTGTTTATACTTGTCGGCGCCAATAGCCTAGTGGTTAGTGCGTCGACATATAGCACCCAGGTGCTTGCGGCGACCCAAGTTCGATTCCCGGCTCGAGGTCCTTTGCCGATCCTTCCCCTCTCTCTGCTCTCCACACTTTCCTGTGTTAAATCTCCATTGTTCTATCAATAAAGGTGAAAACCCCTATAAAAATAATTATATATATAAAAAAAATAAATAAATAAATAAATTGTTTATACTTAATTTAATAGTTAAATATGAGTTATCGTCGATATGCATTTAACTGTAATTGTTAAATAAATAGTTTAATGGTTAATGGTAATTTCAGCGATGGACAATGTTAAATTAATTGTATTTAATAATAATTGCTAAAAATAAAACAAATAGTAAATATAAATGCTTTATTCGTTTTTAGACTTTTAAATGAATAAAAATAAATAAAAATAAACATGCGCTATGGATGTGACCCAAAACATTTGATAGTTTGCAGTATACAACATACTTTGTAGAAATTCTGTGAATTAAACTGTTTTTAAAAAGCGTTTGAAACTCCATCTTTGTTCTTTAGCATTTGAGCCTTTTTAATGTTGAGGGGTTTGCCTTATGTTTTAATTGTTATGTATGTGATGTAGGTTTTATTTTAATTTAGTATTGATTGTGTTCAGCACTTTGGGCAACGTTGTGTTGTAAAAAATGTGCGATACAAATAAACTAAAAAAAAAAAAACTAAACTGCACAACCCAAAAAATAATACTAATCAAAAGGATAAGAGTTTGATGACTATGGAACAAAAATTATTAATCTTATTTAATATTTTTGCATTTATGAAGAAAAAGCTTTGCTATGGATGTGACAGATGTGAAATTTCCACTTGTGTGACTTTGGTAAATCAAATATAATAGCTTGAAAACATTGACAGAGACATTTTTGAGTATTTTTACAGCACCGTAAAATACAAGTCTACACCAAAAAAAACTTAGAAAATGGGTTTGAAATTTTTGTCAAAACAAATTTGTTTCATGGCAAGGTTGACATTTGCATGGAATTCCATTATTATAAATATATATAGTTAAATACCTGTTCCGAATATTAACCAATTAATTTAACAATTCTACAGGTAACTAAACTTGATAATAATATTTTAAATAAATAAATAAAAATTGCCAAGCTGAAATAAAAAAGCAGCTAAAATTCTAGTTAAATTAAGCTGGTGTTTTAAGTTAATGATTTTTTTTAAATAATGATTTTATTACTATAGACTCTCTCAATAATTATTTTAAATGATACAAATAGATAAAAAAACACTCACTTAAACACACATATATATTAGATAGATTTAAACATGATGCAATAAGAAACATTAATATGGTAAAGGAAACCTTAAAGCAGGAGGCCCTGTAGAGGAGCTGCACCACATGTCCAATGCTGGTTTTGGAGGCCTGAGGAAAGCGTGGTTCCAGTCTCTGGACCACAAACAGGACCAGAACTTTCCTTGAAAGAGCTGAACCGTCTTCCAGAGCGAGGAGAACCAGCTTCAATGCTTCTTCCTGCATGGCTGTTGGGCAGAAGCAATGCTTGTTAGCGCCGACAATTTATTTCACACACCTTTTACGAAACAAATGTTAATTTTACAATGTTTGTCTTCTAAACACAGTTGTGTGGAGAAGTGTTTATGATATTTGCAGTGTATGATAATAATTTTCACCCACTTACTTATTTTTAATCCCAATCAGTGGAAATTATACATTATCTCAATACAGAGGCAGTTTAGGCCTATTGGTTAGGAATTATGGGCTTGAAAGTGTGTGTGTACTCTTACTCCTTATTAAGTATAGTACATTAGGTATATTAAGTGTCATGCCCCTCATTGGTGAAATTCAAAACAGGCATTTATTATGCATAAAATAATCAGATGAGCGACTTTTAAACAGGGTATGATTTCTGTAAAGATGACAGTGGAATGTTTTACACATCAGAACAAGGAAGAAGGGCAGAAAAAGCTTATCCCATGAATCTTTGTGTGAATTATGAGTCAATTCCACTGAACTATAAGCAATCAGTGAAGTGTCAATATTCTCTTCCCAGTTCATCCATCCAATATTGAGGTAAAAACCAATTCGAATTATGATATTACTTTCAGCGTACCACGAATAACCGCAAGAATCGAGGCGAGCATTTGTGCAACACAACAGACTATATGGCATATTGAATATTACCGTACTGTAGGGTATATAACGAGAAAATAATCTGGAGGAAAAACACAATGAACTCAAGAGAGCTATGGCCACAGATGGGTGTCATACTAATGTCACGTTAAAATACCAAGCATAACGTTGTTCATTTTTTATGGATAAAAATAAAGCACAAGGTCAAAAGGTAACTTTCGATCAGCTCTCTTTATATATTTGGATTATCTGTAGCCAGGCATGGGACGAAAAGCGTTTTCAAGGTATACCGCGGTTTGGAAAAGTCAAGGTGTTAAATTTAGAAATATTTTTCTGTAATGCTGTTCCTAAGGTATTTGTAAGATTTATTATTTACTTTTTATAGGACAACAGTATCTCCAGCAGAAAAGATATCCTAAGATGTCATTTTAAATTGTAATGAAATCAGTGTGTTTGAAACTAATGAAGACAGCAGAAGTCAATGATTCATTTTCATAATTTAGCCTGACATGTTCACTGCTCCATACTATCATAAATCTTTAAAAAAATTAAATAAATTGTTTTCAAAGGGGGGAAAAATTTTTGTTTTTATCCAGACATTTAAAAAGAACTCGTTTTAGAGCAGTAATCACAATACTGCGATTTCGTGAAACCGTGATATTTTTATCCATGGTGATCATACCGTCAGAATCTTATACCGACCCATGTCTATATGTAGCGCAACCTTATTATTTGAAGTGATTTTTTTCCAAATCGGAGGTGCAACTGATAATTGTGAAACACCGTAGTCATTAGCGTTATCAAAAGTATCGACTTTGGTACCAATCAGTACTGAAATGATAAAAAATGTAATTTCCCACTAATGTTTGAGCTTCTTAAACTCTGCTGATTGGTCGATGTGTTCACCTGCTTAACAGATATGACTGTGATTGGCCGTCGGTTCGCCAATCTTCACTGCTGAACTTCATGTAAGGATGGTCGATAAATTTATTTTATCAATCAACTTGAATGCGAAGTTTACATCGATTTGTTTGAATGAAAAACATGCAACACTCCCCTGTGTGATGCCGCAGTTCTCCGTGCATTACAATAGAAACACAGAAAAAACATGGCAGCAAGCAGGGAAGAACTCTGAGAAATGTTGCGCTCTACAGAATAAAAAAAAAACACAACAGCACATGGACACCTGCCAAAAACAGCATCATTCAGGGCTCTCAAGGCAGGGCTCTTATGCATTCACCTTGTATTTCTCATGGTGGGAAGAGGGAAGGTGTTGTTAATTTGGTGTTGTTAATTTGTTTGTAAAAAAAAAAAAAAAAAAAAAAAGAGGAGCACATGGTAGAAACAGTTACTAATCTGATATTGGAATTTAACTAGGGGTGTGACGAGATCTCAGGCTCAGAGATTTTGCGAGAATAAGTCGCATATATTGAGGTGATAAGTTGTCTGGTGAGTTGTGCTATTATAATGGAGGGGAAAGGTGAATTTAGAACTTAAGATTGGAGGCAGGATTGAATTTTAACCGCAAATCAACTCGGGCTGTCTCTGTGTTGCGCATCAGTCCCTTGATTGGGCGGGTGTGACGTAACCCCTTTTTTTCAAATTCTATTAAAACAGCTCTCTCCTCAAATAAGTCCATACTTGCATCCAGTAACTCAGAGTTTGTCCAGTCAGTAGTTTATAGCAAAATATTTTGCAGTGTTTGCATTTCCTTTATGGCATAATTTATTTAAATAAAAGTTAAATAACATTTATTACAAGTTTATTTAAAACTTGTTTTGCATTTTGTGATATTTTTCAGTTGATAAAAGGATTTCTAAAACTAGTATAAAAACCTCGTCTTGTGGAGTCACATCACACCCTTAAATTTAACATTGTTGTTTCCAGGTATATTACATGACTCAAAGACAGCCCCAAAGACATTCGTTACTAGGTACTGTAAATAATAACACCGTGTGACAAAAATCGCTCAAATAATAGCAATAAAATGCAACCCACCAGTCAGGCATGAGAAATGTATACATTAGCTGATTTAGCACAAAATGAAAATGAATGAAACCTCTTAATGTACGTTCATAAACAGCACAAAATAATATGGAAATAAATCATCTTGGAAAAAGTGCCTTTTTAACAATCATTATGAGCTTACTTTAATTCTCATTATATCAAAGATTCAACTGATATTCTTTTTCTAATTCTTATTATAATAAAAGACTGGATGTAATTATAAATAAATCTTGTTAAATTTGATCTTTAAATGAAAGCAAGAAAGGAAAGGAGAAAGGTTTATCTATTTTTAGGGGGGGGGGGAGGAAATCAGGGATTAAAAAAATAACAACACCTTCATGGCCAATCCCAATCATATCTGTTGAGGAATTGAACTCAGTGGCCAATCAGCATTAAAAACGTGCTCAAATGTCAGAGCGAAATTGACGTTTTTAAAATTTCAGTACCTATTGGTACCAATATCGATAGATTTGACAACTCTACTAGTCATGAGGTGAAAAAAATTGATAAAAAAAAATATCTGTGGAATATTTCCAGTTAAAACCTTTATATACACACCCTGGTAGCAATAAAGAATTATTTTACATCTTGGTAAATCTCACCAGGGCCGAGGAACTGGCAGCCTCTGGCTCTGACGGCGGCCCACAGGTTGGAGGAGAGCTGCTGGGGGTTCTGGTGCTGGAGGATTAGCTCTGTGACGGTGCGTTCACCCAGGGAACGGGCTGCCCTCATGGCCCGGATGCGGCCCTCCTCCTCCACCAGCTGGCAGTGCACCAGCGTCACCAGTTTCCTCTGCATGGGTCTGCTGAGGACACTCTGAGCTGCGCCATTCAGACCTGCACCTGCACACACACAAACAAGAGTCAACAGAGCCTTTCACTCATTGCTGAATAATGTGAAGGATGACTAGCATGGTGAATGGTTAAGGACGCAAACAATTTAGTAATTTCAAAAACTAAATTACATGAATAGATAGCAAATTAAATCTAAATTAAATCAAAACAAACAAACAAATAAAAAAAGCTAATAATTCTGACATCAACTGCATTTCAGAAAGACATATTTCCACATATATGCCAGAAACACATATGTCCCGTATATGTCAGAAACATACAGTTGAAGTCAAAATTATTAGTCCCCCTTGAATTTTTTTGAATATGTAAAACACATTTATGTCCCACATTTGTCAGAAACATATATGTCCACTTATATGCCATAAACATATATGGCACATTTATGTATGAAATGCATAATGTACTTCCCATACAGTACATGTCAGAAAGGTATACATCCCTTATGTGTATTACAAATAAATCTCTCATATACGACAGACACATATGTGCCATTTGTGTCAGAAACATACATGTCCATAAA
This sequence comes from Danio aesculapii, assembly GCF_903798145.1. Classification (NCBI taxonomy): domain Eukaryota; kingdom Metazoa; phylum Chordata; class Actinopteri; order Cypriniformes; family Danionidae; genus Danio; species Danio aesculapii. Next base: position 16,513,739 of record NC_079456.1, on the reverse strand, counting down.
TGCAAAACATATATGTCATATATACTGTATGTCAGAAACATATGTCCACATATATGCCATAAAGGTATACAGTTGAAGTCAGAATTATTAGCCCCCCTGTTTATTTTTTTTCCCCAATTTCTGTTTAACGGAGAGATTTTTTTCAACACATTTCAAACATAATAGTTTTAATAACTCATTTCTAATAACTGATTTATTTTATCTTTGCCATGATGACGGTGCATAATATTTAACTAGATATTTTTCAAGACACTTCTATACAGCTTAAAGTGCCATTTAAAGGCTTGACTGGGTTAATTAGGTTAACTAGGCAAAATAGGGTAATTAGGCAAGTTATTGCATAACGATGGTTTGTTCTGTAGACTATTGAAAAAAATTTAGCTTAAAGGGGCTAATAATATTGACCCTTAAAAAAAAAATTTTAAACGGCTTTTATTCTAGCTTAAATAGTACAAATAAAACTTTCTCCAGAAGAAAAATATCATCAGACATACTGTGAAAATTTCCCTGCTCTGTTAAACATCATTTAGGAAATATAATTTTTTTTTTTTTTTTTAAATCTAATAATTTAGACTTCAACTGTATGTCCCCCACATATATATCACATATGTCCCATATATTCCAGAAACTTATGCGTTTCTGACATATATGTGGACAAATATGTCTGATATATGGAGATGTCAGAATCATATGTCCCATATTTGTGAGAAACATATATCGTTATATGTAAAACACATACATGTCCCATATACGTCAGAAACATATGTCCACATATATGCCAGAAACATAAATGTCCATATATGTAAAACACATATATGCCCCATATACAGTAAGTCAAAAACATATTTGTCCACATTTATGCCAAAAACATATATGTCCCATAAAATAAAACAAAAAAATGTTAACTATATAAAGAAATATAAACAAAGTGCATATAAATAGTAATCCAAAAATGTAGATATCAGGAAAACATTATAAAACAAACTAAACATAGCATAATAGTAGTAGTAGTAGTAATAATAATAATAATGATAATAATATACTAAATTAAAATGCAAGGCAAAAAGGAGCAGAAACCAATTATGACATCTTAATAGACTTAATGATATATGAATGTGCTTAGGATGAATCACTTAAACACAAGGTGTAAGTTAAAGTCCAAGTGAATCTGAAGTCACTCATTTCAAATAGAAATGTAATATTTTGTAGGGGTCTCATTTAATTTTTGCGCTCCTTATCTTTCACTGTCAGCAAATTAACGGTTAACGCCATTAAACTGACATCACAGAAGGTCTGCCATTTATTTGTATTTTTATCAGTAGATTCATGGATTAATTGTTCACTTAAAAACTAACAATGTGCGCAAAATAAACATTACAATTTTGATTTCATGCTGACTTTAAAGACAATAAAATACCTAAACTGTTCATCAAAACAAAACAAAAACAAATAGACAAATCACTAAAAGAGCAGTGACCTCTGGTGTTGCTGAGGGGTTTGAGATAGAGCGCCAGATCCTCCACACACGTGCGCGACTCCTCATAGTGTTTGACGTCCTCGGCAGCTGTCAGTAACGTCACGGGGGAAGCTTTGGGTACCTGGAGCAGAGAAAAAACAAACAAACACAACATGTGTCTGTTAGTACAATAAAGACATAGACATTCTTTACATAACTGGACAGCTTTTGATGGGTCTGTCAGCATTCCTCTAAATGCAAAACAGTCACACCCACAGACTGCATCATGCTGAGCCATTCGTGCAGAACAACATGTGACTCACCATCAACCACACTGACAGGAACCACTGTTTCGGCCATGATTTTGAACTGTTCTGAACTCTCAAAGAGCTCGTACATGTCTCAGCTTACATGCAACCAGTGTAGGATGTATCGAGTAACAAAGTGATTAGTTAATTTAAGTAGCAGCAAAAGTAACTATTTTTATTATACAATTTTTTTTTAAAGTTATATTTTATTATTTTACAGAATAATTATATTTTAACAAAAAAAAATGTCAATTTATAAAAAAAATTGCAGATGCTCAAAAAATGAGCGTTCATAACAATACATGGTATGAGCTCAGAAAAGCAGAGTAATTGTATATTTTGCTATTCAACTATTTTACAGAATGACCCGAACAATTCCACATTCTGAAGAAATAATGTATATACAATGTAATGAATTAAGAAATTAATTTATGTAATTCATTATTGACAAAAAATTAAACTTTGAAATATTTGAACACACAATGGTAAAAAAAAAGAAGTAATTCTTCTAGTTAACTAAAAAGTTATGTTTGTCATTAAAATGGTTAAGTTTAACGTAGTTAATGTCCATGTTTTGATTTTAAAAATGGTAATGAGAGAAATTTAACTTAATTCTTTACATTTATTAGTCTACTCATTGAGATTTAAGGGGATTTTTAATATTGGTTCAAGTAATTGAATTCTTTTTGAGCAATTTATTTAGAATTGAGCTAAGGATGCTTCAATCAGATTTTTGCAGCTGATAACAAGTACCGATTCTTTGGTAATCAGCCGATACAGAGTACTGATTCTGAAGTTTTATAATGCCTAAAGCACATTTTTCCTCCAAGTATGATACTGAAGTGGAGATCTCCCCTTACCTAAGAGAATAAATGAAGGATGTTGCATATAATCTCTTAAACGCGTCTCTTCTAACCATTTAGTGTGAACTTGTAATGGTCAGATGCAGGTTTACAGAAAATAATAAATAAAACATGTAAAAAAAATGATTAACAAAAGCAATTTAGAAACACTGCAAATGATGGAAGAAGAATTCAACATGTCTCAATGAAGAACAAGTTTGGAGCGTAGGCTTAATTTGATGCTTAAGAACTTAAAATGTACACCTACTAATACAATAATTCTTTACTAAAGGGAAATAGGCCTATAAACTACTGTTTATTGCAATAACTAGGCCTACATTAGGAAAAGTTATATTAATAAATAAGTAAAAATATTTATTTGATTAATATTTCCAGCCAGGTTTTTGTGAACTTGCAATTTCAAAAATCAAAAACACAGAACTTTCAGTTCTTGTATGTAAAAAGGCCTAAATACATGCAAGGCCATTAAAATATTTGCTCATCTCTAACTCTTGACAGCAGCTCTATGATCGCAGCTCTGGACAGTCGCGGAGCTTCCGGGGGAGGCCATACGGTTGGATGAGATGGCGGCGATCACTCTGCTTGCATCACAGCAGCTCAAAACACTAAACATACAATGGCTGCATTTGCAACAAATAGACCATCATCCACGCGATTCGCACCAAGGATGCCCTACAAAAGGCAAAAGACCTTAACTCACTAGAGTGCTGAATTGAGAAAAATGACTTCAAAGATTTTTTGTTGTTGCCCAGACAAATTAGTTATAGATAGAACAAAAATTACATTTATCTACATTAAAAAAATATATTGAGCTCAAACTTGACCTTTAATTTTGAAGTTACTGTCCTCTGCAGTATTATATGCAAAAAGTGAGAAGTCGTGCCAAGGCAAAAAGCAGCAACTTCCACATGATCAATATTGCTGATCAACATTTACAAAAAAACATCTACACCTGTAGTGTCTAGTAATCATGCTATTTATTTAGGATGATTGGCAGTTACTTACAGCCATTTACTTAATGCTGTCCTGTGCTTCGGTTGCATTTTCAAATTACAATCCAAAATGTAACATTTAATATATCATTTGTTTCTGTAATTTGAAAGTAATCATTTTGTTTATCAGTATTACGCTATTTTTGTCTCTGCATTGTAATATTACACTACTTTTGCATTAATTTTGAGTTAATTTTCGATTTCATAGGTATAACCTAGTCATATAGACCAGTGGTTCCCAACCTTTTTTTTGCCTGAGACCCCCTTTTCCCCCAGAAAATATTGTAAGGCCCCCCTCCACATTTAATGATATTACCGCTTATGAAAGTTTGCAATAATGATGACAAAAAATGTTGTTTTCAAACAAACAGTATGTTTATTACTATATCTAGATATATTTATGCACAAATAATAGCCTAATGTAAAATCTAAAAGCAAAACATCAGTAGGCCATTTGTAACTGAAAAATGTGAGCCTTTGGCCTTTAAATTGGCCCTATTTGAAATTCAATAACACAAATATCAGTATTCACACTGGTGTATAAGGGAAAAAATAATATAGGCTATTGCAATGTAATACTTGCACTTTATTTTTTTATGCTTTCACAAATAGTGTAAGGACTGCTGCCAGGTGAATCAGCGAGTCTTTTTTGTGGAGGACGGTTTACAAATTTGTCCGTTTTTGGTCAGTAAGGGCAGTGGTCCTCAACCTGTTTATCATAGCAGAGCGGTCAACGCTTGACAATTTCACAGTTTCTGAGTTTCGTAGGTTGCTAGGCGACCATTAACCATTTTCTCAGAGGATGACAAGCTGAAAAAACATTGCTGTCACTCTCTGATACAAGTTTTATTTATGGAGAAAAGTACAAAGCACTGCAGTGTTTGTGTTTGTGTTTGTCTGAGAAAACTAATCTTACCGATATGTTATTATTCCATACAAGCTGAAGCTGACCGGTCAATTCTTGTCAGGTGACTTTGGAAACAACAAACTTGTGCAAACTCTAGAAATATGCGATATGCGATCGGCGCCAAAAAGGCCGCCATCATTTGCAATCTCCATTAGTTGATCTTCTTGCACAGACATGCTGGATTTACCTAATTTGTTGACAAATGAGTTGCGTACATTCCTTGGCAGTTCCTTCACTTGGCCTTTTCCCCTTGGCAAAGAAACTTTCCAAAGACCTCTGTTTTTTTTACTCATTTTGCTGCTTTTAGCTTAAATTTGGGCGCTCAGGTGACCGAGATGTAAGCGAAAGAATACGGTCATTTTTCAAAATAAAAGATCGTTCCGACTTAGATAATAAATAAAGCGGAAATAATTAATGATTTCTTGTGCGGCCCGGTACCAATTGATCCACGGACCGATGGTTGAGGACCAGCTAGGGCAGGCATGGGCAAACTCGATCCTGGAGGGCCGGTGTCCCTGCAGAGTTTTGCTCCAACACTAATCAAACACACCTGAACACCCTAATTAGTGTCTTCAAGATCACTAGAAAGCTACAAGCAGGTGTGTTTGATTAGGGTTGGTGCAAAACTATGCAGGGACACCGGCCCTCCAGGATCGAGTTTGCCCATCCCTGAGCTAGGGGATAAAATTAACTAAGGCAACATGATCATTCTCCTTATTGTCCACTGCTAAGAATTTTTTTTAAATATGATGTGACCCCCACAAAGCTCGCTGAGGCCCCCTTGTGGGCCACGACCCCCCTGTTGGGAACCGCTGATATAGACTTTTTTTAGAGTGGCATACTCCTTAACATTCTTCTGCATTCTTTCTTCCACTTAGACTGCAGTCACTTGTCCCATTAAGGCACAATAATTGCAATATAAATACAATTCTCCATTGAATTCTTTACCTTTATGAATTATTTTTTAAATGAATAAAAGTTTCAAATAAAAATACGCAACTACAGTAAAAATTAAGTTATTCATGTATTAACCAAAACCGCCAGTAGGTGGTGGTAAGGCACGGTCTTAAGTCATTTTGTTCAGTAACAATTTATCGGTTGTATTTAGGTCAATGAATCAATTCATTAAATAAAATGTATTTTTTTTAAACTCACTAAAATAACCCAGCCTAGCCTAAAGAACGACTGGACCAATATGAACACAGCAGGTTGGAATAATGATCAGTATTCTTGTGGATTAAACATCCCTAACGACATTAATTGCAGTGGATTTTATTGGGTTACTAGAAAAGGTAGGAAATGGTTTTAACTGTGAACTCTACTGATATTATGTGTGATCATGCAGATATTTTTTGCTCATAATTTATAGCCTTTGCTTGTTTGCAGTGCTGTATATTTAGCAGATTGTTAGCCTATTTATGATAGTATGACAGTAAAACAAAGGCAGAACATCGTAACTCCAGGCTGCTTACAGTAACTTCATGGTGAACAAAGGCAAATAACCATAGCTTAAATGTAGCATACCAAAACCAAGTCAAAAAGCGTAAAGAAACACTTGTGATCTGTTCATGAGATCGGCCAAATTAACGAGTACCGATCGAGTCATGAAATGTGATTATCAGCTAGGCATGGGACGATAACCATTTTCAAGGTTTACCAAGCTTTGGAAAAGTCAAGGTTTTAAAAACCACCAAAGTTTTCTGTAATACTGTCCCTAAGGTATGTGTAAGATTTTTTATTTACATTTTTTTTAGGACAACAGTATCTTCAGCAGAAAAGATATCCAAAGATGTTGTTTTAAATTGTAAAGAAATCAGTGTTTTTGAAACAAATGAAGACAGCAGAAGTCAATGATTCATTTGAAATATTGAGCCTGACATGTTTACTGTTCCAAAATATTATAAATCTTTCAAAAAATTAAATATATTGTTTTCAAAGGGGGAAAAAGTTTTGTTTTTTAACCAGACATTTAAAACAAATATATTTTAGAGCACTAATCACAATACCATGATATCGTGAAACCATGATATTTTTACCCAAAGGTTATCATACCGTCAGAATCTTATACCGGCCCATGCCTATTATCAGCCAATCTCTGGCCAATCGAACGGAGCATCTCTAAATGGTATGGCATTAAACATGTCCAATTCAAACTAGTTTTCAAAAGTAGATAATTATGGGGCCAGAAAATGCTAATTAATGGCCAATAGATTTTAAAAGCTGAAAGAGTTATCATGTAAGCCTACCATACAACACTGCAATTTTTAGAACCAATCCAAACTGAAGAATAAATGTAAAAATCTCTGCTAATTCCTCATTTCAATGTTGACATTTCCAGTTTAACTTTTTTTTTTAAAAACAAGTTGCTAATTTCGAATTTGTAGCATCTCATCTACAGTTTACTAAGGCTCAAAATATCTACAGTTATGCAAGCGTGAAACTGACATTTTAGAGTTTGCTCAAATTTCCTTATTTGAATGCGATGCTCGACGATGACTGTGGATATCTAAAATAATCCTGGCCAGATGATTATGAAACGGTTGCGACAGTCATACTCATCACAGAGCGAGCAGAATGAAGAAGTACTTTCACAGACAAAGCTGGGAATGGCTAGCAGACGTTGTTTCAACTTCCTGGTTCTCTGCTGGCTGTAAATGTGCGAGAAAGCGATGTGTTTTACTGCCTCCTGTCATGCAATCACACGCTTCGGTATGTCACATAAGGGCTGAAATCCAACCAGACTGGAACGTCCGCAAGCTGTTCTTTAGAAACCTGAGCTCCTCCTACCCATGTTGCACTTGAGATGTTCAGCTTGTCCGTTTGATTCATAAATGATGTGGTAAACATTGATAAATGCACTTTGCCTAAAGTACAAGTGATGTACTGTTTGCAAGTGCAGTCTGGATATTTGCCGCTCTGCCTCATGTTTTGATTCTTATCAAGGTACTTTGGAAAGAAAAAAGGATCATTGTTAGACTGACAAGGAACCACTGCAGTTTTACTTCCTCAACCTCTCTGTTCAGCAGTTTAGACTGAGGCGAGGGTGGGAGCTTTGACTTTATCTCAACAAGGAAAACAAAGTCGATAAAAATAAACATGTCCAGTACAGAGTGAACCGAGTTCATTGAGCTTGCACGTAGTAGCAGTGCATGTAAAGGTGCATTACTGTTGTTCTACATATTTTTGCAGGCGAGATCTAGTCAATCATGATTGGGTGTTTTGCACAAAGTTTCCATTGCAGATTTCCTTTATGTTTATGCTAATGTCATGTATGCAAATTCAGGAGTTGTTGGGTTTTAATGTCAAGCCTTGCATAATGGTGTGGTCGTGTTTACTGTTGACTGGTGAATTTCCTTAGGCAAAATCTGGTCATTTCAATCAGGAGTTTTGCGATGAATTTCCCCTCACGGATATTGTTCGTGCAGATTTTTGTAGGCGAAATTCAAAACATTTCAATCAATGAGAGCAAAAATGTTCATGCAAAAGTTAATCATGCAAATTCATAAGTTTTGGAGCGACACTTTTAAGGTGTGGACCTTTAACTTTTGCAGATAAAGTCTATTCATTTTAATAACAATCTAAAATCTTTTGTTCTATTTTCTATGTCGATAAAATGTTCGAAATTATGTTAATCGACAAATACTATGCAACTTAAGCTAATTTTGGAAACTATTTACAATGTGAAAATGTATTTACAAACATGAACATACAACGAACAATGCTTATACATCCTTTATTAATCACAGTTCAATATTTACTAATATATTATAAAAATCCAACGCTGTGCTTGGTAACATTAGTCAATGCACTGCAAGTTAACATGAACTAACAATGAACATATGTATTTTCAATATATAATGTTTAAAAAGTTTAATAAATACTGTAATGAACATGCTGTTCACTGTTTATGTTAGCAAATACATGAACTACGTGTCCCTTTTTGAAAAGTGTTACCTAATTTGCAGAAATCCAAGCAAAAGAGACAAGAAAACCCTCTTAGGCACTGTTCTCACAATTTTATTTTTTTTCATTTCCAATGCACTACTTTTCTATTGTTTATCAATGTAGACACGTCCTTGATGGACGCATTTGTTCGTTACACATGTCTCTTCTTATTTTTAGATGATGTGTGAAGTTGAAAGATCTAGCAACAACCGTGGGGCAATCATTTCAAGCTTCTATTTATAGTCGAATGTTGGCATGACAACTTTTTATTTACTGTTATATCATAACATATTGTTTTCCTATTTCTGATGGGTTCGTTATTGTCGTTATTACATCACGTTCATAATATTGCGATATGTAGACCTTGCGCTGCACTTTTTTTTAAACCCATTTCTGAGTGCCACGTCTTGTTTTTTTTTTTAAGTTTTTGGTGTGAATTTCTTAAGGCTGATTTATACTTCTGCGTCAAGCGCACACATATGGTCAAGCGCAGCCTTCACGCAGTGGCATAGACCTCGCCATGGCTGACGGCGACTCTAACGCAACACCTCTCAAAAAATGTACCTACACATCGCAGCGCAAGCTCTGTGATTGGTCAGCTTGGTAGCTGTGACGAGTGTGGGCGGTGCTGAGAGCTGCGAGCCTGATGGAGCGAGTGTTTACAAGTGTCGAGTCCTGTGAAGAAGCACTAGATGGAAAATTTTGTTGTGTGTTTACCTTCCGAATAAAGTTGTTGCACGCCCACCAGTTCCCATCTCTGAATAAGCGAGTTTTAGCTACTTGTACATTAAGGTAGTAAATAAGGTAGTAATAACATAACCTACTGCCAGCTAGCGTTTCGGAAGTGTTATTGCAGAGCAACATAAACAGCACGCAGAAGTATAAAGACATGGCTACGCACAAGCATGCGCCGTGAGTCACGTCGATCACTCAACGCAGAAGTATATACTTGTGAAAGCTGACATATGCTTTTTTCTGGGGTATATAGTGCGTGATTCTGTTTCAAGGTCTTTATAAATTGAGAATAGAATCGAAAATTATTTTCTTATACAAGCATAATAAAGAGCTTTGTCTCAGATCATATCCAAACACATTGATCTACATTAACCTCTTAAGACCCAAGATATTTTTTATTTCTCTTTGCTATTTGGGCTTATTGGAACCGAATTAGAATAAAACTTTTAGAGAAAAATTATGTCCATATATGTGGACTCGTGGTCCGAATTTACATAGACCCCTTTTTTCTGACTGTTTAAGGCATATATAACATATACATTTTTTTCGAACATGTTTTGACTATCAGACAGTAAAAACAAAAATTTTGCCCATTTTACACAGTTAAAAATAGTGCTTTGGACATTTCATATGCTGCAAAACAGTTGCAGGATGACACTGTATGTCTGTAACAAAATATAAACCATTCAAAGTATTTTAAATAGCCACTTAAGAGCTAAAATGTGCTGTCCCCTGTATGTGGACACTAAGCCCTTGGAGGTTAAATGAATAATCAATGTAGAACTGCGAAAACATGGTTCCCATTGGAGCATTAAATATAATTTTTTCGAATTATAAGAAAAAACAACTCATGCAAGAGAGATTTTTTTTAGTGTGATACATAGGCATTTCTTGCTCAGGTATTTCCAACTTCTCTTTACCCCTATTACTGGGTTCACACCAGACGCAAAACACAGTGTCATTTGCTCTGGTTTACTCACGGAATGTTTTCCCCGCTCACACAGAGTTTAATTATTCGAACTTAAGCGGTAGACATGACTGAGCACTCGTTGCAAGTGTGTTGCATATTTTGCGTCATTTGTGCAACAATAATTTACCTCTATTCGCACATTTGCATAACCTTTGCATGTAATTTACTCTTGCGAATACTTAATTTCGTGTTTGGTGTGACCAGCAGTAAAGTGAACCAGCATTAAAGAAGAATAAATCAGAGCTGTCGTAACTATAATGAGTCTTTTGGTCTCACCTGTCCGCTGACGAGCTGCAGCAGCGCAGTGTTGACGGGCAGTTGCTCGATGTCTGTGCTGATAGTGGTCTGGTCAAACGGACAGGCCTTGCGGTGCAGTTTGTTCAGGCACATTTTGCAGACAGTGTGTCCGCAGCCCAGGCTGATGGGTTTGCGGTGGCTTTCCTCGAAGGTTTGCGTGCAGATGGGACATAACAGAAACTCGGTCCATTGTGGAGCTTGAACGGGCATTGTAGCGAAGCGCGGTCTGTGATGCTCCGGTCCCCAAGTTCTTCTCTTATTGCTGCATTGGTGTCTATGTGCGTTTTGTGTAAAACGATATGGCGGTAAGTTCTAAAGGTTCCACTGGAACCGATAAAGCTCTTCCAAAGATCACGGTTCTTAAATATTTCCTGGCATTGTGGGCGTTCAGCACATAGTGTGAAAAACATAACCTGAAAAACAAAAACAAACCAACATTAGAAATAACATCAATGTTTTTCTTTCATTTTTTTGAAGTTCACAGGGCTCATAAAAGAGGCACAGTGGCCCAGTGGTCAGCATTGTCGTCTCATAGCAAGATGGTCACTGATTCGAGTCTCGGCTTGGCCAGTTGGCATTTCTGTGTGGAGTTTGCATGGGTTTCCTCTGGGTCCCCAACAGTCCAAACACATGCAGAATAGGTGAATTAAATAAACTAAGTTGGCTGTAGTGTATGAGTGTGTGCTTGAATGTGTGTGTATGGGTGTTTTCCAGTACTGGGTTGCGGCTGAAAGGGCATCCGCTGCATTGAACATATGCTGGAGTAGTTGGCAGTTCATTCGGCAGTGGCGACCTCTGAATTAGACACTAAGCTGAAGAAAAATGAATGATTAAATTAAAGCTCATAACATTTTTTATGCTGCTGTCTGTTGTTAAGGTAATCAAAACAACAGCAAAAAAGGATCCAAGCTATTGATTAGGGCTGCATGATTAATCAAAAAAAGATTGTGATCTCGATTCGTCCCTCCACACGATCTTAATCCAGCATCTCTACGATTCAGCCAATTATATTTTCAAGTTCAGAAGAATAAAAGTCTTCACATTGTTATATATACATTGCTCATCAACATGGACACCTACAAATGATGTTTAAAAGTGTCATACACTGTATTTATAAGGTATAATTCATCCAAAAATGTCATTTTTTGTCTCAATGTAATGACGTATTCACGGCCGCAAAATTACATGTGAGCTGATGCACTGTTTGTTTACTACAGAGAACACCCATGTGCCCAACAATGATGTCTACTTTAATGAACAAAACCTGCAAAGGCTGTGAATAACAGGCAATAAGGTTGTAAATAATGTTCAGTTAGTTGCATTGAGTGATCTTTTGGTAGCCACGCAGGAAGTATGATTAGCATGCATGTTTTTTTTTCTTTTTCAGATTAACGGCAGCCATGACATGAACTGTACTCAGCAGTGAAAGTGAAACCGAAAGCATACACATCATTTAAATGATCATATCGCTTTTTAGAGTTATGATTACGACAAGCATTTGATATGTTTTTTTCTTTCATAGCGAACACTACGTGTTGTGCATAAAAAATAAAAGTTTACTGGGTCAGTATAACTACTCTAGCCTATTTAATGTTGAATATAATGCAAGTTGAAAAAAAATTAAGTGAAAAAAAATGGGCTTATAATGTTGTCAATGTCTAATGCAAGCATGTCTTTCATTCATTCATTTTCTTTTTGGCTTAGTCCCTTTATTAACCTGGGTCGCCACATCGGTATAAACCGCCGACCTATCTAGCATATGTTTTCACGTAGCGAATGCCCTTGCAGCTGCCACCCATCACTGGGAAAAAAGCATATGTCTTAAACATAATAAATCAACTTCAGAATTATAAATAGTTGCATTCTGATGTCATCACTGTACTGTGCATTAACCTATTTAAAATTTAAAGTCTGTTCAAGTCCACCATTCCAAGTCTATACAAAATTTAGCATTTTAAACAGTAGACCTACACATAGGCCTAATATTATTATTGTTGTTTTACCATATGTTTGAGAACAACAATAATAATAGCCTACTCAAATTAACTTTTATTTTACATCTACAGAATCATGAGAAAATCGTGATCTTAATTAAGCAAAAATAGTGACTCTTATTTTAGCTAGATTCATGCAGCCCTACTATTGATGCAAAACCATTTTAAATAAGTAGATGTACTAACAAAATTAATAACATGTTAATGATTAGAATATAACCAAATATTCTTCAAAAGCAATGCACCTTTCATTAAAAATAATTGACATAGAAATAATAAAACAGTAATAAAAAAGTACAAAATAAATTAACAAAAAACTCAGAAAGCTATTGAGTTAAATCCACAGAACAAACTGCAAATATACTCCATGCAAGTGTGATGAGCTACACCTGAATAACACCATCAACATTAAATTATTCATTCAGAAATACATTTTTTTTTAATTCCACTTAAAAAAAAAAGTTCTGCTCATTTCCTAAAAAATTAAAAGCTTCAGAGAACCAAAATGTTCCATTTAAAAAAACAACAACTAATCTGATGAGAAGTTCATAAAGGACTAGCATGCTTTGCATTTGATTGATTCTTTTCAAATCACACAAAACAACCACACAAAACCAAACTGAAAGTAACACAAGTACTACTGCAAAAAACAACAACAAATGACTCAAGTCAGATTCTTTCCTTTTCGTCATCTTAGCCATTCTTATCACCGACCTGAGAACAGCGGGTTAATTTAAACATCACAGAACATCCGACCAGACAGGATATTTAGGCTAACATTGCTTTCAAACCTACTGGCTTCAGCCTGACAACATGAGCTGCGGAAAACATTGAGTCCTGGGAAGTCCAGAACAGCAGCAATAACCTGACTCATCATTTATTACAGCTTAGTCTGCGTGCCATACCTTAAGGCTGCCCAATATAGCCACTATATAAGCAAAACAACACAAAAGCCAGGGGATTTTTAAGTGACCAATAATGAGTAAAGTGGTTTTCTTCACCCGCTCCAAAGGGAGACTTAACAAGGAAGCGTTAAAGTGTAAATCAGGGTTGTTTTTCCTGCACTGTGACTCATCAGAAAGTGTTTTTAGGAGCAGGAAGGCAGGAATTCATACCTATAGGGAACAGGAACATGTTTCGTAACAAAGATCACGGTTTCTATCACACGGAGATGAGTTCATGCTGAGATGACGTTTGGGGAGATGAGAATAAAGTGATGAGATACCATCAATCACCTGCTTCCTTATGAATATGCAGGAACAAAAAGTATCTATTTTTCCAGAAAAAGTTGCATATAACCAGGCAAATCTATGGATGATGGTTTCCCCCTGTATGAAAAAATCTTACAGATATGAATAAAACATTCGTTTTTCTTTCACATTTTTGAGAAAACAGCCAGTGTTGCCAGATATAGCTGACTTTTACCAGGCCAAAGCCGGTCCAAAACCCACCCAAAAGCACAATAAATGCCCAAAATATCAGATTAATATTTGCCTTAATTTTAATTTAATTCAATCAGATATTAGCCTTTAATGTTCAGATTTTTTTACCATACAGCAACCAACCAACAGTCACAGAACCTTAATAGTAAAATTACAACATAACTGGATCACATAACAACAGTGCATTTATTCTTCTGAAGATAACACCACCTATTAGCCTATATATTGTAGATGTATTTAATTAAAGATGATATTCAAATAGTTTATAAATCCTTTGCATTAAATATTCTGTGAAATTAAAAAAAGTATTTTAGATGTTAGTTCAGGGCTGAGCGATTAATCGGAAAGTAATAGAAACATTCAGAACCTTTAATCGATCTAACTTTTTCAGGTCAATTTTTTCAATTACTTGTCCTAGTTCTTCTTTTAAGGCAATGTAGGTTTTAATTTCAGTTGTTCAACGTTGATGTTCAATTAATAATCATATACAGTAGATAGTGTGTGTTTCTTTCAATTATTTTAAAATGAAGTAATGCACCCTTCATTTAAAAATCTCTCACTTGTAATATGTGAGCATATTTTACTGTACAAAACTTGCCAGTGAACTAACATAAAATAATCGTTTATTAATCATAATTGAGTTCAAATGTTTAATTAATCGAGATTTAGATTTTAGGTCACATCGCCCAGCCCTATGTTAGTTTTAGTCTGTTCGTTTTAAAGGGGAGGTCCATAATGTAATTTTAAGGCTTGGTTGTGTTCATAAGATGCAAAACAATGTGTGCTCATGTTTCACTTGAAAGAAATCATCGTATTTTTTCATAAATCTCACTTTGATTATATACAGCTGCTCCGCTAACATGAAAACGAATGTCATTTCCTAGTTCCTCCGAAAAGCCCACCCTCAAAGTGACTCTGATTGGTCATCTATCATAATGTGCTGTGATTCGTGGATCGACTCCACGTCACGCCCGTACAAGCATGCGCTTTTGTGCTGTGTAAACAGTCAGTCAACCTCGTGCCTGCTCTCTAAAATAAAATCTGACTAGTGTCTGTAACGAGAGAAAATGGGATGCGGCTCCTTAAAGAGAGATCGCCATTGTGTGTGTGTGTGTGTGTGTGTGTCAACAGTCTGTAGACGCGTGTAACACGAGAAGCGCATGTGCGCAGGACCGATGTTTATTTTTATTTTTCTCTGATGCTTTGATTAAGTTATTATTCTGTAATATACAGTGACAGTGTTGACAGGAGAATAAAGCACAAGATGTGGGATGCGACCTGTGTGAGCCTTGATTGATTTTTCTGTTGCTACACGAGTTAGGCGAGCTCTCCTGTATTTTTTAACGACGTCTTTCACATAAATCCGGAATATGCATGTGTAAGTAATATAAATCATTCACATGTCTTTTGCGAGTTCATTATCTGAAATGTAGAACGCAGGAAAAGCTGCCTATAGAGAAACACTGCACAGTCGCACACGCATAGAGAGACGCTGCACGTGCTGGTGAAGAGAGAGTGTGTGTGTGTGTTTACAGCGGTTTGACTGATGAATATGAATTTGTAGCTAAATCGTTAGCGGTGCCAAACAGCATTTCCCGTTGTTTACATCTTTGCTACAGCATATCGTTAACGCTAGACACTGTACATGCCATGATCAATTTTAACAAATAAAACACTTGCTGCTTGTTGGAGCTGCTCCTTTGAGGAGATTTTAATCGAATCCAGCACTGAACTGGGAGAGATTCTGGAAGCTGTGTTTTGTCAAATCATGCTTACTATGTATTTTATAATGCTCTAGAACATAATCAATATTGAACTGTAAGCACTTCTGTCTTTGTGTCGTGTCATTTGGAAGCCCAAATACAGAAACAGAAGAAGCTCTGTGGAAATAGCAGCGTTTGGACAGCATTTTAGCTCTCTCTGCTGTAACATTACAGCGCCTCTGGCCACGGCCCTTAGCTGAGCAGTGTATGTGCGCGGTAAACGTACATTTGTGATCTCACAGGCGTATTCAGTCCAGAAGTATTTTTTGTAGTCCCCAAAATTCGTTCATTAGAGGCTTTGCTAAGCTAACTCTGTAAAAACCAAGTCTCCCTTTACATTGAACTTTAAGCATTTTACATTCAGAGATGCTGTTTATGTTCACACAGCTACATTACACATCTACTAAAGTTTCAAATATGATATCGTAGTGGGCCACCCCTTTAAAGTTGTCAATTAGCTGGTGCGCTCCAATGTGTCTCTAGTAAATCCGGTGAGCCTACAAATAATTCGTTTAGCAACTCATGAAACGATGACTTGTTTGACACAACAGAAGCAGGACACATGAGTTCAGCTTCCACAGCAGCTCCATGAATTCCTAGTATGGATTCAGGTAGAAGCAAAATAGCGTCAATGCATAAATACGTCCTATTTGATGTTTTACATTCTTTTCAACAAAATTAGGTGCTGCTTATCAATCAGGCAACGCTTAATGTTCGTTATTGCTGTCAGTTGAGGGAAAAATGATTGATAAAAGTTTTAAGATAAAACGCTATGAGTTTAACTGCAGACGCTGCGTGAAGAGCATGAATGCAAAGGAGAGTCAGATTTTGATACAACTTTCTTTCACCTGCTCGCGGGTAGGCTAATGCAGTTTGCACTACGCACTGGTCACTACTAACTAAATGGTGTAAGAGCACACGGTTAAGTTTTGTTAAAGAAATTGGATTTAAATTTATGTTTCAAAACCTCCCAAATTTTGTCAACCCATCTAAACCATTATTTTACCCACACAATCAAATTTAAAACGACCCAACTAGGTGGGTAACCACAGAATATGGCAACACAGAAAGTGAAAATAGCCTTTAAAAATATTTGTTGTATTTTTTTTTTTATACACTACATTTTTTTACACTACTAAAAAAGTATGTGCGACAAAAAAAAACAAGTGTATTTGCACAAAAAGTAAGAAAGTAATACTTATTTCATGTAAAATTATATGTGTGTGTTTGTGTGTGTGTGTGTGTGTATATATATATATATATATATATATATATATATATATATATATATATATATATATATATATATATATATATATATATATAAGGGCTGTGCGATTAAACGAAATCGAATCGCAATTTAAAATTGCTGTCAAAAAAATTGCAATTAGAAATTTGCCCCAAATCGCACAGCCCTTATAATATATATATATATATATATATATATATATATATATATATATATATATATATATATATATATATATATATATATATACACACACATACATACACATATATACATACACACACATACATAAATAAACATTTTCTTACGTACCTAGGTGCATGTATATTTTTGACATGCTGTTTTCTTGAGCAGCCATCCATGTGACTAAGGTACTTCCTTTTGTGTCAGCCATCAAAAGCACCGTTTTACCCTGGCACGCCCACTCATTTTCTTTCGGTTACAAATGCATTTGTACCAGGATTTCCCAGTAACTATAATTAAGTTTGGTGGGCGAGAAACAAAAGGGGAACCTCTGTAGCGTAGGATTACTAAACGTGGATGTTGATTTATTTATAAAATGTTTTATTATGTAGACGTACACATTTTTATATAAATAGTGCTTTGTAAATTTGTTCTGTTAAATGTATATTTATACATAAATGCAAATATTCTATTTAGAAAAGTGTATCCATGCATATACACATACATACATACACAAATGAAACTAAATGTATATAGTATATAATTTATGTACATATCAATTAATAACATTATATATTATTATATTATAAATAAGGCTTATTTAGTTATAAAAGTGTAGAAAATTACATTCAAAAAGGTTTCATTTACAAAAATATAAACATGTTATACGTTACATATTTAAAATAAAAAATAAAAAACAATTCACATTTAAAAAAATTTCTACACTGAATCTTTTCTTAAATATTTATAAGTGTGCATATACAGAATTGAAACTATTATTATCTCCATAGAAGGAACTGATGCAGAAACTGCAATGTAATCATGACTCGAATACCTGCTTGTCAACTAGATGAGACAAACTTAAAAGGTGAATGTATTTAATAAGCATCAGAAGCTTATTAACATGTCTGACACTTATGTTATTCAAAAACAGGAATAAGTTCAGATGCCAGTGCAGTCATGGAAAATAAATCACCTCAGTTCAAAGCTTGTTGAGACCAATGTCTTGTTCTTGTCAACTGGAAACCCCCTAGAGCAGGTTAACTAATCTTTAAAACAACTTAATTTAAAAGGAGTGTAATTAAACAACTGAAAGTGATTTAACATTATCTAAAACCACATCCTATTTGATTTCTGTTCTAAAAAAAGAAACAATAAGCGCGTGTGATCACCACATTCCAGTGTGATTTCGCTGCCAAATTAAATTAGTGAAATAAATTCTAAATAATAAAGACTAAAAATAAATAAAGACTTCTTGAGAAAACGTGATTTGTGTGTAATATTTTGCACAACACCTAAGCCTTCAGGACAGGAAAGAGAGACAAAGCCTTTTGACTAAAACTGGGTATATCTCAAATATAACAAAATCCTCACTTAAAACCTAAATATACACACATTATTTTATACTAGTTCATTGTTTTAGCAAAATGACACTCGGTTATACCGAAAAATTACTTATATTGAACCCATAGTTTGTCAATATGTTATGCTAACATTAGTCAGCTAGCAGGTTAACTAAATGCCATTTCCAATACAAAAATGACCGAAACAATCACATTTACAATACATACCCATCAGCGTGAGATGTTTTCTACGCTTAAATACTGTTGTTTTAAATTTAGGAATGATATAAATGCTCATTTTTGGACCGTTTGAACCGATATGAAATTTGAATATTAAACAGCTAGGTTAGCCGGTGTGCTAACAAAACAAAGCTCGTAGCGTTCGGCTTATTTGTGAAGTTAAAACGATTGTATCGTGAATTCCTTGGCGTTTGTGACAATATTTATTCAAACAAATCCTTTTAAATGAATACACATATAAGACTAACCGAAAATAAAGTATATTTGTATAGAATAATGCGCTCGTGAGAGTTAGCATTTATGCTACGCCGGTTGGTGCATCTTAGGTAACGCTCACAAAGCTCATTTGTTATAGTTTACGTACTTTAGTCGCGTTTTTACTGATAATTACTGCAGAAATGTCAGTTTTCGTGTTTTAAAAGTGATTCAAGCTATTCAGTGACATTCCTAAGCTAAGGATCATTCACATTGTTCATCATTTATAAAATATATATATATACATAAACAGACCCCAGCGGGACAAAAACCGTACATGCTGTACGCAGTAAATGGTGTACTCACATTATTTGGTTCAGCTCAATCTTCACAGAAGAAGGGCGAGTATCGCCTGCTGCTGTAACGAAAGTTTCTTTGGACTGACTGACTTCAGTCTCAGAGCTCGAGTGAAAGAGTCCACTATTGCGCAACCGGAGATCATCCACAGATCATGATCGTGTCCTGAATAGATTTACGAGTCTCGAAACCTAGCTAGACAGCACTGGAGAGGTCTAAATGATATTGTAACTGAACAACGGCAAACAAGCCTAATAGGTTTTGAAACGCGATTTGTCTTTAATTCGCATTTTTAAATATTTAGTAAAAACTTTGGAGAAGGAAAGGTGTTGTCTCAACATTTTATCTACATTATATATATATATATATATATATATATATATATATATATATATATATATATATATATATATATATATATATAACAAAATAGTACTAGTGGATGCAAAAGTGACCACCACAAGAACATTTGCCATTGTGGTTGCTAAGCCACTCCATGCGGTGTTTAGTGCATTGGCATGCGGTTTCTAGGTGGTAAACCTATAGCTTACATCAATTATGATTCCTTGATACCTTTTACGTAAATGTATGAAGCTTTGTCACAAGGCGTGTTTGCCAAGTGACATATTTACCTGCTAATTATAGCTGACATATCTGAGATGTTTCAAGATTGTGAAGGACAGAAGGGGGAAACTCACAAAAAGTTATATAAAAGAATATGTAATTTATTTATAAGACACCTACATGTACATAAAGTCATAAAAAACGTAGAAATGTTTGCACCAACTTCACAAACATTAAGTAATGCCAAAACACAAGTGTTTAAATATAGTACAAAACCACAATACTGCCTTAAGTGAATCACTTCATACAAGGCACTTAGTTATTGACACATAAGGAGTCATCAGGTGAAGAAAAATATTTCCACATGAAAGGAAACAGCACCTGTTAAAGGGATAGTTCACACAATTTAAATAGTTTTTAAACCTTTGAGTTTTTTTTCTTTTGTGGAGCACAAAATATAAAAAACGAACGAAAGATGATTTTGAAGAAAAAAGAAAAACCTTGAAAACCTGTAAACATTGACTTCCATAGTATTTGTTTTTCCTACTATGGAAGTCAATGATTACCGGTCTTCAGATTTCTTCCAAATATCCTCTTTTGTGTTCAAGAGAATAAAGAAACTCATAAAAAATTTAAAAACTTTGAAAGAGAATAAAAAGTGAGTAAATTTTCACTTGTGGGCAAACTATCCCTTTAAGGTGCCTTTGGGTTTGACAAAACAAGACAAAGTTAAAGACATTAAAACATACGTAAAAGCTTTAAATGAAAAGCGCAATTAAAAAATAAAATAAAATCATGGTATACCATGTAAACAAACATTTGAGGAATGCATTAATCCCTCAAATCCCTGATGCACAGAAACGACCCGATAAGGAAAACACCCATGATGCATTTTAAAAGAGCTTGGGGAGCTGCCGTAACCTACTCAGATCCAGGAAATTTCCCACCGACCCCTGAGGCTCCACGACTTCTTGTGTCCTCTGGTTTTCAGTAAGCAAGGACCTGCGTTGAATCAGACCTCTATTTGTGGCATTCTCCTTCTCTGGGTTTGTCCCACCACGCAAAAGCAGCTGCATTTTAGGCCTCAAGTCTTGCATTAACTGCTCTTGAGAGTCAATAGATGTACGGAGATTGACGACTGGCTTGTTTGTTATGTTTTTTAGAACGGCTGTGTTTTGTTCTTCACGTTCTTGCCTAAGGCTGATTGTTTTAGATGTTTCATGTTGTACTGAACACCCAAGAGCAGAGTCTACAAGGATGTGGTCCTCCTGCTCTTCCTCACTGCTGGTTTCTCCTTCAATCAGTCCATATTTCTTCATGTATTTACAGGTAGCTAAGGACATATTGCTGGGGGACAGGATACTGAGTCCAACATTGCTCTTTTCCACTGCTGGTCTTCTCAGGAGAATTGCACTGGGGTCTGGATGTGGGCTAGAGGACTGACTGCCCATTGAGAGTCTTGAAAGTTGTGAGTCGCTTAGGTACTTCAGTGCAATGGCATTGGCCTCAAGACTAAGGTCTACACTGCCACTTGGCCCCCAAATGCTGGCACCCACTGGTTCGGAAAGAGCTAGTCTTGGAATCACTGCTTCAGGGTTTATGCAGGCAAGGGTACTGAAGGGGAAAAAAATGCATTAGAAACAAAGCCCTTTGTTTATTCATTCAAAAATTATTTTTTTAATTACTCACTCCCATGTCGTTAAAACCCCTGAGACCTTCATTCATATTCAGAACACAAAGAGCTCAATCATCCTCCATATACAACAAGGTTCCAGACTCATTCGATGTCCAGAAAAAAAACAAACAAAACAAAACAGACCAGATTCTTTCAGTGGTTTGATAGTACACTGCCTGACAAAAGTCTTGTCGCCTATCCAAGTTTTAGGAACAACAAATAATAACTTGACTTCTAGTTGACCATTTTGTTTAACAAGTGGCTTATATGAAAGGCAAAGGTCATTACCAAAATAATGCCTTGATTTTTAATTATTTAATTATAACAGTTAGGTCTGACTTTGCTTAGACAAAAGTCTTGTCACTTAACAGAAATAATGTCTAGTACAGAATATAAAGTCATGGTGCAGTAGATAAAGAATTAATATTGTGTATGACTCCCATGAGCTTGGAGGACTGCATCCATACATCTCTGCAATCACTCAAATAACTTAAAGTAATCTGGAACGACAAAGAAAGTGTTCTTGCAGGACTCCAAGAGTTTATCAAGATTCTTTGAATTCATCTTCAATGCCTCCTCCATCTTACAGACATGCTTAATGATATTCATACTTCTGGTGACTGGGCTGGCCAATCCTAGACACCATGACCTTCTTTGCTTTCAGAAACTTTCATGTGAAGGATGAGGTATGAGAAGCGCTATCCTGCTGAAGAATTTGCCCTCTCCTGTGGTTTGTAATGTAATGGGCAGCACAAATGTCTTGATACCTCAGGCTGATGATGTTGCCATCCACTCTGCAGATCTCTCGCATGCCCCCATACTGATTGTAACCCCAAACCATGATTTTTCCTTCACCAAACTAATTTCTAGGAGTATCTTGGGTCCATGCGGGTTCCAAAAGGTCTGCTGCAACATTTGTGATGATTAGGATGCATTTCAACAGATGATTCATCAGAAAAATTTACCTTCTGCCACTTTTCCGAATGATCAACTAGAAGTTGTTAAATTATTATTTGTTGCTCTTACAACTAGGATCGACGACAAGACTTTTGTCAGATAGTGTATATATTATGGAGCTACGAGAACATTTTGTTGCGCAACAGTTTCTCCTCAGTGTCAGTATATTGTGCATATTCATGAGCACTGTGCACTGATGTATACCCCAGATGTCTGCACAGAACTTCCTCAGTTTGAAGCAAAGCACAGGCACATTCAAGACTATATGTCAAAGGGTAAACCAAGCATGGCACATGAATGTACACCCTATACTGACACTGAGAAGAAACTGTTGTTACGTTTGTGGACACAAAAGTATTCTCATAGCCTGACAATGTTCAGATTGAACCCTTAAAGACATGAGGTATGTATAATGTTTTCTGCCATTTTTTCAGGAACCTTGCTGTCTATAAAGGTTGAGAGAGCTCTCAAATTTCATCTAAATTATCTTAATTTGTGTTCCACAAGGTCTCAGGGGTTTGGAATGCCATTAGCTAGTAATTAATACAGGGTATATGCAGGAATCCTAAAGGTAATTTCAATACCTTTTTAAGACTTTTTAAAGACCTCAGAATATTTTAAGACCTCTTTACCACTTCTAAGTTCTAATCAGTATCAAACCTTTAACTTAAACAGTTGTTGATAAACAGTTGTAATTAAATAAATCAATGGAGCACAACCCTGCAAACTGAAGTCAGATAACCTCGAAAGAAACAAAGCTTGACAGAATAAATTACGTGGTTGTTTTCAGCGACAGACTTCAGCCACTGTTTAAACTGTACGCAAGCTTACATTTCCCTATTTGACTTCTGTTTCGCTCTATGGTTTAGCTACATGTGGAGCGTGTCACATCACCTTCTCGCGTTTGTTGCAAATTATGTGACATCACCCGGACGGAGGAGCTTGACCGGACATGCCCTGGCCTGAACCAAATCGCATGGATCGAGCACGCTGTTGTTAATATTAGAAGGAAAATAAATAGATTTTTGCTTTTTTGGAGTCAAACACTTTGAACGCTTGAACAAAATTTAAGACCTTGTAAAAACGCGATTAAGACTTTTTAATAACTTTTAAGGGTCTTAAACTTCTCGTAATTGATTTATCAACTTATAATACTATTTAAGAACCCGTGGACACCTGGTAATAACATAATTTTCATTTTTGCAGGAAATGACCCTTTAAAATGCACTGATAAAGAAATACAACGAGTGTGTCTTTACCTAGCACTCTCCACAGTAGCACGTGTTGTTTTTTCCTGGGAAGCGTCCAAGTCTATGTTCACCCCAAACTGTTGGAGTTGTTTTAACGTTGCACTTAAGACACGGTCCTGATTTGGTGGACTAGATGCCTGCTTTGTTTTTTGAGACTGGGGAATGGAAGAAGTTGTCTGTGGTTTCCTCGTTTGATGGCCAACAGGGGACAGACTTTGTCTTTTCGGGACACTCTGTTGGTCTTGCTCTACCTTTTCTTCCACAATTACAGAGTCTTGCAGACGGCTTTGCACCTGACCCTGAAGCAGGAATTAAATTGTTAAGTTGGTTTTAACATACTTGTATTTTACAACAAAAAATATAGTAGATGGGCCATACCAACAGCTCGTGGTAAAATCTTGGGTTGTCAATTTCTCTGTTTTCAGACAGATCTTTGCTTTGTGACTGAGAGTGATAATACATGCTTGCACTCTCTCCCAACACCGGACTCTGAAACACTTGGACTCCAAAACCAGACGACGTGCTGCCAAGACAAATAAAAATTACAATATAGGCCAAACAATGACTAATAAACAAAAGCAAATACTACACCATTTGCCAAATCAGGTATGGTGGACTTAAAAATGTGGTTTAAGACAGCCAAGTACAATACTAATCCTGGAAGGTAAATGTACTGCAGATTGTAGCTCCGACACAACTTGCACACAAGTTTCAAGTGAGTCTTAAGACCTTGATTAGATGGTTCAAAAAGTGTTTAATTGGGGATTAAGATAAAACCACTTGAAAGCACTGGCTTTCCAGGAAAAGAAATGGTTTTCTCTTGGCTTATGAAAAAACAAAGCTTATTACTTGTGTTGTGGAGATGTTGGATGCTGAGGAGATCCTGGACTGTTCTCTTCTGAGTAATGACATACACTTTCAGATCTGACTCTGGAAGTGACTGTGCTGTCATTTTGACACCCAGACTTTGGCTCAGTCTCAGTTTGCCATTCCAGACTTGAGGCCTCATGTATGGATATTTCTTGAGGAGTGCTCCAAAACAAACTAGCCCCTAAATATTAAACAGGGACAAGAATGTCATATTGAAAAGAATGCAAGATGATAAAGAATTCAACAATATGATATCTCCAATCCAAGTACCTGTTCCTACAGCTATACTGACACTTGTGCGTTTAGGTGGAGATGCTGGCACCTGACTGGGTCTTTGCAGCTGAGCATCATGCTCACGTGATACCCGAGGAGCCTTGCTTTGAGACTCAAGGAGTTTTTGAATCTGTTGAGCAAAGTTTATTAACAACAGGAGATGGTGAATCAATCATAGCCTATTAATTACCATTTCTAATACACACCTGGAGTTGAAGTAGTTTTAGCTGGCGCTCTTGATCTATGAGCATCCTGTAGGCATCAGCAGGAAGGAGACCCATAGGGGTGTCTAAGCAGGGTACTTTGCTACCCTGGGCTTGGCAGCACTGAGCTTGACAGGAAGGGGTTTGCTCAACCAAACCTTTATTGGAGATTATTGTGGGGACACATGAACCAGATGATGGAGAGTAGTGAGTTGGAATAGTGGGATGGCAAACAGGACTTTTGGTTGGAGACACACGACATCCCAAAGACTGTCGAGATGGTGAGAGGCAGTGATCCCCAGGTGGGACAGTCTCAGGGCTGCAATGAAATGCACAAGGATTGTAAACAGTGGGATACCCTGGTGTCCCTTGCCAGGTGTTGTTTTGAAATAAGGGAGCAAGGCTGGGATGGTTGGTGCAGCAGTTGCAAGGATTGACAGTTGGGGTGCTATGGAAGATTCTCTGTTGGGATGGATGAGGGACAGGGGTCTGGCTAGGCACTGATGAACTCTTTTTGGGACTGCAGTGACCTGATGTTAGAGGTCCGGAATAAATCAGCTGGGGTTTGTTTGGGAAACCCTGAGATAAACGCTGCCTTTGTTGATGAAAAGAGCTATTGGGTGAAGCATTCTTTGTTGAGGAAGAGGATGAAGATGATACTGATGATGCTGAAGAGCCTTCTCTTGATCTTCTCATTGAGGTCAGGGATTTTTGACTAGCACTGTGTTGTGGTGTTTGTTGTGATGGATTAGGATGTAACTTGTTCTTTGGCTGAGAAAGAATGGGAGTTAGTGGTCTTCGGATTGAAGGGGGTCCAGGAACACTTCCCTGTTCTGGAGGTCTCAGTACAGAGAGACCCTGGTGGGCAGGGCTACTGTTTCTCCTATGAACATTTGATTGGTTATGAGGAAGGAGAGTTGAGCCTTGAGTATTAACAACACTCCCATCCAAAAAGCTGCCATCTAAAACCATGGAGAGCTCTGGTACTGAAGGATGAACACGTTTAGTCTGCTGACTAACAGGATGAGGGTTTGGAGATGGTCGAGGAGAGAGGTCTTCATCTTCTACACCTGAGTCATGATCACTGATAGACAGCTTATTCTGAGCAGTAGCAGATGCTACTGCATGAGTCATCCTGAAAGAATAAAGCATAAAGTTATTTTTCAACATGCATTTGGTTATATTGTATTCTGTCAGATACACTGAACAGCCAAATGTAAATGTCAACACATTTAGAGAAATATAAAGACAGTACCCTGTTAACACAGACTGTGAGAGCACTTCCTCAAACAACACAGTTTCCTGATTTTGATTCTCAGAGCTGAGCTCAAATTGTAAAGGTCGTCCTTCTGAAGGCTCAACATTCTGTATTGGAAAAAAAAACATCACTACATGTTAACAAATAAACCAACACAAACACTCATATGTACAGTACAATAACTAAACCAAAAATAACCAAAAATCTTCAGATCAATTAGGGAGAGAAAAAACAAAACAAAAAAAACACACTTTGCTTTAAAAATAATGTCTAAAAATCTGGTTTAACACAAAAGAAGAATTATTTTACAAAAAACAAATCACATTGGCAGTCAAGTTGTATAAGGAGAGGACGATAGTCTTGACAAATTAGCATTTGATAAACTGACAACGAAGGCCTAGACAGACTGACCTTATAAAGTGTGATTGACTCTCTGCTTGTGAGCAGCTGAAAGCCCAGTTGCTGCTGGCCAGTGCTTGGCTTACACTGGTAAAACTCCGGATCTCGATGAGTCAGGGAATACAGGACCACCAGGAAAGTGCCTTCCTCTGACAAAACTCTGGAAAACCCCAGTTATCAGATACAAACGTCACCAAGAGTTAAAAAATAAAATGTTTCAGATTCAACAAAACTTCTAGCAACACAAGGAAGAGATATAATTTACTTAAACATAAATGTGTTAAAATAATTTAAGCAATAATAAAATTGCTTTTCAACAACTTTTAATAAAAAATATAATAGAAAGATTTTTTATAGATTTCACTCTCAAAGTGCTGGTAGCAGATGGATGGGCCACTCACTTGTCTTGGAGGGAGGAGCTGTGCAGGTACCTCAAACACCACGCCCACACCAGGGGATTATGGATGTGTGTAACCCCACTCAACCATCTGTCCACATGAGAACAACTGTTACACACTTTCTCTGAACATCTTGCAGGACTCCAAACGCATAATTTACAGAGCTGAATTGTAAATCTTTCCAACTGGTTAAAAACAGATCAAAGCAGCAAGAAAGTGACTGTTTCTAAACAATAAAAGTTCTTACATTCCAACTAGAGGGAGAGTGTAAGCCTTGGGATCAGATTCAAGTATGAGGAGAAGCTTCCTGGTCTGATCCATGGTGAGAAACCTGAGCCAGAACAGCACATTTTAAAACACAAAGACTAAATGTGGTCATCCATTCAAACAGAAGTGCTTCCTTACCCACGTTTCCTGTTGTTTTGGGTCACACCTGAAAGGCTACTGAGGTTCCTGGCCAGTGCAGTAGGGATGACGGGCACAGCCCTAATAGGGACAGCATCTAGCGTGCAAGCCAAAGTCACAGCAGCCCAGGACAGGTCAAAGGTAAGCCTGTCCATGTTCTCAGAACAGCTGAGTTGAGCACGCAAGGTGAGGAGTTTGGACAACTCCAGCAACTCTTTACTGCAGCAGAAATGTTGAAGCATCTACAAAGAGACCCGGAATGAACATTATGTAAAAGCCTAGCATACATACACACACACACATACATACATACATACATACAATTATTTATTTTTTTAATGTATACCATGCAATGTGAAAGTATTTGGCAATAGGGATGCACCGTCCCGATACTTGAATCGGATATCGGTTCGAAACTGCATATTTTTGCTGGATCGGGTAGATCGGGACCAAGCCAAATCCAATCATGCGTGTGTGCTATATTCTATGTAATAAGCCAACAAAAGCCATAAAGGTAGCCTAGTATAAAGCACTAGAAGGTTGTCATGTATGCCTCCTATATCCCAAATGTTCTGAAGCCATTCTATAGTTTAATGTGAAGCACAGATGAATATTCAAGTGCTTAAATTCCTGTTCATTTCAGCGCTTCCCGTCACTGTGCCTGTCAATCTTTCACCATTCATTCACAATTCAAACTGTGTCGCGTTCATGACAACACAAAAAAACCTCTCCTAGACTTTTTGTTCCTGTTAATTTAAATAATCAGTGGAG
Source organism: Danio aesculapii (assembly GCF_903798145.1). NCBI lineage: Eukaryota > Metazoa > Chordata > Actinopteri > Cypriniformes > Danionidae > Danio > Danio aesculapii. The sequence continues at coordinate 16,485,477 of NC_079456.1, read as the reverse complement.
AAATGCATTTAGTTTAGCATTAAAAGGGTTCATTTTGACCTGCAGCAAGGAGTTCATTTCTGTGGGCTGCAATTTCTAAATCATGTTGCACTGTGTCTGTTAGATCAGCAGATCGCATTCGCAACACTGGAGTAGAGCGGGTTATTACCTGCTTTTTACACACAAAGTAGGCCTACCTGTACCTTTAAATTAGGAAAAGCTCAATAATACATTGGACAGATCCTCAACGCATTGATTCCTTCCCTTTGTGCTGCTCAGTGAAAATGTCCGCAGATATCGGAGGGCTGCGCTCTGTCTCAGTGATGCATCAAGCGCTTCATTCACGCACCGGCTGTGCAGACGCAACATGTGACGCTCTGCAAAATTATTCTCACAATGAGTTTCAGTTCTCTCATCCCTCCGACTGAGTTTATTATTCCGAATACTTTCAGTGCTGCAAATAATTTGTAAAGCCTGGCTCATTGTGGTCAAAGTAGTTGATTAAATTAATAAAAGTAAAACTGACGGGCACAATACAGACTGCCATTAACAGAAAAGGAAATGTTTATTTCAGACAGTTTAGTTTAGTCCGAGTGATACATCAGGCTTTGCTAAAAAGGCAGGTTATTTCACCAACAATTAGGGTCAATACTGGTGGCCTATTACAGATTTCATACAAAAATCTTAATTAAAGGAAACGCTGGACCACAACAGATCATATCAATGTCATAACAAATGCTCAAATAATGTAGCCTAGTTTCATGTTTTAGTTAGATTGTGTGTCTGTCATATACAGTAGGCCTACACCTTTTATCACCAGAACTAAAGAATATCAGAATTTTGGTATCACGATCAGATCCCAAAAAATGGTATTGGTGCATCCCTGTTTGGCAAGTTTGAGGAAAAATGTACTTTAACTTGAAAAACATGAACTTCTTTTTTTTTTTTTTTAAATGGTACAATGTTTTCCTATAAAATGTATCCTTAAGAATGTGTTTCAATTATCAAATACGTTTTATGATTTCAATTAACTTGACATGGTTAAATACTAAAATAAAATAAATAAAAAAAATACTGCCATTTTTTGTAAAATTTACTGCATTCATGGTGAATAAAAAAGAAAAATGATTGCCCTTATTTGTTTATAGTAATTTTTGTATTCTTTCTCTTAAATTTACTACAAGTATTTGTTTTTACCGTTTAATTTATATTCCTTTTGCAGTGTTTTTGTGTTATCTATTTGCACCCAGTGTCTGAGTCTTAAAAAAAGTCTTAAATTACTACAAACATTCAGTTTAAATTAGGCACTGTGGAAAGCACATTGGGAAACCGTGGCAGATGGAAGCGGTGCACACACTTCTAATCACCTGTCTCTAAGGAACTCAGTTTCACAATCAGGGCAGCTGTTACTGACAGGTTACAGGGTGATGTTGATAACTATTATGCCACAATAGATTGCCATAGCGACAAGAGGAACGTGCCCCAGCCGTTAGATCCTAAACATGTGCTGCCAGCAATTCTCAGATCAACTACCTTAAACGAGATGTTCAAATCCTCGCTCGAGTGTACAGTGCTGCCAATTGCACGCTGGGCTTCGAATACACATGGCACAAGGATGTCTCCAGGGAGCAGAGCGGTTGGTGTTTTTCCAAGACATCCCGTCTGCTCTCTACCCGGATCAAAACGATCCAGGGTTATCGTCACACCTTCCTCATCTGGAAAGAAGCAAAATCTTTTACAGTAAACTTAGCACACAGTACATTAAAATATAAAATGATAAGGATTACAGGATGTTTATATGTAGAACTTCTCAGAAAAATGCTATATACTCACCACTGTCTACTGCAAGTGTCCCAATCAGAAAACAGAAAAATCGAGGCTTGTTGGTCTGTCTAGCATGACGGTGAGCCAGACGCAATGCTTTTTCTACCAGTAAGAGTCTCGGATTTCTGAAAGACAAAATTGTAAAATTACGATCTCAAAAATATTTTTAGTAGGGCTGGGCGATTCATCGAAAAAGTAATTGAAAGCGACATTCAGAACCTATAATTGATCTAATTTTTCCAGGTCAATTTTTTCAGTTACTTTCCCTACCGTGTGTAGAGTCACGTGACCCTGCTCTGTTAAGACTGCGTCAAACGCACTGGTATGGCACAACCTTCGAGTCACATACCTGAGCTCCTCTCAAAATGCAACTAGACGTCACACGTTTGCATTACATTGATGATGATTGGAAGCTGTGCCAGATATGCCTTGAGACGACATTTTCTATTACAATAAAATTATTATTTACATTAAAATATTTGTGTACAGAAGATGCAATAAATGCACTGCTTAAAATAGTATTTACAAGATATACAAGAGTTATTATATTTAGAAGAGATACTGCTTATTTTCTACTTTTGAAAACAATTCATTTATGATTATCTAGAACCACTTGCACTGAAGACTCACATTTTATTAGTTCTTTTGTTGGGAATCTACCCCAGAACTTTTGCATTTCTAGTGCCATGGTATTGGAGCCAAATACTTGACAAAATCCTTGTGATTATGTACCAGTCTTATGAATTTTTGCAAAAAAGTTAAACTTTACTTTAGTGTTAAATTTTACAACAATCGCAACTAATGACTAGACCCACACGAAATCTGAATGCGCAGAAATCCGCAGATTTTTAATCCACCATTGAGTGTGTAAATGTACATTTATTCCATTTTTTTATTAATTTCAGTGATATTATTGACTAATAAGAAAGTGTTCATTTGATTTAAAGTAATGTGTTCTCTCTTTTAGTAGAGATATTATATGAGAGACTTTGTTTACCGAATAAGTGGATATAATTGGATTTGCATTGTAAACATAAAAAAAATAATAGCTTTTTAACTTTTATTTAATTTCATACATTACGTTTTAGTTAGGATACTCCAAAAATAATTCCACATAAATCCGCAGATTATTTAGAAAATTCTCTGCAAAAACAGCAAAAAATGTCCGCAGATTCCGTCTGGCCCTACTAATAACCCAGCATGATATTTGTTTCATTTTCAAGGATCATGTTAATGTTTTCATCTGTATGCAAGACATAAAAAAGAAAAATGATATAATAGTCATGATACAAATTCATGGAAAATGTATTTTTAATTAATAATTGGCTAAACAGAAACTAAATTTCTTTGCAACAGATACACACACATCACTCTATGATGCAATAAAGCTAAACATATATTCCTAGAACATGAATTCATCATAACTGTATAAACGTAATTATATGACAATAAATGTAACACTTTTTGTTAGGGTGTCTGTGTGTAAAAAAAAAAAAAAAAAGGGCTGCACAATATATTGTTTACAAAAGCATTATAATCAATCTAAATCATTTAAATAGATGAGGTGAATAGTTGATATTGCATTTATAATTACATTGTATTAAAATACGTACAAAAAAAACAACAACAGGAAAGCAAGAATTTCTCCAATATAGTGCAGCCCTAAAGCAAATGGTTCAACAAAACCATTTAAAGAAATATATTTGAAAGACTAACCTGTAATAAGAGAAATGCAGACTCACAACATCACCATTAGCAGATGGATCCCATAGAGACACTTTAGATTTTGGAAATGTCAATGGAGTGAGAACATTGTCTGATGACCTTTAAAAAATATGCAAAGTCATTACTTTTAATGAACTCACATAGTGACTTAGTTAGACAAAATGCATTTGAATTCGTTAACGTTACCTAATGTATTGAAGGCTTTCTGCTGCAATGCTGTTCTCCAAAATGTGGGCTGGCAACCCTTTAAAATCCACTTGTACACGGTTCATCCTGTTGAGAATACGACTATTTAATAAACTGAACGCGACTTGAATATATCCATAATAACCGTAAAACAATGCCTATTCAAAACATCTTAGATAAGTTATCCAAACGTAACTTTTTCAGAGGTAAGTTTGGCAGGTTCGGTGACTTAGCTTCCATGCTAACGTGTGTTACTACAAGAAACATTAAACCAATCACGCACATTTCAGATATGCTTATAAATACGTTAATGTAATGATGTGTAAACTCTTACCTGCAGGTTGTTTGGACGGTTTGCTCATGCCTTCGTCGTGTTTTAATCGAACCTCTTACGGGTGTGAGCGTGAATATGAACCACAAATATGTTAAAACTGTCCTCCCAGACTCTCGAGCGGTTTTAACCGCGCCAAGACGCGTCTAATGACTCCTGGGTTAATAATTTAACCCGTTTGGCGTGCCAGAAAACGGAGAAATACCGGTTGTTGTTAATAAACAATGAAATACAAGACGAGCGCATTCAACAAACGCAACAACTCGAAAATAAATTGTGGCGCTGTTTCCAGGTTCCAATGGCGGGGCGCTGCTGCTGGGCGGCTCAGCCAATAGAAATAGACTTGCGAGGGGCTCTCGACCAATCAGAATAAAGGAGCCGGTCGCTGCTTGCCCTCGGAGTGGTTTTGAATGGCTGGAATAGATAGCGTGAGAATATATATTTTTTATTTAACCATACTTTATAATAAAATGCATTTAATAAATATTCTACATTGATTCATTGACCAATACAAACTAATATTATTATTAATATTGTGTAAAATATAATATTAAATAAATAATAAACTATAACTTTTAAATAACAATGCATCATACAAATATTTTATGCATTCATTCATTCATTCATTCATTTTCTTTTCGGCTTAGTCCCTTTATTAATCTGGGGTTGCCACAGGGGAATGAACCGCCAACTTATCCAGCATATGTTTTACACAGCGGATGCCCTTCCAGCTGCAACCCATCTCTGGGAAACATCCACACACACTCATTCACACTCATACACTACGGACAATTTAGCCTACCCAACTCACCTGTACCACATGTCTTTGGACTGTGGGGGAAACCGGAGCACACGGAGGAAACCCACACGAACACGGGGAGAACATGCAAACTCCACACAGAAACGCCAACTGACCCAGTCGAGGCTTAAACCAGCGACCTTCTTGCTGTGAGGCGACAGCACTACCTACTGCGCCAGATATTACAGATGTTTTTTATTTTAATTTATTTTATTAATATTTTATTTTATGAAAATATTAATGAAGATCGACAGATATGTTATATAGTATAACAATAAAATACACAAAAATATAACATTTAAATCATTATGATTTGTTTAGTTATTTAGATTATTAAATCAATATCATAATCTCATGTACAATAAAATAATATGCAATACAACAAAATATATTTATAAAATAACAATAAAATGTTATTCTTTTTATCTTATTAATACATATAATGAACAGCATCAACAGATATGATTTATGGATTATATTTATTAAAAAACAATTCATAGTAACATGTTATTTATATTGAAACTGGTAAAGTAGATTTGTTTATATTTTAAATATTTTACTAAATTTAATGATCAACATTAATATAATATATAAGATTTAAATTTACAATAAAATACAATAGTTATATAATAATTTAACATATTAATAAACAGCACTTTATAATAAAGCATTATACATATAAAATATTTTTGATCAACATTAAAAGTCTTATTAATTTATTAATGTTCTATTAGTTACATTAAATTATCAACCCTGACATATACGACATATAATCTATAATAATAAAACACACAATGTATTGTTAAAATAAACAATGCTTCATAACAATATTTGACTTAAATTTGAAAATTTGAAAGAATTATTTTTTTTTACATATTTATATTTTGCTACATTCATTGATCAACATTGATATATCTGTTATGTGAAGAATAAGATTATACAATAGATATATGCAGGTACAGATTTAACTAATAAGTAAGGTAAGCGGCTGCTTAGTGCTCTTGGAAATCAGGGGGCTCCCCATAAATATCTAGAAGTATAAAATACCTACACTGTAAAACCAACTGTAAAATCCACCTCAAGGAGGAAAACGATTGCAACAAACCATTTGAGTTAAATTACTAATCTATGTGAGTACTGTAAATTTACTCCATTTAAGTTGAAGTAATGAGGTATTTAAATAACTCATTACCTTCAACGCTGAGTTCAAAACTTTTTTTCAAATGAGTAGAATTAACTTTCAGTCAATTTTGAGTTAACTACACTCATTTAATTTGATAAAGTTGACTATTGGATTTTACAGTGTATAAACTATATATAACATCATTTCTATCCTATTTTGCATGGTGGTAGTTAAACAAAATACAATTTAACTTATTTAATACCACTTATAATATTGTAATGTTATATAATAATAATAATAATAATAATAATAATAATAATAATAATAACAATAATAATAATAATTATTATAACAATAATAATAATAATAATAATAATAATAATAATAATAATAATAATAATAATAATAATATTATTCCAAAATAAAATATCCTTCATGGAGCAGTCCAGCAGTCAAATTTATAAAATGTATATGTATTATTTTTAGTTGTAAATTCATTTTACAAAAAATAAATAAATAAATAAATAATAAAATAAATAAATAAGAATCATTTAAAATGTGGAGAATGCATTAGTTTAAAAAGAAAAGAAGATTGAATGATATAGCAAACAGCAATAAATTAAAATTAAGTAAAGGTAGAAAGGGTGCATTTCAGGACTTGGGCCCCATAGCTGGAATTGCTTGGGGCCCCAAAATCACTAAATTCGCCCCTGGATATTTGATACTTTTCTTTATCATATATATTTTTATCATTTATACTTATCATATATTTACTTTATCATAACGCTCCATAAAAGATATACCGTTGATGTCAGAATTATTAGCCCCCCTGTTTACCCCCCCCCCCCCCCCCCCCAATTTCTGTTTAATGGAGAGAAGATTTTTTCAACACATTTCTAAGCATAATATTAATAATTCATTCAATATTTAACTGATTTATTTGATCTTTGCCATGATGACAGTAAATAATATTTGACTAGATATTTTACAAGACACTTCTGTACAGCTTAAAGTGACATTTAAAGGCTTAACTAGGTTAATTAGGTTAAGGCAGGTTAGGGTAATTAGGCAAGTTATTGTATAACGATGGTTTGTTCTGTAGACTATTGGAAAAAATATAGCTTAAAGGGACTAATAATATTGACCTTAAAATTGTTTTAAAAAAAATTAAAAGCTGCTTTTATAATAAAACAAATAAGATTTCCCCAGAAGAATATTGTCAGACATACACTGAAAACCCTAATAAGTTGACTGAACTAAATTAATTGAGTAAGCTCGTTGCCTCAATTTAACTGAGTAATGGAGTCTCCCAAAACTTGCATATTTAAGTTTATTTAACTTGCCGGTTAAAATTTAGTACTAAGTTTGATGAACTGAACAATTTAAGTATAGTCTACAAAACAGACACGTTAAATAAACTTAAAAATGCAAGTTTTGGGAGATTCCATTCCTCAATTAAATTGAGGCAACGAGTTTACTCAATTAATTTAGTTCATACAACTTATTAGGGTTTTGAGTATGCGTAATACTATACTATGAATTTTTTTAAGATAAATTTTAAACAAAAAATAAGTAGCCATTTATTCACATTATGATTAATAATTATACCTGAAGCCATTTGTTTTCTGATTTTAAAAAAGACCTTGCACTTAAAAGGTTGCACATATTAGAATTTTGCAGTCAAGACTACATTTATAAAAATTACCCATTTTTTTTCAACGGATTAATTATGATTTTGAGCTCACTACACTTGAAATCGTAAGATTATGCATTTTCATGGTACATAAGTTAAATTCACTTATATTTTAAAGACAACATTAGAGTTTACAGTGTACTGTGAAAATGTCGTTGCTCTAAATATTTAAAGAAGAAAACTAAATCAAAGGGGGAGGCTAATCTGACTTCAACTGTAATCAATCAAAATATTTAAAGTCTTGTTTAGTTTTTAATATAATAGTACATTCATTTGTGAACACTGCAGGAGATATCTGAAATATAAAGAACAATAATAAAACATGACAAGAATCTTCAACGATATTTTATTCCGCTCGTCTTCAGCCCCCCCTCATCCCCTCACCCGCCGTTTCCGCAGCAACAGGGAAAAGATGGCAGCCCTCGCGACCCTCACTCAGGTAATACTAGCTAAAAACACCCATTACACGCCAACAACGAGGAAAAAACATCCGCAAGCAGAAACGGATTTAACAATTAGACACAAATCGACCCCACTGCTTTGAGCTACCGGGCTATTTTACTGATATTTACAGCGCAAATGTTACGGGCCTCGTTAATCGGGCTCAGAATGCTAACCGATTAGCTCGCTTTGTATCTCACGTCTGTAAGAAGATACGCACATAACAACGTCGTTATCAATTAAATTTGCAATAAACATTCAGCTGCATAAACATATAAAGTTTACGGCCGTTTAAATGAATGAGAAATACAGTAAAAAGGAGTTATACTAATGTAATAACAAGCTAGCCGCAATATTATCCGAACATCATTTACATTTAAACTAACTGTCAAGGCGATTTACATACACAAATCTTCATTACATTGGAATATGCTTATAGTACAGTAATAAAAGTTGATGAATTCTGCTGAATAGTGTTATTATGTAGATTTGTGGTGTGATGTATGAAAATGGGTGTTGAACCGCTAGTTTAGCATAGCGGTGAGGGGTCAGTTATTACCAGCATCAGTAATCTCACTGTAACGTTACTTTTGACTTGTAACGGATTACTTTGTAACGTTAAGTGAAGTGAAATATGCACACAAGATGTAAATGTATGTATATATTTACAAAGATGTATATATTATGTATATCTGTTATTTTAGTATTACTCATGTACCTAATTGTTGCTATTACTACTTTAATTTTTCATTCATTTTTCTTTTATATTGCACTTTAAGTTTTGATAGTAATTATGTACTTTTTGTGATTTCTTTTTAAATAATATTTCTGATGTTGCCATGGCATAATTTTCCTTTTTTTCAGTTACACTATTTTAAGGTGTCCTTGTTACATTGTAACTCAAACTACTGAGGAGGAACATTAATTCCTTAGTAATAATTCATTAATTCAGTAATTAGTAATAAAAGTGGATGAATTTTGTTGAAAAATGGTATTATGCAGATAAGTGGTAGATGTATAAAAATGGGTGTTGAACCGCTAGTTTAGCATAGCTGTGATGGGTCAGTTATTACTAGTATCAATAATCTCACTGTAATGTAAATGTAATGTATGTAAATGTATCTATATATTTACAAAGATGTGTATAAATGTGTATATCTGTTATTTTAGTATTACTCATGTACCTAATTGTTGCTATTACTACTTACATTTTTTATTCATTTTTCTTTTTTATTGCAGTTTAAGTTTTGATAGTAATTATGTACTTTTTGTGATTACTTTTTAAATGTTATTTCTGATATTGACTTGGCATAATTTCCCATTTTCAGTTTTGGTTACAATATTTTAAGGTGTCCTTGTTACATTGTAACTCCCAACTACTGAGGAGGAATATTAAATAATGACATGTACTTACTTCAGCTGCATCTCAAATGGCACACTATGCACTTATGCACTATGTACTTATGCACTTACACACGACTCAACAGCAAAGAATATGAATGTAGTGGTGTCCCAAATGGAACACTAACGTTTTTTTACTAAGTGGACATCCAAACCGTTTCCCTAATGTCGCTTGACTGTCTCCAAATTTGTGAAATAAATTTTGCGCTAGAATCACTCTTGTAGGAGAATTTTGCTTTCACAATCCAAAATAAATAAAGTAATCCAACATGAGTGCCCAAAAGCTCCGCCCCTTCCATAACATGAGCAAAGCTGCGGTCGTTGAGTGTGTGAAGTGTCCAACATTCCACACTTTATATAACCGGTTGAATAAGTGCATCATTCGGGTGATTAAAGTGCACTTATTATTTTTAGAGATTTTTTAGTGTGAATACACTACTTACACTATTTATACTACAAAATGGCGTAGAATAGTGCATAAGTGTGCGATTTGGGATGCACATTATATGGTTACTATACTATCAGAATACAGGTTTGGTTTTGGGTGTTTGCATGTAATTATGCATTATTAATTGCGGTTACTGTGTAATAAGGTGTAGCAAAGTTACCATGTTTTTTAGTAAAACTATAAAGTAGAGCTATTTTTGCATTATATTGCATAATATTAAAATATATTACATTTCTGAATAATTGAGTATATTAGCATTATAACCATAATTCTAGCCATTTAATCACATTTTCTTGTTTATAATGCTTCAGTTGTGTGCTTTTGTTAATGATTTTCATATTTCACAGATTTTTCCTATGATGAATTTAAGATTAATATTAAACTAAATTAAATCAAATTTATTTATTTACAGGTGTTACCAAGGGGTAATCATTGCTATTTCTTTTTAATTTGATTTAATCTTAGTTTGAATCAATGAAATCAACACCTTGAGTTAACAAAAATGCTGGACATTATATTATATTATATTATATTATATTATATTATATTATATTATATTATATTATATTATATTATATTATATTATTTTATATAGTAAAGTCTTTTAGTTTATAATTGCAAGCAATCAAGCTGTCAGCCACAAAGTTTTTTAAGTTTTAATAATTTATGTATTTTTGTCATTTTAATTTTACAAAATTTACTCATTTCTAATAACTGATTTATTTTATCTTTGTCATGATGACAGTAAATAATATTTGACTAGATATTTTTCAAGACACTTCTATACAGCTTAAAGTGACATTTAAAGGCTTAACTAGGTTAATTAGGTAAACTAGGCAGGTTAGGGTAATTAGACAAGTTATTGTTTAACGATGGTTTGTTCTGTAGACTATTGAAAAATATATAGCTTAAAGGGCTAATTATTTTAACCTTAAAATGGCTTTTAAAAAATTAAAAACTGCTTTTATTCTAGCCGAAATAAAACAAATAAGACTTTCTCCAGAAGAAAAAATATTATAAGACATACTGTGAAAATTTCCTTGCTCTGTTAAACATGATTTGGGAAATATTTAAAAAAGAAAAAAATTCAAAGGGAGGCTAATAATTTTGACTTTAACTTTATATATCTCAATCAGACATATTATCAGCATATCCTATTTTAATGTATTTAATCCTAAATCTTCCCGTTTTCCTCTTTTTCTTAGCTGTCAAGCGGAAACCCTGTATATGAGAACTTTTACAGACAGGTAAGGCCATATTTTTGGTTGCATCTCATTTGACTGCATTTTAACAATTTTTTTCATACTGTATCAATATTAAACATATATCATTCTCTTTAATGTGGCTTGTTTATGAAGGTCGACCCAGGAAACACCGGCAGGGTTGGACCTACAGAGGCTGCCTTGTTCTTGAAGAAATCTGGCCTGCCTGACATCACATTAGGAAAGGTTGGTGTTTGGGTAAATCGACTAAATTTTAATTTTGGATAATTACAGTCCACATTTACCTTCTCCTCTCCTCTCAGATCTGGGATTTAGCTGATCCAGACGGCAAAGGTTTCTTGGACAAACAGGTAAAGCTGTTGTAATTCATAAAAGCATCAGTTAGGATTATGCATTATGAGTTGTAACTGATTAAATTGTATGTTAAATAGTTATGTTCATGACACATTTTTAGAGTTATTTCAGTCTTTTTTCTTTTTAATAAAAGGTTAACTATTTATAACAAACACATTAAAACAAACCAACTGACAATCCCCATTGCAGCAATGCTAAAGAGAAAAATAAATGAATAAATAAATAAATACACAGAAAATAAAGAATAATAATATACTAAAAGAAAATAAATAAAATAAACAGATAAATTATTAAATTACATAAACAATTGGTGGCGCAGTAGGTAGTGCTGTCGCCTCACAGCAAGAAGGTCGCTGGTTCGAGCCTCGGCTGGGTCAGTTGGCATTTCTGTGTAGAGTTTGCATGTTCTTCCTGCGTTCGCGTGGGTTTCTTCTGGGTGCTCCAGCTTCCCCCACAGTCCAAAGACATGTGGTGCAGGTGAATTGGGTAGGCTAATATGTCCGTAATGTATGAGTGTGTGTGGATGTTTCCCAGAGATGGGTTGCAGCTGAAAGGGAATCCGTTGCCAATTAATAAAGGGACAAAGCCGAAAAGAAAATTAATGATTGAACAAATACAATTATTTAATAAATAATAGTAATAAATTAATCAATTCAAATAAAATAATTCAATTATTACATACCATAACTCAAAATATTTGAGTATTTTTACTTAACATCTATAGCATTCATTCTATTTAAATGAGCTCTTTTGTAAAGCTTAAAGTAAGCCTGTCTCTTTTTATAATACCAGTTTACATTATAAATCTAATTAAAGGTTTGATAATGTACTTGTTAATGTTTTTATTAATTTTTTCACTAAACTTATTTTATTTCAGACATCGTATTGGCATCAATTAAATTATGATTAATATGAAAGGCTATAGTGATACAAAGACAGTTCACTCGCAGTTATATAAATTTGGAAAAGTGCAACGATCAGGGGTGCGTTTCCCAAACAGCGACATAACTAGCGGCTGAACTATCATAGTACAATGCATCGTTTGGGAAAAGAACGATGTAGTGAGGAGAGTTTCCCAAAACTGTAGTTGCTTTGTCGCACATCCATTATTTGAAACACATTAGTTATTACGTAAAACGTCCATAATGATGCTCTAAACGGGGTGGAGTAACTACTTTAGAAAAAATATATATAATTTTTGGGGAAATTATTTTGTCACACACACGCATTTTTTTTTTGCAGTTTGCGAATGTTTGCTGGAACGATGGATTTGGGAAACGCCAAATCAACGAACTATGTTTGTAACAATGGAACTTGCGACCTTAGTTAGCTAATCTGTACATATTTTCACTTGTTTGTTACGATAACGTTTGGCGAAAACTGCCGAGAAATAAAATCGCATCACATCCTATTACACTCGAAAGAGACTTTATTCATATTTTTTTGTAAAATAATCTAATAGTCTAATAGTTTTTCATCTAATATTTTAATATAATTTATTTCAGCTTTTTTCAGTTAACAAAATAATCTTTATCTTGCTTCAGTTATCAAGAAACGCGATTCATTATATAGCATAATAGTGCAAAAATATATTAAATTTATATTAAAATTCAGATTGTAAACTGAATGCTGACTTGATCTGTTGTGGTTTGGTATCAGGGATTTTACGTTGCTCTGCGTCTTGTGGCCTGTGCACAGAGCGGCCACGACATCAGCATTTCCAGTTTAAACCTCCCTGTTCCTCCCCCAAAATTCGTAAGTCTCATTGTAAATAGTTTATACTTTTGTATATGATTGGTATGAGCTTACAGATTTTCTTCTTTTTAAATTTTTATTCTAGAAGGATCACAGTAGCCCATCACTGAGTTCAGTAACATCTACCAATGAGAGTCACTGGGCCGTGCGGGTAATTTAATTTTGCTTGTCTTTGTGATTGTGAATTATAAAATATTTTGTAAATGTTTTTTTGTTCCTAATCCTCTTTATGTTTATATTTCAGCCTGAAGAGAAGAGCAAATTTGATGGTATTTTTGAAAGTCTTGCCCCGGTGAACGGATTGCTGTCTGGTGAGAAGGTCAAACCAGTACTAATTAACTCCAAACTACCTGTAGATGTTCTCGGAAAGGTAAAATAAATAAATTAATAAATAAAATAGAATGAACCCTTAACCTTAAACAATAAAAATAAATAAATAAATAAAATTTAAAAAAAAAAAAAAAAAAAAAAAAAAAAAAAAATATATATATATATATATATATATATATATATATATATATATATATATATATATATATATATATATATATATATATATATATATAATTTGTATTTAATTGTGATGTTTTTCCGAATTTAATTTGAATAATATTTTATAATAATAACATTGTTAAATGTGTCTGTTTGATCAGGTGTGGGATTTGAGTGACATAGACAAAGATGGACACTTGGACAGAGATGAGTTTGCAGTGGTGAGTAATTTGATCATATATTAAAATCTTTATCATAATAGATTAGAATTAACATAATAGATACTATTATTTTAACATATTGCGTCCAGTGTGCTTTTTTGTGTGTGTATGTTTCTGTTCCTGCTAGAAGCATGCGGTTTAACAGTTTGGAATATTGTGCCAAGATGCATTGCAGAGTCAATATAAGTCAACATGTAAAATAAGTCAATTTAAATAGCAAATTAATAATATAATTAATTAATAATAGCAATTGTTCATTAGAATCTGTCATAGTATGTTTTTCTCTCTGAGCAAAACATATTGACTATCACATAGTTTTACTAGGATTTACAGAAGGCTAAAAAATATTTGATATTCATTTCAGTTAACCATGATATTCAGTTCAAATTGATAATAATTTACTTTCAATTTTAGTGTCAATTTAATACTAAATAATTGTCTTTTTAATTCTTTAGATTTTTACACTTTTACAAATTTTTTTTTACCTAAGAAGTTTTAGTTATTTAGACTATAACACAATTTCGTGTGATAAGTTATTCTTTTATATGCTTGTATATGTGCAGCTGGTAATCGGTAGGTTTAATATTTTTTAAATATATCTAAATGATGATGGAATGATAATTCAGCCATATTTATATTATATGTTATTATTAAATACTCATATATTGTATTATTTAATAAAAATGATGTTTGGTGTATATATTGATGCACATTTTGATCCATACAACATGAAATATTGTCATGTTTTTAATATTGAATGATTTATTGAAGTATAAATATTTTTAATACTTTTAGGCAAGGTTCTAATGGGTCGTTTCCACTAAGCAGTATGGCCTGGTTCAGTAATGTACACTGCTGCTTGTTCAAACTGCTTATTACAACACAATTCTTAAAGTTTTTTTGGGGAGAACTTAATTGTTTTATGTTCAATCCATTTCTATTTATAAAAATTAATGAGTTAACTTAAATAATTTGTGTTGGGACAACATGAAGGAATTAATTAACAAAACTCAGCATTTTGTAGAGTATATGGTACATAATAACAAAATAACACACCGTAACAGTCTCTTCTAGCCTAGTGGTATTGTGCTCACAGTGACCCGAGTTCGATTCCTGGCTTGAGGTCCTTTGCTAATCCTTCCCCTCTCTTTGCTCCCAATGCTTTCCTGTCTGAAATCTCTGCTGTCCTATCATAATAAAGGTGAACCCCCTCCCCCCCCCCCCCCCCCCCCCCCCCCAAAAAAAAAGCCACATATCCTAAAGGCAAAAACAGGATTTGCTGTATGTCCTCCATTGTTGTTCATGTGGCCATTCCTCGATCATACTGAATTGTACTGCTCAGTAGAAACTAAACATAATTAGTATGCTAGTTTAATCTATGGCACATGTTGTCCAGGCAATGCATCTGGTGTACCGGGCACTGGAGAAGGAGCCTGTGCCGTCTATCCTGCCCTCCTCTCTAATCCCTCCATCCAAAAGAAAGAAGTCTTCAGGGTCTCTGTCCAGCATGGTGCCAGTGTTACCGGGAAGCCCACCGCCACCTAAAGACAGCCTGCGCTCGACTCCCTCTCACGGCAGCATGAACTCGCTCAACAGTGCCGGCAGTCTGTCCCCAAAACACACGCTCAAGTCCTCACAGGTACACACACTCAGGGTGTCCGCAGATCCTTAATAAGTCTTAAATTCCATGGTATAAAAAGAAGGCCTGGGGCGGCACGGTGGCTCAGTGGTTAGCACTGTCACCTCACAGCAAGAAGGTCGCTAGTTCGATCCCCGACTAGGTCATTTGGCGTTTCTGTATGGAGTTTGCATGTTCTCCTCGTGTTCTAGTGGGTTTCCTTCAGGTGCTTTGGTTTGTCCCACAGTCCAAAGACATGTGGGATAGGTGAATTGAGTAAGTTAAATTGGCCGTAGTGTATGTGTGTACATGTGAGTGTGTATGGGTGTTTCCCAGTGCTGGGTTGCAGCTGAAAGGGCATTCGTTGCGTAAAACATATACTGGATAAGTTTGCGGTTCATTCTGTGGCGACCCCTGATAAATAAAGAGACTAAGCTGAAGGAAATTTATAAAAGTGTATTTAGTGACATTTTTTGAATGAAAGAATAAAAAAATAAGGCCTTAATTAGTCTTAATCTGTGTTTCAAAGGTCTTAAAATTCAATCAAACTCACGCCATAAAGAATATTTTGTTTTCGTTTTGAAATCTACCTATAATCTCTCTGTCAATTTATCACCCAGAATGAAATAGGCAGAACCCCATGAAATGCACGCTTATGGGGTTTTCGCTTATGCAAGCAGATTTTATGTGAATTTTGCACTTTATTAGTTATGTTGTGTGCTTGTTTTTGCAAATTCAGTACTAAAATGATACTTTACTATTGGTCTTAAATTTCATTCTATTTGGTATTAAAAAGGTCTTAAAAAGTCTTAAATATAACTCTTAGAAACCTGCAGATACCCTGACACTTATATGCAGGATTTACCCAGCAATTAAGGCAAAACATGTCATTTTTAATGCACGTCATTTTTGAGACTTCTGAGACTACTGTTTTTTTCTCAGTAAAATGTAAATAAAACGTTCAAAACTTTCCTTTTTTCACACTTCATCAATTTGCAATATATATTTTTTAAGTTTCCTCAAAGCACAAAGCTCCACAACTGCACAGTTTAATCCATATCTGAATTCTGAAGGTTTTTACAGAGCGATATGTTCATAAATATTTTGCTTGATTATATACAAGCTTTTTATTCGATTTTTATTTTTATTTATACCATTTTTGCTTCAAGTGTGTGTTTATGGTGTGTGTGTTTACTGCTGATTATGGAACATTATTTAACACATTATTTTACTTTTTTTCTTCATATAATTTTTATCATATAAGCATAATTTTACCACAATATGACACCCACTTAAATGCATTTTAGCGTATTAATGTATACACACACATATATATATATATATATAGCATGGTTGTTGCGACACCATTGATTGATCTTACGATTCTATACTAGCTGAAGTATCACGATACCACATAGTATTGCGATACTGTAATTCATAATTCAAATGATAAAGAAAATTGTCAAAAATACTATATTTTATGTTATAATAGGCCTACTTGAATTTAATTCATAATTTTCTTTTGGCCAAAAAGTATTATTTGCACATCACTTCACCTAAAATGTATTCATTCTTTTTGTTTATTTTGTAGATAACTGACCAACAAAAAATACATAAAATAAAGATACAAATTATAGTGAATGAAATTTGTTACCAAAGAGCATTTTTCAAACAAAAATAGGCTATATGAAGTGGTCAACATTGTTTCAATGTTTTCTGTTGCTATTTTGGGTTTTTCATCTATTTTTTTTTTCAGTCTTATCAGGTAACAATCTAAAGTAATTAAAAATTTCACTTTGTGAGTCGTTCTTTTTAAGAGATTGTCGCAGTTGTTGTAGCTACTAAATCATATTAACAGGAACAGAAATGAACCGATTCAGATGTGTGTTCGAACTGAAGCGTAAGAAAATGTGCAATAGGCTATCATAAAAGGCGCAAATTCTACACAGTTTTGCAACCTTAAAGGGCTTCACAGACTATTAAAATAAAATGGTCTATTGTTTCTTAAACAGGTGAGCATTTTAGTGACTTATCTATTGAACTATGATAGATAAGAACTATGAACTTATCTATTGTAGATAAACCATTAATGACGATACCAGCATTTACAAACTACAGTGGCACCGCCAGTATTTTGGAGCCATAGTATCGCGATACTACCATAGTACCAGTAAACCGTGCAATCCTAATATATATATATATATATATATATATATATATATATATATATATATATATATATATATATATATATATATATATATATATATATATATATATATATATATATATCAAGCACTTTCACTTTCACTTATTTTCTGAATTATGAAAGAGATTTCCCTCTATAAAAGAAACTTTTACTCTAATATGTCAAATATTTGCATATTTAAACATCACGTTTGAAAACTTGATTAGTCTTTTCCACCGGCTGTGTTTTTATGCCTTAAAGATGAATGTTTTATTCGTCCCTCAGCATTCAGTAAACTGGGTGGTGCCAGTTGCAGACAGGGGGCGCTATGATGACATCTTTCTCAAAACAGACACTGATCTGGATGGCTTTGTCAGCGGACTAGAAGTTAAAGACATCTTCATGCAGTCTGGACTTCATCAGAACCTTCTGGCACACATTTGGTAACAGTAAAATTTTAACATTTACTTTTTTTGTCATGGTTGCCAGATTCATTACTTCATCACTCTGTTGTGTTTGTCAGGGCTTTGGCGGACACCAGGCAGATGGGCAAACTCACACGCGAGCAGTTCTCTTTAGCCATGTATCTAATTCAGCAGAAAGTGAGCAAAGGCCTGGACCCTCCGCAGGCTTTGACTCCAGACATGATCCCACCGTCTGAACGCGGCACACCGGGACCTGTGAGTCTCATGTTTAGCACACCACACTTATGGAAATACATCTGATTCATATTGCTGTTGCTGATTCATGTACGATTTAGCGATATCTGCCAAATATTTACTATAAGTCTAGTAAATATCTACTGTAAATATCTATCTGTAAGTCCAAGGTTTTTAAAACTAAAACAGGTATATAAGCTAATAAAAATAAATACGTTATTTGATAAAGTGTAAGATTAAAAAAAAAAAAAAAACAATTACATAAAATCAGTGTTCATTTTGATGGCAAATTTTGATTTAGTTTTAGTCTTTTGACTAAAATTCCATTTCAATTTTTCGTCATATTTTAGTTTTCTGAATCATTTTAGTTTTAGTCTAGTTTTAGTCGACTCAATTTCATTAGAATTTAGTGGACTAAATCTACTCTAGATTTACATTTACATTTACATTTAGTCATTTAGCAGACGCTTTTATCCAAAGCCACTTACAAATGAGGACAAGGAAGCAATTTACACAACTATAAGAGCAGCAGTGAGCAAGTGCTATAGACAAGTTTCAGGTGTGTAAAGTCTAAGAAGCAAAGCATTAGTAAAATTTTTTTTTTTTTTTTTTTCTTGAGAGAGAGAGAGAGAGAGAGAGAGCACAGTTAGTGGTATAGCCAGAGAGGCAGTTGCAGATTAGGAAGGAAAGTGGAGACTAAACAGTTGCGTTTTTAGTCGTTTCTTGAAGACAGCAAGTGACTCTGCTGTTCTGATGTAGTTAGGGAGTTCATTCCACCAACTGGGCAGATTGAATGTGAGAGTTCGGGAAAGTGATTTCTTCCCTCTTTGGGATGGAACAACGAGGCGACGTTCATTCACAGAACGCAAGTTTCTGGAGGGCACATATATCTGCAGAAGTGAGAGCAGATACGAAGGAGCACAGCTAGAGGTCACTTTGTAAGCAAACATCAGAGCTTTGAATTTGATGCGGGCAGCAACTGGCAGCCAGTGCAAACGAGTGAGTAGCGGAGTGACATGTGCTCTTTTGGGTTCATCAAAGACCACTCGTGCTGCTGCGTTCTGAAGCAGCTGAAGAGGTTTGATAGAACTAGCTGGTAGCCCGGCTAGCAGAGAGTTGCAATAGTCCAGTTTGGAGAGGACAAGAGCTTGAACAATGAGTTGAGCTGTATGTTCAGATAGGAAGGGTCGGACCTTTCTGATGTTATAGAGTGCGAATCTGCAAGATCGAGCAGTTCTAGAAATGTGGTCAGAGAAGTTCAGTTGGTCATCAATCGTTACTCCAAGGCTTTTTACCATTTTGGATGCAGTGATGATTGCTCCATCCATCTGGATTGAAAAGTTATGGTGAAGAGTCGGGTTGGCAGAAACTTCAAGCATTTCCGTTTTCGTGAGGTTAAGCTGGAGATGATGATCTTTCATCCAGTGTGAAATGTCTGACAGGCAGGCTGAAATGCGAGCTGGAACCGAGGGATCGTCAGGGTGAAAAGAGAGGTATAGCTGGGTGTCATCAGCATAGCAGTGGTAGGAAAAACCATGTTTCTGGATGACTGTTCCTAAAGATGCCGTGTAGATAGAGAAGAGAAGTGGCCCAAGAACAGAGCCCTGAGGTACCCCAGTGTTTAGATGCTGTAGGTTGGACACCTCTCCCCTCCACGACACCCTGAATGACCTGTCCGAGAGGTAGGAACTGAACCATTGAATTTAGTTGACTAACATTTAGTTGACTAAGATATATTTGGTTTAATTTAAGTGTAATTTAATTAAAATATTGTGTACATTTATTTCTATAAAATATTTTAACTTAAAATTAAATAAAACGGTCTAATTAAAATATGGAATATAGCTTTTCCATTAAAGACCAAAAATTAGATATGCATATTCAAATGCAGATTTGCTGTTTCCTCCCAATACCCTGTCTTTTTTTCTTGACATCAATTGTGAATCTTCTTTTTCTCTCAGCTGTTGCCATTTCATTATAGTTTAATCAGACAGATGCCCCTATGGATTATGATGTAATTGCATCCCGCGTCTACTGAGGATCAGTTACTTTTCAAATATATTTACCAAAATACATCCCTCAATCACATTCTCGTCTCAGTTTTTATTAGTCAATGAAAATGTCAGTATATTTTAATTAAAGTTGTCGTCATCATCACTTAATTTTTATTTCGTTTTCGTTTAGTTTTCGTTGGTAGAAACTTGTTTGTCACAAAACTTATAACAAAAATGTTTCGTCAGTGAAATTAACACTCATAAAATAAGTAACATTTCCTTAACTGAAATAAACTTAGCTTAAGTTGGAGTACAATTTCCACTAAAATCCCAAATCCCAAGCAAATGGTCAGAGTGATGATTGATTACAATTAATTCAGTTATTTGCAAATCAATTGTTATAGCAAATTAAACATTGTAAGTTTTGATTTCACAAGGACTTTAAAATAAAAGCCATAAAACCATGACAATAACCAAGTTGGTGTTTCCCACCATTTTGTGCTTTAGAATAAACCAGGTGCTAACTTCAAACCAGATACCACATGGCATTTCTAAAACAGAATTTAATGTATTCAGTCACATTATTGTTTTTAAAAATTGAATGAGAAATGAACTATAGTATCACAGTAACAGAGTTGACCTATAATTAATCTACTATTGGTGTATTCTGAACATTTTGTACAAATGAATGAAAGAACAATAATGACATGCCTCAATGCTTTCCAGAGTTTCCCGACAGAGGAAGTCACATCACTTCAAGCAAGTCACATGCTCTTTTTATCAGTGCTTTAAAGATCTTTTTATAACAGATGTAACAGGGTTGACAATATATATATATATATATATATATATATATATATATATATATATATATATATATATATATATATATATATATATATATATTTTTTTTTTTACTAATATTACAACTAATAAAGAAAATAGACGTTTCAGGTAAAAAGTGTATTTAGTGTAGTAAGGTAAAAGAAGATGAATCATGATAACTGAAGCAGAATGTATGATTCAAGAGGCAGAGACAGTCAAAAATCAGTATAGTGGGAGTCTTTAGGTTAATATTTTCAAGACAAAATGTCATTAAATACAAATATACAAATAACAAAATTGTTATAATTTGTGTTATTAATCAAAAATGTTTCATTAAAGTTGTTGTTGAAAAACAATAGAAGGTTTAGCTTGATCCCCTGATTTAAAGCTCTTGCTGTGCTGTTTCAGAGTCTGTCAGGATACATGACACCGGTGGGATCTGACATGGCCGCACTTACTGAGATGCGCCGGGTAAGCGACGTCCTTTTCTCTCTTTTATTATGTAATACTGACAAACCCAAAAGCTTTACTAGATGAATCTGTAGCCGTTCGGAAGAGCCACTAACATCCAATCACGAAAACAATCTTTTGTTCCTTTCCATCCACACCTCAACGCTGCTGA
Source organism: Danio aesculapii (assembly GCF_903798145.1). Classification (NCBI taxonomy): domain Eukaryota; kingdom Metazoa; phylum Chordata; class Actinopteri; order Cypriniformes; family Danionidae; genus Danio; species Danio aesculapii. Next base: position 16,463,576 of record NC_079456.1, on the reverse strand, counting down.
TGTTTATTCTAACATCAAAATCAGGCAATAATGTTCAAGTTGTGGGTAGGTAAACGTTTGGAAAAAGCCCCGAACAAATGCTTAGGATGCTCTGCTAGTGGAGCCGTTGAGTCGGAAAGCATTTGTGCTGTGAAATGGTGCCGTGTCTTGACTTCCCCCATGGTTTTTTATTTTCAACACTATCTCATTGGGGAAATGTGCCCAGGGATATATTTTTGAGAACCGAGAAATATGTGCTTGTTGTTAACATTTGGCTGTATTTTTAGTGTTAAAAACAAAAAAACGTACGAGGCAGCACTTACCTCTTTATTGATGGCCTTTCTGGCTTGACTGGTTTGCTCAGAAGCTCACCACGAATAGTGTTATGGGGTGTTCACACCAGACGCGGCTTGCGTGAATAAATCACTCTATTCGTGCGTAAATAGACACATGTACATTTTGGGTTTACTCGCTTCATTAGCACATCAAATTTGCCTCATTTGCTTCACTTCACAATTGATGCGGATTCACATCATCGGCAGGGCTTCTGTCTACCCAGTGACTCTAGCTTCGCTGCTAAATGACTAACATGGATTTTATTGAGAGAATAGATGTGCTTTATGTGCTTTAGGAAGGCTGAAAAACAGTGTAGATTCGTTTGGCGCCGCGTCTGAGTCCACTAGATCTTTTCAGAAGTGCACCCAGCTCTGTGAGTTTATCAACTTCTCCAGAAACTATACCTGGATGATGAAGGTTTTAGCGGTGCTTCCGACTGAGCTGAGCCCAGTTTGATGAACTGTTTTCCTGTGTCGGCAGAAGGATTTCCCCTCAGGACACCAACAACAGGTGCTATGTGCAAGCTCTTGATTGGTTAATGCGGCATGAATGTCAGCTAAAGTTTAGATTTTCCAACTCGCAATTCGCGAGATTCACGCTTTAAGCAATCAATTTGCACTGCTTCATTCGCTCGAATCATGTCATTCATGTTGCCTCATTCGAGCAAATAGCGCTGCAGAATGTCTATTCGTGTCTTTGCATTGTAAGAATACGTTTTAAACCACAGCGGTTCGAACTGTAGTTCTGCCGAATGACTAAAAAGTTATCAGTATGTTGGTAAAAAACTGCACGTTCTAGTCAAACCATTCTTCTGCAATCTCATACCAAAAACGGAAATAAGGGCAGTATTAATAGATATAAATGTGGGAGAGCGTTGATATTATGTGATTGTATTGTATTGCAATATGAAACAATTAAGTGTTGATGTTAAATCAAAAGTAATTTAAAAATACTTGATAATGAAATGATTTAATGACAATAATTCTCTATGGTTACAACTGAATTAGTTACAAAATAACTGTATAAAAGGATCAAATATGAAATGATAAAACATATGAGATAAATTGTACCCAGCTTAAATGTAAAATTAAAGTTACCAGAGGTAGAAGGAGAGACACAGGGGGAGGGAGAAAGAGACAAAGAGAGCAGGCCCAGATGTTAGCCTGATTGCAGTAGAGTAGATAGACTCCAGAGGAGGAGAGGAGCAGAGGAGGAAATCGCAGACCAGGAAAAGACAGGCCAGTAAAAGAGGCAGAGCAGCGTTTTACCACCTATTTTGTATCTTTCTTGACCATGTGACTAAAGCCCAAATGTTAAGACATTCAAACTGACCAATCAACATGTGACCACATTGTAAAACCCCCAAAGTCCACACACCAGGCCCTGATCTTATCAGTATCTGCCTTTGGAGTCAGTATGGACCTTCTTTGGTGAAGGACATGTTTTTCAATATAAACAAATGCATATGATAATTTTCATTCCTACAGCATTGACTTAACAAGTAAATCACTCGTGCTTGATGCTTCATCCGTGTCTGGTGTGAACGCACCATTAGACTTTGGGCTTAGAGCGGAGCAGAATGAGGTTCGAGTCCAGTGAAGTAAGGTCCCAGAAACCAGGTGAAATGAAACCCAAAAAGAACCTGTGTGATGTAGTGGTAGAAACACGCAGCCGTGGTGGCTTTTCTTTTCTAGTTTGCTTGTGAAAACACTATCGGTTGGGTTAGAGAAAGGGGTGGGTGTGTCAGTCAATATCCAACTGATATATTATCAGTGGTGTAAAGTCTCAAATTACTGTAATTGAGTAGTTTTTCTAAGGAATTGTACTTTAAAGTAGTTTTAAAAATGTGTACTTTTACTTAGACTATATTTTAGTGCTGTATCAGTACTTTTACGCCACAGAATTTTTTTCAGTACTTTTACTGAAATCACCAACTAGCCCTAAACAATAAGTAAATGCAGTACAGAATGTTACGTTTTCAAATGTTACGTTTTTACTATAGGTGGGCATAGATACATTTTTTAAAATCTAAATTAATCTAGATTGAAATGGCTCATTTGAATTCTGCCAAAGGCATTCAGAATATGTGGGCTACCCAAATAATAAATCTTTGAGAACGGGTTTCTTGAGCCAGGTGGCGCATTACACCAGGGGCTCATCTCCTGTTTACAAAATGCATCACAAACTGCTTGAGAAACTGTTCTACTATGATAATTGGTGATGAAAATAAATGATGTTCAATAAGATGTGCTTGTGTTTACTAACTGTTTATTCAGTTAAACATGAATTTTGAACTGTTGGCCTACATAAGCTCCAAACAGCGATCTCATACTTGCTTTTGTACAGAAAATGCAGCTTCTCAATGCCAAGTTCACAGAGCCCTGACGGTGAGTCAAACATTGAGTTTGTTCACATGGGCAACAATACTTTAAAACGATTTTAAAATGATTAAAACAATACTCTGATTAAGAGTCTACCATGTAAACAGCTATTTTTGATTACCTTAATCTGACTAAAGTCATAACTGAACTAAACAGAAATGGAATTAAGACGTGGAGTGTGCATATATTAGTGGCATTACTGAAGTAAACACTGCAATCAAACTATTACCGTCATGTTGGACTTTTCACCATATTTTCCGACAAGATCCAAGACACAAGCAGCTGTCAGTAAAGGACCACACACAAAACACACACTCACAAAACATGCACAAACACGCACACACACCGCGAAATGCGGTAGTTTTTTTTCTTTACTTTTGGTGAGCGTTATTACATTCTATAACACTCTCACCAGTCCTTGCTGCTTATTTGCGTCTAATACCCCAGTTTGTCACGACAGCATGAATGAAATATTCATGAGGTAAAGTGAAACTGCCAAACTGCAGTTAAAGTCAGGCATCCTGCTGATTTGATTCGGAAGGGCACTTTTTTGTCTGACGGCTCACCTGTCAGGTATACATCCGCTCTAAAATATCAAGATGAAGGTCATCATAGCTTGCGTAGAGTAGACCCAAAACCGATAACGGCCCAGCACTAGTTTTTACATTTACACTCCTAGCTCGTTAGTCAGGGCCAAAGTGCATAACTTAAGTGTTGTTGTTTATTATAACAGCCAGATTTTTGCATCAGATTATTTACTTCACTCCGCATGTAGATACATCAACCTTAAGCTATATTTTTTATTTGCAGGGTATAATGTGGAATAATTTTCACAGAGTAGTACTCACTACTCACTAATCTTGAGTACTTTTAGAAGGGCTACTTTTTGATACTTTTACTCTACTTGCACCACAATTTTTGGCAAGTAATAGTGCTTTTACTTAAGTATGATTTATCAGTACTCTTTTTTTGCCACTGTACACTATAAAAGATGCTAGGTTCTGCACAATACTTTCATGTTGTCCCAACACAAATGAATTAAGTTGACGTAATTATTTTTTAACAAATTTAAGTGGATTTAACATAAAACAATTATGCTGTCCCAAAAAAACTCAAGAATTGTGTTGATTCAGCTCATTTTAAAGAAGTAGTTAAAACAAGCAGAAAAAATCTTTTTTTGAATGTATATTATGCATGATGACAAGCCAATCAGCTTCTCTCAAGGATGTACAAGGAAATGCTCACAGCAGCCTCTGGTGGATTTACGAGAAATGGCACATATGAGAAAGCATGCCCCAGTAACATACATACTGCAAAAACATATTTCTTAAGTACATATTTGTTGGTTCTCATAAATGTATCCCTGGGCACATAATTCCGATGAGCCTGGGTTGTTTTTTGTTATTAAACATCAGAGGTGGAAGACGAGCTGGTTTCTGGTCCTGTGTGGCTCTTTGGTGTCTCTTTCCCCTTCTGTTTGCATGTGGTGCTGTGGTGGTGTGAGGTTTAACCGACCGTCACTGACTGTGTCTGTTGGATCTGCTCAAACAGGACAGCTCCAGCTCCGTGGGTTCGGGAGAATTCACCGGGATTAAAGAACTGGATGATATCAGCCAAGAAATCGCACAGCTGCAGAGGTGAGGACAGACACCGGCAGACAAAGGCAAAATTATTAGACCTCCTGTGAAATTTGAAATCCTTTTAAAAATATTTTCCAAGTGATGTTTAACAAAGCAAATACCTTTTTTAGAGTATTTCCTATCATATTTTTTATTTTGGAGAAAGTCTTTTATTTGTTGTTTGAGGGCAATAAAAGCAGTTTTTATTAAGAATTAGATCTTTTTTCAATTGTCTACAGAACAAACCACTGAGTACGTTTACATGGACACCAATAACTCTGATTAAGACAATTCTCTGATTAAGAGTCTACCATGTAAACAGTGATTTTTGATTTTTTTTATTTAATCAGATTGAGGTCATAATCGAAGTAAAGAGAAATCGAATTAAGACATGTGGAGCCGATCTTAGTCGCATTATTGACGTGCTGTACAGACGTGTAAACACCTTAATCACTATTTCTGCCATGTAGGACTTTTTGTTGCGTTTTGTGACACGATAGTTCACACACACACACACACACACACACACATGGCTGTTTGACTATTCTTTGCACCTACCAAGTCAATGAAGACCACAGACACATGCATCGTGAAATGCGGATGTTTTTTTCTTCATTTAGCATGCGGTATGAACTTTCATTAAAACAACACTCTTCCAGCAGTTCATAGTTGCATCCAATATCTCATTTGTCACAGGGACGTGCATGAAATGTTCCTGAATGAAGGTGAAAGTGCCTAACTGCAGTTAAAGTCGACAAATTTAAAATGAAACACCCAAAATTACTCTGGAGGAAAAGTGGGTAGCGCTGTGTAGCGATGACATTAACCGAATTATGTGTTATAACAAGTAAAACGAGATCATGAAAGAAACATTCAAAAAGCAACTCATGTAAATGCTTTAATCTTATTATTGTCTTAATTAGATTAAGGCAAATAATTTGATTACTGTTGACCATGTAAACGTAGTCACTGTTGTCCAATGACTTACCTAATTAATATAACTTGCCTAGTTAACCTAATTAACCTAGAGTACTAGTATTGGAAAATTACTAGTAAAATATTGTGTACTGTCATCACGGCAAAGACTAAATAAATTAGTTACTGGAAATTAGTCATTAAAAATATTGTGTTTATGGAAATCTTCTCTACATTAAACAGCACTTTTTAAAAAAAGAGTTACAATTTCACAGGAGGGCTAATATTTTTCCCATCAACTTTATGAAGCAAGCAAGGATATACTGATTGATATTTAAAATTCATTTTTATTTTATTTAGTAAATATGTCTGAATATGCTAAAATAAATAAATAATAATGATCATGGTGCACTAAAAATTATAAAGAGTATTACTAAGCAAAAAAAAATAGAAAGTAAATATAAAAATGATAAATAAATAAATAAATTATAATACAATAACAAAAAATAAAGCATGAATTAAATAGTTTTTTTGTACTGAATTGAAAAGATAAACATTGTGATTAAAAAAACAAATCTCAATATTTTATTATAAATAATTTTTAAACATGTAAAAAGGCATTCTAACATGTTTTGCCGATATTTTATGTGTTTCAAAACATTAAAGAAAAAAATATTTATAAAAATGCAGTTGCCTTGGATTATTTGATAAATAGCAAGCAAAATGTTTAATATCTGGAAAAAATTAAATAAAATAATTCTCTTAAACACACCTGCAAAACATATATAAAATAGATGCCAAATTTGTGGTGCTTTTTTGTATACATTACTACAACAAACGATTTGTTGGTGGATACATTTCTGAAACTGCAAAATGTGTGAATATTTTGAAATATAAAAAAAATATATTTAACCTGAAATATTTTTTCAGGTTTGTTATATATATTTATCATTATATACATTGGTAAACAATCACTGCAAGGCAAAAACAGTTGTGGTTAGCCTCAAAGAGAGTTGACTTTTTTGTTATTATTATTATTATTATAATTATAATTATTATTATTACGATGATGAGAGTTTTTATGATTTAAAAAAATTTATATGTTGTAATCAATGTCAATGAAGATACTATATATTTTCTTCACTTGATAAAGAGTTAAAACACTTGTATTCAATTTTATTTTTATTTATTATGTTTTACATCATGTTTCTCCACATTTCACTTCCTCAAGTCTTCATTACCCTCCATTGGCCCATTCAAGTATATTTGTCATTTCTGAACAGCTGATGATCCTGAAATGACTCCTATTTTCCTTGTAAGCAGCAGGACAGGTATCTGAAAGCTCTTGGTGGCGGATGAGTTTCTCTTCCCTGACAAACCCTCATCTCACCTTCCTCCTCTTCAGTGTCCTTTTCATGTGTTTATTTTTATTTTATGAAATCTCTTGTTTCACTTGCTTATTCATGCTGCCTCAGCACTCTTGCTTTCACACACTGGGATACACTCAGGTAAAAGCCTCTCTTGACTGTCACCGTACTTGATTTTTTGTGTGTGTGTGTGTGTGTGTGTGTGTTAGTGTGTGTGTGTAAAGCAGGCTGGTACGAGGGATATTTGAACTGTTAGCAGTTGATAAAGGCTTTTGCGTCTATTCTTTTTTACTTTTCTAGAGAGAAGTACACATTGGAACAAGATATTAGAGAAACCGAGGAGGCCATCAGACACAAAACCACTGAGGTTCAGGTAAAGCTGGTGTTATTATTAAAATCATTATTTATATTATTGATTATAAAGTTACACTTAATGTGTTGTTGATATATTTAAAGCTAATTATTAGTATTTTGTGATGAATATGATAGTCTTAATTTGAATTTAGACTGTGTTAGATAATATATTCAGAAATATTATTTGTTATTAATATTAATGGACAAAAATTTTAAATATATTTATATATATATATATATATATATATATATATATATATATATATATATATATATATATATATATATATATATATATATATATATATATATATATATATATATATATATATATATATTTATATATGTATATATATATATATTTATATATATATATATATATATATTTATATATATATATATATATATATATATTTATATATGTATATATATATATATATATTTATATATATATATATATTTACATATATATATATATATATATATATATATAAACAATGCAGTTTTATATAATAAATAGATTTTTGCTATTTTAAAGGTAATCAAAAAATATATAAACTAGTATTTAAATAGTATTGCAGAATATAATTAAAATATTATAAAATATACTTATATATATTTAAAGTATATATATTTATGAATGTATGTTTTATAGTTTAACAAATAGATTTTTGCTATTGTGTAGTACTTTATTAATTATAAAATAAAAGTATTATTATATTATTTTATTCAATTATGAAATGTTTATTATTATTCTACATAAACTTAGTATATTATATTATAATTATATTTAAAAGCGTTATACAGAATTGTGTTTGTAAATGTAAAATATGCTTTTTAATAAGTGTGTAATAATTTAGAAAATGTTTTAATTAATAAAACTAATTAATAAATAAAACAATAAAATCATATATAAATGAATGTTAATGTAAGATATATTAAAATGTAAATGTAATATACAAAATATTGTTTAATAATTACATACATTTAGCATGTATTTTATGATACGTTATTAAAGCTATATTGCTATCTTCATTAGATTGTATGATAAATGTGAATATATTTTAATATATATATTTAAAGTACAATCTACATTTAATTTGATACATGTATAATAGTTTATTAATTAAACTAACAATCTTTACTGTATTTTACTTTACATTACTTAAGTGTGCTATATTCATTGTATTATATGATAAATGTGAATAGTTTTTAATGTATTTGAAGTATTATCCACATTTAATTTATGATACATGTATTATACTTTAATAATTAAACTAATAATTAAACATTGATTGCCAGGAGATGCAGAATGATCTGGACCGAGAGACGTCAAGCCTCCAAGAGCTGGAGGCGCAGAAGCAGGATGCCCAGGACCGGCTGGAGGAGATGGACCAGCAGAAGGCCAAGCTGGAGGACATGCTCAACGACGTGCGACAGAAGTGCCAGGAAGAGTCGCAAATGGTGAGTGAAAAAACTCTACAAGACCATTTACCGTGTTAATAAACTATGTTTAAACATCTTCTCCATCTCTCTGTTCAGATCTCTTCTCTGCAGACCCAGATCCACTCGCAGGAGTCTGACCTGCAGAGCCAAGAGGAAGAACTGGGCCGAGCTAAAGCGGACCTAAACCGCCTGCAGCAGGAGGAAGCTCAGCTGGAGCAGAGTCTACAAGCCGGACGGATTCAGCTGGAGACCATCATCAAGTCCCTCAAAGCTACACAGGACGAGATCAACCAGGTGCTGCAGTTTAAAGGCACACCAAACCCTAAAACCCATTTTAGGAGATTTGTAGAGATATTTAGTACACGACGACATTAAAAACACGCCGAAAAATTTGATTTAATGGCCCGTTTTCACTGAGTGGTATGGTATGGTACGGTTCAGTTTGTTACGCTTTTATGGCCGTTTTCACTGTCAAAAGGCGTACCGAACCGAACCGTACCATACCACTTTGAAAGGGTACCAAACACGAGAAAGGGTACCAAAAGGCGGAGAATGAAAACAAAAGAGACGCCATGTTTAAAATACAGCCGAGAAATTACAGCGTAATTAATATATATATATATAACAACGAGCCATGGTCGACCTGAGCTCAAACAAATCTTGTCGTCGTCTAGATGAACAGCCACAATGCCAAAAAAGAAGAGCAGATTTACCCTGTGCCCCTTAGTTTTTACGAGGCAGTCTGAAGCGCGAGCGGTTTTGCTTTCTTACTTGCTCTCGCCGCGTGTCTATATCTGATAATAATAACGTGCGCTTGATTATTGACGTACTTTTGAAACCCGATCCTATCAGAAACTGACAAATGCGAGAGTGACACGCGAAAAAACTAAGGAGAAGCCGGAAAAAAAGGAGCACGTTATTTTTTCAGCAAACGGGAACAAAATGCCATGTTTAACTATAACCTTCACCTTTTGGACTATTATGAACTCAGAATGATGGAATGACTCTCTAACAGAGGCTACATGTGCTGCTGAAGATTACAGACACAGATGAGAGATTTGCACTAACTAGGGGCTAAATTTTGTTGTTTTTGAGCCTAAATAAGGACTAAATGTCTGCTGTGTGTAGTTCTTCTGTAGTTGGTAACATATCGGAGACTGTAAGGGGCTGTATGTGTTTATATGTTCATTTATTTATTAAATTATTTTATATAATTACAGACGCTACAGTAGGCTGTTTCGCACTGTCATTGATCTGCAGTTATAATCAACTCATGTTCATAGAAAAGTCAGTAATAAACATTATACAGAAGTATTTATGTGTGTAAAGCATCTGTTTTGTGAGAAGTGCTTCTCATAGAATATGTAAGTGACCCGTAGAGCTTTACTGTAGACATTTCCTCGAGCGAAAATGTCGTCAACTGAAACTCTCTGTCGTACACCACGCCCACCAAAAGGGTACCCTTGATAGTGGAAACGCAAACCTGATAAAGGTGACCCGTACTGACCCGAACCGTACCGTACTGTACCAGTCAGTGGAAACGAGCCATAAGTCTAAACCTTGACGTCTATTTGACATCCACATATTGATGCCTTTTTGACCATCAAAATGACACATAATGTATTATAATATATGAAAAGTTTGGAAGCTTCGAGACCATATTACCTATTTTGTATCCCTACAATGCATGTAAGCTATCTTGATGTCAAAACAACATCAAATTGACGTCTAACATAGGCTTCAAATAACACATCAAAAATCAGATACAGGACAGTCTATTTTTGTCTGTTTTGACATTAAGTTATTCAATTGAAAGCAAATCGATTAGCATTTGTGACGTGTTTTTTGATGTTGTTTTGACATCAAGGTGGCTGCTGGGAAGTTTTAGCTCAATATTATAATTGTATATATACTGTTGAAGTCAGAATTATTAGCCCCCCTTTGAATTTTTTTTTCTTTTTTAAGTATTTCCCAAATGATGTTTAACACATCAAGTAAATTTTCACAGTATTTCTGATAATATTTTTTCTTCTGGAGAAAGTCTTATTTGTTTTATTTTGGCTAGAATAAAAGCAGTTTTTAATTTTTAAAAAACATTTTAAGGTCAAAATGATTAGCCACTTAAAGCTATATTTTTTTCGATAGTCTACAGAATAAACCATCGTTATACAATAACTTGCCTAATTACGCTATCCTGCCTAGTTAACCTAATTAACCTAGTTAAGCCTTTAAATGTCACTTTAAGCTGTATAGAACTGTCTTGAAAAATCTTTAGTTAAATATTATTTACTGTCATCATGGCATGATCAAATAAATCAGTTATTAGAAATGAGTTATTAAAACTATTATGTTTAGAAATGTGTTAAAAAAAATCTTCCCTCCGTTAAACAGAAATTGGGCAAAAAAAAAAACAGAGAAGCTAATAATTCAGGGGGGCTAATAATTCTGACTTCAACTGTATACACAATATACATATTTCAAAATAATTGTCTCTTCTATAGTTACATTGTGTACTTATAACGACTATTTTATGATATACTCTCATTCTGGGCTAATAATCAAGAAACTGCTTCCATACCAGGCGCAATGATATTACACAATGCTGTTAATTTAGTTACTATTTAGTAATCTAGTTACTAGTTAGATTATTTTCGTGTGCTGCGTAATATAATAGCATAATATCAACATAATATCAACAGAAACAGTGGTTTCAACATTTTTCAAGACATCTTCTTTTGTGTTTAACAGAAGAAAGAAACTTATAAAGATTTGAAACAAGTAGAGTCAATTATGACACAATTTCCATTTTTGGGTCAACAAAACCTTTAAATAATAAAAAAAAAAAATAATAATTCTTGAATACATTGCTTAGTACACAGAGTAACTACAGAAGAGTCAAGCTTTAAATAGGAAAATTATTGAAACCCTTTTTGAGCAAGATGCTAATGGTCTAATCTGATTTTATAGTTTATGCTAAGCTAAGCTAAAGTGCTACCACCAAACCTGGAGATCTGCTTAATAGATTTAAAAATGAATTGTTTAAAAATGAACTGTGGCTTGTAAAATGAGCACAATTCTAAAGATAAAAGCTGTACTGTTCCTTTAAATATTAACCAAAAGTGAACACTAGAGGGTGACAAATGCCTAAAGAGCTGCTTTATTTCAAACACAGTCCCGCAGATGTGTTTACTTATGAAGTTAGAAGGCAGACACCAGACAAAGTGCTTCATGTAATAGCATCAGAAAGAAATAAAACATGCAAAAAAGCAGTGATAACCCTGACACATGCTTATTGCAGGCTCGAAGCAAACTCTCCCAGATCCAGGACAGCCAGCATGAGATCAGCAAGAGCATCGAGCAGTACAGCAGCACCCTGAATGGCACCCATGGGGGCAGCATGACCAACCTGGCCGACATGAGCGAAGGGTTCCCTGAGAAGGAGAACGGAGGTTTCGGAGCCATGGTGAGCTTTGTGTTCAGAAATGAGGAGAGATTAATCTGATGTGCATTTATTTCAATATTTGTTTAACATCAAAGTAGAATAAATATAGTATTCATAGCACAAACTAGGCTGTATCCATACTAAAGCTATGCTGTATTCAAAGAGGGTTAGTAGTTTTAGTAGAGGGTAGTAGTGTGTATAATGAACTGGTAATTAAAGTCTGTTCCAGGAAAAAGAGTTATGTATTTTAACGCATTTGATTTATATTTTATTTTGGTTATTATTATTATCCATAATTGTTTAAAAAAGATAGTACGTATAGTATTTATACACACACACACACACACACACACAATTTCTAATTGTTTAAAAAAGTAACTATATATAGTATTTATATTATACAGGGTTTTCGCGGGGTCTTGAAATTTTAGGCCTTAAAAAGTCTTAAACTCTGTTCTAGTTCTTAAATATTTTTGCACAGGTCTTATTTTTGCAATGTCTATGTAACGCTACATCGAATGCTCATTTAATTCTTATTTGTTGCTGTTGTTGCCTGGTTTTAGTGGTGTTGTAGTTCTTTATTTCACTAGTCCAAATGTAATTTGCGGTATTACAACTACAAATGAGACCAACATGCAATAGCCAATCAGCTTTCTGTTATTGAACTCAGTGTGCGCGAATGTGCGTCATCGCTGTGTTTGCGGATGTTTGTTGTTTCACAGGTGAAACAGGTACACCTATACAGACATCTTTATGATCTGTCCATGCATGATCATATGGAGAACCAGATGACCAATAATTCTTGGCTAGAAATGGCAACAGCCGTGGGAAAGAAGGAAAGTTTTTGTAAAAGTTTGGAAAAACCTGAGGGATAAGTTTGTTAGAACAAAAAAGCGGCCATGCAAAAGTGGAGACCCAGGTGATTTTAATATTACAGTATATGTTTTTCCACCATTCGTAGGTTTTACACTGATTAATTATTTCTTTGATAACAGGAAAGGAATATTTTAACCTATCGGTTTACAGTATCCTGTTTCTAGGCTTTATTGGTCATAATGGTCAGGAATATTGGACCATTATTACATTATTAGCTTATACGTAGAGGACAGAAACTAGCCAGACAGTAATGTGTGAATTGTGGAGTGGGCTAAATAAAAAAACAAAAACGTCAGTATTTTTAGTAAGTGTACTTTTTGCCATAATAAAAATATATAATTATAGAGCAACCCATTGTCTGTTGCCATTAATATTTAACTTTAATAGGTAAAAATGTCCGAGATATAAACAAAAGCAAGTGATGCATCAAAGTTTGAGTAAAAAAAATCTTGAAAGGTTATAAAAATCTTTATAATCATTATAATAAATTATAAAAATAATAAAAAACTATTAGTTTAAAAATCTTCAATGATATTAATGATATGACCTAGTTCCGGAAACTTACTACTTCTCTGTTTAGAATGTTTTTTTTGACCGCCCTGTCATTTAAAAGAATATCTCAATGGCGAACATGTCAAGTATAAAAGCCTCGTCCGTTTCGTGAGGTGCGCGATGTGGCACCAGGCGAAAGTACAAATCAGCCTTAAGATGTTTGTTTGTTTGTTTTTTCTGTAGTTAAATGGTGCATCTAACCTGTCTTTAGTACTGTTCAATTTGAATACATTTATTTTACCACTAATTTTGTGATTTTACATTTTCTCTTTATGTGTGTGGTGTTTTATATTGTGATATAAATCTTAAATTTAATACTTAATGGTCTTTAAAAGGTCTTAAAAAGACATTATAATATCTGCAGAAACCCTGTTATAGTATTCAGTGCTTTAGCAAGTTGCTTTAGTGGCTTGAAATTTAGTACAGTATTGCCAAAACATTTTAGATAAGTATAAAGTATGTAATATATTAACATCATTAAATTAATAAAATATACAGCAAATGAGAAATAAATTACAGAAAAGGGAATAAAAATAGACAATATTGCTAAAAATTGAAAGGTGTAGATCAGGGGTGTCCAAACTCGGTCCCGGAGGGCCGGTGTCCTGCAGATTTTAGCTCAAACTTGCCTCAACACACCTGCACGGATGTTTCTAGAAAGCCTAGTAAGTGCTTGATTAGCTAGCCCAGGTGTGTCTGATTGGGGTCGGAACTAAATTTTGCAGGACACCGGCCCTCCAGGACCGAGCTTGGACATGCCTGGTGTAGATTATTTAAATAAGGTAAATTGGTTGATTAACCATTTCTAAAAGTGTACAAATATTTTGCAGCCAGTATAGATGTAATTTTGTTCTCTTTGAGTATAGAGTAAAGTTCGTTTATTAAACAATTAATCATTTATTGTTTCTCTCGCGGCTGTGCGTGCGCAGTCAGCTGCAAAAAGGTCATGTAAAAACGGATACAAATAACGGCAACTTTAGAAAGCGAAAGCAAAAGTCAGAAACTATAACCGGACACACTTTGGCACAAAAAGGCTCATCTCTCTGTGAGTGTTGAGTTCACACGCGTACAGAACCAGCAGTAGGAAACGTGCAGCACGAGAGAAGATTTTCCATTGGTTAATTGATTGCGAATGTTTGGTTTTCTTGGGCGGATACAAAAAAAAGTGTAAAAGGATGATAATAATAATATTATTCATGTGTCACCACTAAATATACTTGGGCAGCTGTTAATATATCTGGTCGGCCCGCCCAAGTACAGTCTATGTGTGGGAAGCACTGGTATTTTTAATTTTTTAATATTAAGATCTTTTATTTATACTATTATTATTGACCTTTTTTTATTATTACATTACTTAACTAATTGGTTTGGAAAAAAAACACACTAGCACAAAACAGCAATTATATAATAATACTGTATTATTTAGTGATATTTAATTTGTTATAATTTCATAACTAATGTTATTTATAAAACTCTTATTAGTTTATTATTAAATTATTAAAGTAATATTTTTAACAACATATAGATTTAATATTTAAAATAAATGTGATGCAAAGATTAAAAAACAGCGTTTCTCATTCTGAAAATGTAGCCCTATATACATTTCTGGAGATCGCGAATTATGTAGCCAGAAGTACATATGGCTGCATTTCGTCTTTAAAACGAACGCTACAAGGGGGGTATGACATTGTTCCTTTTCGCGCTCACCAGCTGACTGCTTACCTCCATATGGACAGCGTTTCCACTGTTACCAGTTTGTCCAGTTTGCTCGCCATGTTTGTCGGCGGACTTGAGATATAGAGTGAAGTTGACCACGATGATGGGGTTCGAGTCTGGTGAAGAACGGTTTTAAAAAGCGGGTAAGACAAAAACAGAATCCAAAAAATTAAATAAACAAGTACATAACCGGGTGAGAATGTGGTAAAATCTGAAAACGTGGTAAAACAGAGGCGAGGGCTTTTGTTTTTCTGGATTGCTTTGATTGATCGGTTCAGTTTAGGTAAGTGGGTGGGTGGGTCAATCGGTGCTTTTGAAAACAGTCAGTCAGTTGACAACGGCCTCTTGTGGATTTACGTGAGCACAGCAGGCGTGAATGGCACTCGCAAGAGAAATTTGAGATCTCAAAAAGCATACACAGGGGCCTCAGGTGGATTCACGAAAACAAAAACTGCAAAAAAACGTAGCTCCTGGGACATATTTGGCGCTCTTCAGAAATGTATATAGTGGTACGTTTTCAGAATTCAGAGCCTGGGCTGTTAAAAACACTTAAGTAATACAAATTTATTAAGGTTTTTTTATTAAAAACAAACAATAAATAAAATTTAAGTTTCTTGTTAAGAATACTTAGTTACATTTTTTATTATCTATTTAATTATTGTTTAATAAAAGAGCATTTTTAAAACAGTAATGTAATTTATTTAAAATGTGTATATATATTTTTTTTCTTTTTTAGTATATTTTTAAATATATTTTAATGTATTTTATATTGGTGGTTCATTCCGCTGTGGCGACTCCTGATGAATAAAGGGACTAAGCGTCTTATTTAATACTTGTTTGTACATAAAATGTTTAATTGTTTAGTCTCTTGCTTAGAAACTTTCCCTTTCTGTATTTTTTTAAATTTAAGCCCAGAAATAAGTGAATACGATTGAATTCCTGTTGACATTTTCTGGTTTCTGATTTCGTCTCTTGCTTTTCTTTCTGAGTTATGCCTCGCATGCGAACGTGCAATTTGTAAACCCAGCACTTTTAACAGAGCTTCTTATGTTACTTTAAACAGCTGAGACTCTGGCTGAAAATCCAGATCATAAACACAAAACGACTGACGCTTATAGAGACGTGGTTTTGGACCATTTGTCCAAAGCTGACAGTACACATTTATCGTAAAAGGGATATTGTACAAAAAAAATCTGTCATCATTTACTCATTTTTGAAAACAAAAGAAGATATTTCGAAGAATGTTGGAATCCGGTAGTCATTGACTCCGATAGTAATGTTTTTCTACTATGGAAGTCAACATTCTTCAAAATATCTTCTTTTGTGTTTAACTGAAGAAATGATGAGTAAATGTTACTTTTTGATTAAACTATGCCTTTAAGTGTTTATTTGAATTGTTACAGGAAGACCCGTTTAAGGTGAAGCCCACTGTGTTCAACAGCGCCCCTCAGGAGATGCACACAGACCCCTTCCAATCTGAAGACCCCTTTAAAACAGACCCTTTCAAAGGTTTGTCATGGCTTTTTTATTTCCTTTTTCTTTTTTAAACTTATTCACAATTCACATACTCTCAAGTAGTTTCAAACCTTTATGACTTTCTTCAGTTCACAAAAGAAGATATTTTGATGAATGTTGGAAATCAGCAGCCACTGACATCCATAAAATAGTATTATGTAAGTCAATGGTTACCAGTTTCATTCTTCAAAATATCTTCTTTTGTGTTCAACAGAAGAAAGACTCTCAAACAGGTTTGTGAAAAGTGGAGGTGAGTAAATGATGACAGAATTTTCCGTTTGGGTGTCTGTCCCTTTAATTATGGTTTACTGTGACAAAAAGTAGTTTTAGATTTCTATTTTGTGGCACATTTTTTGGGGTTAAGCTTTGTATCGGCTACTAAAAGCATCTCCTTGTTCGTTTTTGTACGTTTTGTAGGCGATCCATTCCAGAATGACCCTTTCTCAAAACCGGCCACCACAGTCCCAGGTATGCGGCTTTCAGATGTTGAGCTTTGAACTTAATGCAATAGGATAAATAAATAGGATAAATGTAGAATGGTGTTATATTGTGTGCATACTACATTAATCAATTATACATACTAAAACTAGTCTGAATAAAGGATTAAATCAAAAGTATAAAATAATGTCAATCATAAATATATATGTATACAAAAACACACTAGTATAAAAATATTTATTTATTTATCTATTTGTAAATGCTTAAGGTTAATAATTAATACTAATTATACAAATTCTGTCTTTTTATATAAAGACATATATGTATGTTCTTAAAATGAAACAATTTATTTAATTAGTTTTGTTTATGTATTGCATAATGCGACCTGTATATAAACACACAGAGCTGGAAAAGTAAATTAAAAGAATTAATGAAACGTTATTTTTCATTTTTTTATATAAATGGTCTTTTACACACACACATGTGCATTATGTACATATCAATTTATTTTCAAATTATATATATATATATATATATATATATATATATATATATATATATATATATATATAAATATATATAAATATATACATATATAAATATATACATATATATATATATATATATATATATATATATATATATATATATATATATATATATATATATATATATATATATATATGAGCAATATCACGAGTAGCAGTGTGATATGGCTGTATATCGGCACTGGTGGGAGGTGTGCGTTGGCTTGAGGCTGCAGGCAGAGTGCCATAGTGTCCCACTAGTGACAATATACAGCCATATCGCACTGCTACTTGTGTGATAATGCGTTTATTATACAACAGTTTGACGGCATAATCGGCATGTGTATATAAAAAAGAAAATCAAACACTGAGAGTCTCAAAATCCTTTTGTATGAGGAACTACTATCTTCCACTATTCATTCACATCTGCAGCTGACGTCAGAACAGCAGAAACCATTGCTACTTCACAAACGTCACTTTAGAGCTAGTGTTTGAATGATTCTCGAGCGTAATGTCTCAAAGGTTGACAAAACAGGATATTTTGCTCACATTTTAAGATTATAAGGCTGAACAGCATGAAATGCTATCAGTCTGAGACATTTCCCAGTATTTCTCTGTTGCAATCGGGAAATCACAATAATTAACCTCAAAAAAGCCAAAGCAGTGCAAACACTACCAGATTACTGTTGTGCTTGCGACAAGGAAAACTGCTAAACACACGTGGGCATTTCTTCTTCTTTCTTTTTACTGAACTAGTCTGCATTAACGAAAACAGGAGATGCATTAGAAACAAACAGATGGCCAACCAAGAAGAAAATCAGCATAAACACAACACTACAGCGTACAAAAGAGAGAGATCGACTTAGAATGTCACTCACCAATTTTATAGTTTTGATCAGCTGTAGTTTCAAATGATGCCTATGTGGTCTTTGTCACCATCTTGTGGATGAACATCGTCAACCGTCTTTGCTCAAAGACAGGGTAATGGCCGCCAACGCGCTGTCTCTCAGAAATGATAAATACTTAAAAATAGGCACCATCCTCATAAATAAACTGCATAATTGCAATCTAAACAACTACATTCTTGACTAAAATAGCCTCAAAAGTACATTATGTTTCCCAACAGCTGCAATATTTGTCAAACTGTAAAGTGTTCTCTGCTTGTTGCTGTATGTGGCATACGGTGCGTAATACACAACGGTGAAGGGTTAAGAGGCTGGACGAGTGCTGTTGCTGGCAGAACATTGCACGGCTATCAGTTATTCAGATTCAAGACAGAACTGTTGTATAAATATATAAAGACACTATATTTGTGTATGTTCTTATAATGATACAATTTATTTAATAATATTTTTGGTTATGTATTGCATAATATGACCTGTATACACACACAGATCTGGAAAAAAGTAAATTAATAGAATTAATTAAATATTATTTTTCATATTTCTCATATATATGTAATATATATGGTCTTGTACGCACACACGTTATGCACTTATCAATTTATTTTATTATTATTATTATAAATTCTGAAACTTTTTTTAATAAAGCATTAAAACATAAAATAATTTAAATAAATAAATAATAAATTATTTAAATAAAATAATAAAAAAATAAAAAAATAAAATAATTCAACTGAAACTGTACATAAATTAATGTATCCAATAAAAATAACATGTATTATTTTTTTTTAATTAATTGTATATATAAAATTATTATTAATTTATTGTGATTAATGTTTCCCAGTGTTGGGTTGTGGCTGGAAGGGCATCTGCTGTGTAAAACACATGCTGGTTAAGTTGGTGGTTCATTCCGCTGTGGCGACCCCAGATTAATAAAGGGACTAAGCCGAAGGAAAATCAAGGAATGAATGAATTAATGTAGATTATATATACAGTTGTGTAAAATTCATGTGCAATTTTAGGGAGCGTTTGAAATTATGTATTCAAAAAATACTTGTATACAACAAATTATCATTTTTAAAAATAAATAAGCTTTTCATAAAAATCCTATATTTGATTCTAAAGGCATTCAGAGATGCCTCTCATTGCTAATACTATGAACAGTTCCCTTGGGAGAAAATGATTAAAATGCCCCTATTTCATTTCAGCTTTCAAGTCTCTCACAAAGCTTCATGGTGCTAAACATCAAGTTCACTTACCTTGACACAGTTCCCCTTTAGTGATAAATGAGGCTTTCAGTTCCCCATCTCCCATCAAATTTGGGCTAAATATAGATTTGTGATAAGATGATATAATGTAAATAATGATATTCAAATATGAGTCACATTACACTCTGAACTCTTTCAGATCCTTTCGGTGGAGACCCTTTCAAAGAAACTGACCCATTCAGGACGTCCTCTGAAGATTTCTTCAAAAAACCCTCCAAACCGGACCCCTTCACCAATGCTGATCCTTTTAGCAAAAGTGCCACTCTGCCCTCAAAGGTACCCACAAAGCCAGCATCAACACCTTAAATACAGGTCAACTGACCACAAATCAGATTTGTATGTTTTTTTTTTTTGGTTTTAAATTAGGTAGTTCCTCTTCTGTCTTTGCACACTGAAGTCTGAAATTGTTTTATGTATTTTTTCATATTTGTCTCTATAAGATTTGCTTGTATGGTGGCTCTGAATTGTCAAAACACCCCTCAAAACCCTTTCTACGAATGCAAAAAATGTAAAAAAAAAAACCAAACAAAAATGTTTTATGACGGATGAATGTTTCAGAGGCAATGTTTAAATATGATTGACACAACGCAAAGTCAAATTTGTTTTTTAACATGCGAAAATTTTCATAAAAAATTTTAGACTCCGTCTGCAATAGACTTTACACACAAATTACATTTAAATTATTTTATTGTATAAAGTGTGTAAACATTAAATATTCCCATTGTTTTCAGACTCAAATCTATATAATTGATATTAAATACCAGCTCAGCTGCTTTGTTTCCAGAACTAACCAAAGACATGCTGATTTTCCTGCTGTTCACTATTTGATTGAGCATTTATAGTCAGGTTTTGTACAGGTATTCTTTATGTAGCATAATTTCTCAAAGCTACAGTCAAATAATTACATTTTTCAGTTTTTATTTTAGCTTATCTTTATAAATGCATATTAAATACCAGTGTTGTGGGTAACACATTACAAGTAACATGAGTTACGTAATAATATTACTTTTCTAAGTAACGAGTAAAGTAACACAATTTTTTTTCAAAATTAAATAATAAGATTTGAGTTACTTTTTAAAAAATGTAATGCGAGTTACTTTGTAGATTAATTCATTTGCTTTTAAAAAATACATTTCTGAATTCAACTGAATGTAGTCACGTTGAATCCTGCACGCAATGAGAGAATGCAGGAACAGACAGAAAGGAAGATGGCAAAGCCTTACATTTCTGAGATGGACATATTTTGAACAGATGAAAGAAAAGGAAAAGAGGATTATCTAAATGGACAATGATTTTACTTTTTAATAAGACATAAAGTACAAAAGTAGCAAACGCCTTGCTTTAAACTTGCATTAATCTGTATGTACAGCATGTACTCTGGGCTCAGGAGGTTCTCAGAAGATAACATTATATTACATTCATTATTTTAGGTCAGAAAAAGTAACTCAAAAGTAATGTAACGCATTACTTACCAGAAAAAGTAACGCAACTAATTACTTCTTTAGGGGGAGTAACTCAATATTGTACTGCATTACTTTCTAAAGTAACTTTCCCCAACACTGTTAAATACCAGCACAGCTGCTTTTGGTCCAAGAACTAATCTAAGAAATGCTGTTATTCCTGCTGTTCACTGAGGATTTTAGCATTTTTATTCAGCCTTTCTACTGTTTGTTTTGTACAGATATGCTTTATGTAGCGTATTTTCACAAAGCTAAAGTCAAATCATTGTATTTTTAACTTTTTTTTTAGTTCATCTATATAAATGCATATTAAATACCAGCTCAGCTGCTTTGTATCCAAAACTAACCAAAGAAACGCTGTTATTCCCGCTGTTCACTGAGTGATTTGGCATTTTTATTCAGCCTTTCTACTGTTGTTTTGTACAGTTCTGCTATATGCAGAGCAATTTCACAAAGCTAGTCAAACCATTACATTTTTTTGTTTTTATTTTAGCTTATCTACATCAGGGGTCCTTAACTGCCGGCCCGCAAGCCATTTATGGCCCCCCTCCCCCTTGCTCCAGCCCACAACTGACATAAAAAATATAACGAGATTCGACCCCTCGCAACATATATTTTTGAACCATTAGCATTGTTGTGCAGTCACATATAGCCACTTGTGGTTTTGACCTGCCTACTGGACATTTAAAGTACTGTATTTGGATTAGTTTTACTTTCGTTTTCGCTTGTGCTCTAGAGCAGTGTTTCCCAACCCTGTTCCTGGAGGCACACCAGCAGTTCATATTTCGGATGTCTCCCTTTTCTGACCCATTAACTTCAGGTTTTGGAGTCTCTTCTAATGTTCTGATGAGTTGATTCAGGTGTGTTTGATTAGGGAGAGGTTGAAAATGTGAACTGTTGGTGTGCTTTCAGAAACAGGGTTGGGAAACACCGGTCTAGAGCAATGCACATCATCACATGCAAAATTATTTGTAGGGCTGATATAAACACTGAAAGTGTACGTAAGTGCTCTGTTTTTACTAAAGCTCTATTTTTGTAAATATACAAGGGTCGTTTGATTATAATCAGTTTTATACAGTCTGCATTTTGTTGTACAAACACTTCTTCATGGCTTATACGTTATGCTGGTGGTGTAACAAATATAATAATTTTGCTAATATTCAATTCAAATTGTCTCTTTTAATAGGTTTTCCTCATATGCTTATTAAGATTTGTTTAAAAAGTATGTACATTAGTAAAATTGTAGTGCTGGTTGAACGTGGTAAAGTAAATGTAAATATATACATACTTTTCTCCTCTTTGTTGTAGTTTTACAAAAATGAAAGGTATTGAGAAGAACAATTGCCAGTGAAGTCACTAAAGTTACCCAAACTCTTTTCTGTTCCTCTTACGTTATCTGTTTAACTTGGTTAAGCTCAATTGGTTGGGACAGAATAATAATAATAATTATTATTATGCCTATTATTTGTAGTTTTCATATTTAATCTACCCCTTCAATAACAAGGAACAAAAGGCTAGAGTTTTGACTGCATATACTCTGTGGAGTGTGTGCCTAACGCTCAGCCATACACACAAAAGCCACAGGCGAAAAACGTGCCGATTGCAAGTAATGCTTAAAATACAATGGTCATGTATGTTGTCCTAAGATGCATCGGTTACATCTGGTTTCCAGTTTTTTTTTGTGCTTGAATGTTAAATCGGCCCCCGCCAATTTGAGTTTGACATCCCTGATCTATATAAATGCATATTAAATACCAGCTCAGCTGCTTTGTTTCCAGAACTAACCAAAGAAACTCTGTTATTCCTGCTGTTCAGTGATTTTGCATTTTTATTCAGCCTTTCTACTGCTTGTTTTGTACTGGTATGCTTTATGTAGCAACATTTTACAAAGCTAATCATTATATTTTTAACTATATATATATAAATTGCGCAAATTATACACATTACGCAGAATGGGATAGAATTTAATCAGTCAAAAATGATTAAGATCAGTACATTGTTAACATTAATTGTATGACTTGTTTTTCAATCCTCTGCTTTATTTTCTGTTGTAGAGCCATCATTTCGCAAGTAACGATCCCTTCATCTCAACCAGCCCCAAACCGAAAGGTCAAGGTACTATTTGCACGTCTCTCACCAATTTAGCTGAATCATATCATCCCTGCCGCTCCCTTCCTTTAAACATCAGCCACTTGAACACACTTCTCAAACTCATGAAACGGATCTGGCATCAGATAAAATCGTTTTGTTCCTCTTACGAATGCCCTGAAGCATGTGCTCAGAGTGCATTATACAACCGAAGCAAGCTGACATTCACACCTCTTGCCCACTGGCGACACTTTTCGTTTTTTTGAAGACCACTAAGAGAGCTATTTGAGAGAGCACGTGTGAAGAAGCTGTCAAAAGAGTTCCCATGCATTACGTCCGCTCATAGGCACATTGTCTTTCACGGAACATCATGAAATTCCTCTGCTGTTTCGGTAAATGTTAATGCAGCGTTCGGTTGCAGCACAAACGCTGAGGCGACGCCAGGAAATGATCAGCACTTTTTTTTCTAACCTGTGGGTTGCAAACAACAACACTAGAAAGATGGAGATAGAGAACAAAGCCAACTGATGCTTGTTCATTTTTTGTTTTGAGTTGCTGAAATGCAAAATTAATTTTTATTAAGGGCGGTTAGGAGCATTTAAATATCAGTCAAATGAATGCTTCATTCAGTGATGCTTGATTATGTTATTTTAAGGACCTTATTCATTGTATTGTTAATATTGAGATTCTATTTTATCACTTCTATTATTCAACTTGAGTGTATTTTTCTATTTAATGTGTTCAGTGACCACTTAATTTGTCTTTTTTGAATTTCAATCAATAATTTATCAGTACTTTAAAGACTTTTCCCCCAACATAAATGGAATCTTTTTTTCTTTATTATTTATTTTAATATTCAAACACATTGACTTACCAATTTTTGTCCAACAAACACTAACAATAAAAGATACAATACACAAATAATACTTAAAAAAGTAAAATAATAATAGATAAATACAACAATGAGTAACTAACAATATAAAAAATTATATATATATATATATATATATATATATATATATATATATATATATATATATATATATATATATATATATATATATATATATATATATATATATATATATATATAAATAATATTATATATTATATTGATTCATTTATTCATTTTATTTTCGGCTTAGTCCCTTTATTAATCTGGGGTTGCCACAGCGGAATGAACCTCCAACTTATCCAGCATGTTTTTTTTTACGCAGCGGATGCCCTTCCAACTGCAACCCATCACTGGGAAACATCCATACACACTCATTCACACACATACACTATGGACAATTTAGCTTACCCAATTCACCTGTACCGCATGTCTTTGGACTGTGGGGGAAACCGGAGCACCCGGAAGAAGCCCACGCAAACATGGGTAGAACAAGCAAGCTCCACATAGAAACGCCTACTGACCCAGTCTAGGCTCGAACCAGCAACCTTCTTGCTGTGAGGCGAACATGCTACCCACTGTGCCACTGTGCAGCCCTTTTTGGCCTGCCTGCTTATTTTTTACCCAATTTCTGTTTAATGGAGAGTAAAAAATTCTGCACATTTCTAAGCATAATAGTTTTAATAACTCATCTCTAATAACTGATTTATTTGATCTTTGCCATGATGACAGTAAATAATATTTTACTAGATTTTTCAAGACACTTCTACAAAGCTTAAAGTGACATTTAAAGGCTTAACTAGGTTAATTAGGTTTACTAGGCAGGTTAGGGTAATAATGACTAATAATTTTGACCTTAAAATGGTTTTTAAAAAATTAAAAACTGTTTTTATTCTAGCCGAAATAAAGCAAATAAGACTTGCTCCAGAAGAAAAAATATTATCAGAGATACTGTATAAATTTCCTTGCTCTGCTAAACATCAATTGGGAAATATTTAAAAAAAAAATAATAATTCAAATGGGGGCTTATAAATCACTTCACCTGCATATATATATAAGCCACTTCTGATGCCAAATGATCAACTAGAAGTCAAGTTATTATGTATATATATATAGATATATATATATATCTATATATCTATCTATATATATATATATATATATATATATATATATATATATATATATATATATATATATATATATATATATATATCTATATATATATATATATATAAATATATATATATATATAAATATATATATATATATAAATATATATATATATATATATATATATATATATATATATATATATATATATATATATATATATATATACATATATATATATATATATACATAATAACTTGACTTCTAGTTGATCATTTGGCATCAGAAGTGGCTTATATGAAAGGCAAAGGCCTGTAGATTACGCTTATTTTACCAAAATAAAATATAATCATACCTTGATTTTTAATTATTTAATTATAACAGTAAGGTCTGACTTTGCTTAGACAAAAGTCTTGTTACTTAACATAACTAATGTACAGTATAGAATATAAAGTCATGGTGCAGTGGAAAAATAATTAATATTGTGTATGACTCCCATGAGCTTGGAGGACTGCATCCATACATCTCTGCAATGACTCAAATAACTTATTAATAAAGTCATCTGGAATGACAAAGAAAGCATTCTTGCAGGACTCCCAGAGTTCATCAAGATTCTTTGGATTCATCTTTAAAGCCTCCTCCTTCATTTTACCCAAGGCATGCTCATTGCTCAATAATGTTCATGTCTGGTGACTGGGCTGGCCAATCCTGGAGCACCTTGACCTTCTTTACTTTCAGGAACTTTGATGTGGAAGCTGAAGTATGAGAAGAAGCGCTATCCTGTTGAAGAATTTGACCTCTCCTGTAATTCGTAGTTTAATGAGCAGCACAAATGGCTTGATACCTCAGGCTGTTGATGTTGCCATCCACTCTGGAGGTCTCTTGTATGCCCCCATACTGAAAGTAACCCCAAACCATGATTTGTCCTTCACCAAACTTGACTGAATTCTGTGAGAATCTTGGGTCCATGCAAGTTGCAATAGGCCTTCTGCAGTATTTGTGATGATTGGGATGCAGTTCAACAGAAAAATCTAGCTTCTGACACTTTTTTCAAATGATCAACTAGAAATCAAGATATTATTTGTTCCTTTTACAACTGGGATCAAAGACAAGACTTTTGTCAGGTAGTGTGTGTATATATATATAAATAAGTCCTATAAATCCTCTTCAATTTAACTATTTCCTGTAGAATTTATATCTTTAAAATAAACTATGAAAGGTTGTCAGACTTGATAGAATTTGTATTCTTTCTTTTTTAGGGAGAATTAAATTTTAGGTAGAATCAAATCCAGATGTTTCGTTCTGTCCCTTTTTAGATGTGTATTTGTAGGAGCAACTTTCTGTCTTTAAATAAATGGATTTTTTATTAATATTTACAATTATATTAAATTCGTAAAACGCTTAATAAGGTCAACAATCACATGAGGAGTCATGTGATCAGTTTTATTGCCTTTTTGATGTCAATAAATAACTAATTTATGAGTACTTTAAAGTCTTTTATTTTTTGTTAACGTTATTATTGTCATTATTATTACATTCTTCTTATATAATAACATAATTTTCCATTTTATTGACTTTTAATGTTGTTCAAGTCGTGCTGAATTACTTTGATTATTACATGAACGCAGTTACTTATAAAAGATGCTTCATTGTTTTTTCTGTCTCCAATTTCAGATTTCTTTGGCACATTAGACCCATTCGGTAGTAGTTCGTTCGGCAGCAACAGCGGCTTCGCAGACTTCAGCCAAATGTCAAAGGTAGTTAACACCTTTTTCATCTGTTACACTTGCATCATAAGCACTGTGGAGCTCCACTTTCTCACACGTTAGCAACATGACTTTCATAAGATGTGGTTTTGACAGAGATCCCACTCATAATTCAAGTTCTTTGCACCTTACGTGTCTGATCATGGCCCACCGTTCTTTTGTCTTCTGAAATTCATTTTAGGGCTTTGTAGAAGACCCCTTCAGCCGAAAACAAGACATGCCAGCACTCCCGCCCAAAAAAAGTATACCACCACGGCCCAAACCACCCAGCGGTAAGACTTGAAGAGACCCGCAAACAAACTGTGACAAAGTTTATATACACAACCATATAAGGTGTTTAATCAAACTAGTGTTCAGTTTCTACAAGTAAACGATTACTAAAGCTACACAGCTGTTGTGTCTGGAAAAAGGGTTAGTAGACAAAACAAGTAATGCAAACAACCAACATGAAAGACCAGAAAAAATGTTGTTTAGGTGGATAACTCTACATTTTTTTCCTGAAATGCAATGAGAAAAATTAGCTGTAGCTTTTTTTACTAGTTTTTTTGTCACCAGTGAAAGCAAAGCAGCTTTGAATAGAAAGTGGTGACATCCTTTCACACATTTATGTTGTGGACATTTTTAATAAGGACCAAAAAGAATTTCCATTGTCAACAATATATTTTTTGTCATGTATGTGTTTTTTACATGCATTTGAGGATGTCAGATAAGAAACACTCGATTGAAAACCCAAAATGTGCATAAGATTTTTATACAATTTTAGATGATAGACATGAATAAACTCCAAAACAAACACATTTATCAAATACATTTATTTAACAACGTAACAATGAAAATCTTACGTGACTGCCAGGAGATCATTCGATTGGTATGAGTGCGATATTTTTATCATCTGCGATGTTTAGTTTCAATCTGCAGGCTATTGTTATTGAGTTTGGTTTTTGTTTATTCCATTAAAACCAGTTTTTCTTTGTGTTGGTCATGCAATTCAGCAGTTCGATTGGATTATTATTTATGTAGATTCGATTTAGTATTGATTAGTTACCGATATTTCATTTAAAATGTTCATTTTGCAGTCAGCAGCAGGCTTGATTTTCATTTATTTATTTTTTCGTCAATATTGCACACCCGTTGTGAAAGGATAACTGACTGAAAGGCAGACTGCTCTCAATACACAAAATCTTGAAAGCAATTTTAGCCATTTTTAATCCATAGCAAATTCAAGCCAACATAAATACATTTTTGGTTTTCATTTTGGTTTTGGCTTGTGAACGTTCCGCAAAAGTTAAACACTTTAGAGTTAACTATTGATTTCACTATTGAACGATGACGTCATCAGAAGTCAGGCGTCCATGAGTTAAAATAAAATACTAAAATCTGCTTGATAGTAGACAGTTTAGTGTAATAAATAGTCCCCATATACTTCCGGCTAAATTTAAGAATGAACTGATATGACATTATTTTGATCAAAGTTCAGTTGAAAAGAAGTTTAAGGAGTTAGAAACAGCTCAACAAAGCAAATTATTGGGAGAATTCGTTTTAACTCCTAAATGCCTTTGAGCTACTATTGGTCCATGTTGATTGCCTAATAGTTGGGGGTGTTCTGGAACTTCTTTGATATTCGATATTCGATTTGATTTGATTAATTTCTCATAAATTTTTTTCGCACGTTTCACAACCTGCTATTTTTCGTAATGTTTTTGGTTAGTGGACGCACATACCATCTGCGACGCTTGTTCTTTTTCTGTTATTAAATAGATCAATGCTACTGCCAGATGTTTGTAAAACAGTTGATCTCTCACAGTCGCCATTGTTGTGTTTATGGGGTATGTTTGTCCCATAAACAAACATTGTTGTGTTTATGAGGTGTTTATGGTGTCAGAATGTTTGAAACAGTATACTGTCACTTAGTCTTTTCGAACTTTATTTGTCCTCAATTAAAGAACGGAAATTAAACTAAATATCAAGTAGGGATACTAACAATTACCTGATGTAAATAAACCTTTTAATTGATAGACCTTCTCGATAACCGATTAATCTTGGTTATATTTGCAGGTGCCGGCGTTAATTCACGGGTCAGGCTTGTCAGTTTTTCCAACTAAAATATATGAAGTGTATATTTTTATTCTTGCCCATTTGGTACACAACTGTGCGACTGATGATTTGTTTTGCTCATGGAAAATAAGAAACCTCTGTCATATATTTGTTACCTTTTTAATACAAGTTGTTATTTTAAAGATGTCTTGAGCATCTGATTTTTCCTCAGCACTTGTGTGCTATCATTTTCTTCGCTGCGAGTTCAGGTGAGAGAGTATTTAAATACATAAAACTGGACACAGTTTACTTTAGCAAGATTTTTTACATTTTAAATGATCAGGCTTTTTTTTTTACCCTTGATGAAGGGACAATAGTGGAATTCCAGATTTCAAATGAAATATCTTAATGTTAAAAAGGAAACATAAGCTTGAAAACAACCGATCCTATGTATGATTCAATGTCGTAACGAATGCTCTTAAATAATGTAGCGATGTTGACAGCAAGTATTAAGTTTTTATTGAGATTGTGTCGTCTGTCATGTATAGGTCTGTTCTTTACAGAAGCTTTAAAGAGAGCATGCGATGAAGTTCAGCTTTGACGAGGCGCTTTTATTTAGGCTTAGTTAGTGTTAACTTAAAATTTCTTTAATTTTCTATATATATAGTTTATAAATAAAATGAACACTTAGCTTAGTTCACTGTGATCACTATGAAAGGATCATTATGCATTATACTTATTCTTCACTAGGCAATTTTTTTTTATTCGTAAATTATGTATCTTATAAACGGATTGTTTATAAGGACAAAGCTATTAATAATGGTAATTCTCAGAATGCAAAAGTTTGTTAGCTTCGAAATTATAAAATTATTGAAAATAGGGACGATATTGGAAAAATTTGATATTGCAATATTTTATTTTCATGCGATAAATATTGTTATATGAATACATTTTGTCGTTTAGTCCAAATATCAAAAAATTCGAAGAGCAAGTAAAAATATTGTTTTGTTTTCAACTTCAGAAGAAGTCAAAATTAAGAGTTTTTCCTTTTAGCTAGCTAAATTATCTGCCAGTGAGGTAAGCAAAATAATTTTGTTTTTGCTTTGAAATGTAGATATTTGTACTCGAAACATGTTTTTTTTTAATAATTCATATAAATTCCATATAAATACAGTAATTAATTACAATTCTGTTCTGCTCCTGGTCAACTATAATTCAGACTCAGCATTGCATATCTTGCAATGTGACTATTGCGGATGCTTACATTGCGATATTGATGCTGAAACGATGTATTGTGATAATTAATTTAAATGATGATGGGATTTTTAGAAAATCGACATCCCTAATGTCAAGACCTTAATTGAAAGCAACATTGAGACTTGACTGAAGTGTTGAAATGTCAAGCTCATGTTAACAGTTCTCAGATCCTTTTTAAACTGCTGTTTCTCACCATTTCAGTGGTGAAAGAAAATGTGCAGCACATATTTACAAATTCGCTTAAACGCTGCACTCAGCACTGTGGGATTTTTAAAGCATCGCTCAGGTATTTTCAACTTCTTTTTACCCCAAAAAACGAGTGAAAAAAAGAACTTAAGGCCTTAAGTCATCCTCGCTCTTCCTCCATCACTTGTCAACAGGAAATTGAGGTACAGCCTTCATATATTTGATGAAGCTTTTAATTTTTTTTCTAACTTTCCAGTGCATAATAGCACATTCTTATCTCCACCCTGGTGCATAAAAACAACACTAGATCAATTTATCACTCTGAGAAAACGAAACCTGCAGCGTTTCCTTAGAGCTGTCGCCATTTAGAGGAAAAGGAGAATCAGTGCAACTCACTCTTTTTTCCCACTGAAGCATGCTTATGTTTTTCTTTTTTGATCCTAGAAAACAAGAGAGCGCTTTCCTGGTGTAACTGAGGTTTAATGTTTGGTATGGAGGTTAAAGAAGGAGGTTTGTTAGGTGTTTTTAGGGTGGTATCGCTAACATGCTTCGATGATCTGTGGTTAGCCTGCACTGCCAGCATCAGGCACTGATCTACACACCCCTCCCCACTTCCTGTATGTGTGCGTGTGTGTTTACTCATGTAGTGGGTAGTGTGGCCTAGATGCCTCAACTTTTCACCCTGAATAATTATCTTTTACTCGTGTTGTTCTCTCAAAACACATTTCAAACATTATAACTGTTAAATTAAATATACCACACTGTTAATATTGTATGATCAGCAAGACAACACAAGTTTTTTATATTAATTATAACTTATTTAACACAAAACAGCATGTAATTAAAAAAATTATGTCAGTTTAATGTAATTTTGAGTCAAAATGATTCGTAAATAAGGGTTGTGTGTTTAAGGCTTTTAAATGCACGGCATGAAGGCGGCACAATGTGAAGCAGAGGTTGTCACCAGGAAGTGCACCAGGAAGTAGATCATCCCATTCTTTCTGTGGTCATTTGGCAAGTTAAAACTACTTTTGCTCGTTGCTGCGCAATATCCGACCAAACTTTTGGCAGTTATGATATGGTAGATCATGTTAGTCCCCACTTTGAATCAGCCACAGACAGAAAGAGAGCATGCACACAAAAAAGAGATAATGTTTGTGCATGGAAATGACACGGGGATATCTAATAGCTCATTGTAATGTGTTAGCTACCTCCTTGCAAATATTTTTGAGCATATTATTGAGTTGCACTGTTATAAAAACTTTACTTAAAAAAGGGAGTAAACCCATTGTTTTTAAAGCACTTAGTTGCCCTAACTTAAAAAAGGGAGTAAACCAATTGCCTTAATATGATTAAATAAACAAATTATGCGCATAATTATAAATAAAAAAAATTAAGGTAATATTAATAATTAATAATTAAAATTAAAGTTTTTAAGTAAAGTCAACTTGTTGCTTTTAAGTCAATGGGCCCTATCATACACCCGGCGCAATAAGGTGCAAGTCGTGTTTCCATGACGTGTTGCTAGTTTCAGACCAACGCACCTCTAATTTTCCCGTTTTCCGCCACGTTGTTTGAATAGCAAATCGATTTGTGCCACTTTGTGGACTCATGGGTGTTCTGGTCTGGAAAAGAGGTGTGCTAAGGCGAATTAATGGTGCGTTGCTATTTTCAGGAACTAAAATAGACTGCTCAATTGA
Organism: Danio aesculapii; assembly: GCF_903798145.1. Classification (NCBI taxonomy): domain Eukaryota; kingdom Metazoa; phylum Chordata; class Actinopteri; order Cypriniformes; family Danionidae; genus Danio; species Danio aesculapii. The sequence goes on along the minus strand of NC_079456.1, from coordinate 16,431,447 downwards.
TCAGCTGAAAGCAGGTCTAAAGTCCAGTGCAGAGCGCGTCAGGATGTAGAGCAATACAGAAATATCTTTACAAATGAAAAAGAATTAAAGAAATGAAATGTTACAAAAATATTGTTTTCTATAAATATAAAAACCAGTACCTCCATGCCTTCTACACCTCGGGGGCTTTTTTTAGTTATTCACGACAACTTGCTTTTGTATAATGTTATTATTATCATTAGTTTTATTTACTATACGTATATTTATATTTGTTTTTATTAAAAACAAGCTTAGATTTGTCCACCTGTCAGGTTTTGGACCTGACCATATGGGGCATAGCATGTGTATTTGCATATAACTCAGTTGTTTGACCACACTTCATTATTATTGTTCATTTAGTAGTTTGCTGGAAATTAGAATTGAATTTAGAAAGAGTTTTAAAACCAATCTCTGTTTTCTTAACTGTTTTGAAGTGTTAATTTTTTCCACTCACACAGTCCACTATGTAAATAGCAAATGCGCCATGGAGCAACGAACTGACTCTTAAAGGCAATGGAAGATGAGACTCTGATTGGTTCATTCTCAAAACACACCCATAACTCATAAAGAGAATAAGCTCAACCCTGTTAGACCATGCGCCGCGACGCAGAGTGTATTTTCCTGTCCTTAAAATAGCAAAAGTGGATTTGGACACGCCCTTAATGCTTTTGCGTCCTGCGCTTCAGACTTTGTGCCTAGACCGTTAAAATAGAGCCCAATGAGTTTAATGACTGTTTTATTTAAATTAAAGTAACTAACTGCTTTTTACAGTGTGGTTGATCAACACTTCATTACTATGGTTACTACTGATGTTTAAGGGAAACGAATTCATTTCGAATTGTGATCAAAACTGGAACTTCGAATGCATTAAACAATTTTATTGCACACCTTCCAGACAATCAGAATCAAGAATGTCAGTAAAGCATTGAATAAGGTTAATTTGATTCCACTTCAAATTTAAGGCAATCAAGCAGTTTTGTGCTTGCAACATCAAACTAACAAATGGAATAAAAACTACAATGCTTGAAATTGATTAATTTTAAAAACCCGACTCAATATTTGTACATTTTTAGGTCTTTAATTGTTAATGATTGTACCATTAAAAAGCAGAGCTTGTTTTCTGACCTCTTTTCCTCAAGCAGGGTGGAGTCTTTTTCTGCGGTTAAGTATATTCCGTTTACTGACAGAAAGAAACTGATTGCTGGTCTGGTATAAATAACAGCCCAATTGAACATGCGGTTAACACCTTTAGAGGAACCAGCAACCAGTTTACAGTTCTCACGAGTAAGTGCATGCCAGTCTCGGCAAATGGTGCAATGAAGGGGAAAAAAGAAGTATGCATCAGTGTGCTTTTTTTAATCCGAACATCCACGCTGGTTTGTGATTGCATTTCTTGCACAAGTTTCTATAATAAGCAATTGCTTGTGCAAGGATTTTGCTTTCCTATAAAACAAATAACAGCGTGTGAGCCGTGTTTAGTTGGGTGTGTGTTGAAAGGAGAGAAACTTCTGTGTTGTTTGAATTTAAAGAGAGAGAGAGTTACCGCATACACGCTTGAACCACATTGGGTTTTTTGGTTGAGCATTTGAAAGGATACGTGCTATAGGCACTATTATTTGCTCATTGTTAATGATTACTGGTTAAAGAGAATTAAACTGTTTTTAAACAGTTGAAGGTAGACTTTTTTTCTTTTTTAAAACTCAATCGCTTACCAAGACTGCAAATATACAATAAAATGAGCAATATTTAGAAATATTGTCAGAAATTTTCAATAACTGTTTTATGTTTTAAGATGTTTTGAAATATAATTGATTTTTTTGATGGTAAGCAGAATTTTAAGCATTATTACTCTACTCTTAAATGTCACATGATCCTTCAAAATCAATCCAGTGTGCTGATTTGGTTTGTTTAGTGATTAAAGTTTATTGCATTGCTTATGCAACCTCAGGTTGTGTCAATCACATTTATACACTGCCTCCAGAACAAGCGACATGTTTTTAATCTTGTTAGATTTTTTCAATTTTATATTTAGCTTTTTAAAAAATAATTATTATAATTTATAATATTTTTGAATAATAAATTTTAGTGAAATGACATTTTTGTCTCTTGTCACATTTGGTCAAATGAATGTGCCTTTGATTAATAAAAGTATTTGTTTAAAATATTTGTAGTTCTTGAATGAATTAAAGTTTTGGGGGTCTCCAAAAGGTGAGCTATTTTGAAACTTGATCACCACACAAGTGTAGAAACAGCTGATGGTGACCATAGCAATGACAAACGTCAGAGGATTGCGAGCTCACAAACGCATTTAAACCCGTATAGAAAGCGGCACGTGTCACATTTTCAACATGGCTTTAGATGCAATATGTGACTATAAAGAGATAACCAGACACAGCACAAGCCACGTGGAGCAATTACAAGCAACAAAACACAATTAAATACATAATTTGCAAGCTTGATAAAACAAGGAGGCAACCATTTTAACCACACTTATGAAATGGAGGAAGAAACTGATCTATGAACTGTGTACTGATAAAGTACCTGTCAAGCTCTGACAAAGTCCCATACACCAAAAGATTTTTTCTAATCCTTCCTTTAAAAAGCGGCCAACAAATTCCCCATTGCAGGGTAGATTATTGCATTTATCGCCAGAACGTTCACTCATTAATGATCTTATCTTCAGTCATGATCAGTCCCACACACACCCACACTCCGCTAATGTTTGAAGGGAAAGGTGCGTTTACGTTTTACCAGGTCTGGCACTTCATATTTCGTATTGTTTCATGTCGACGTTGATACGAACAGGCAAAAGATCCAGACGAACAATGAATCATTTAAACTACTTTGGGTCGAATCTTTTAATAAAAATGTATATTTTTAAACAAGGTGCACTTTCAGATTTAAACCTCAGCTGGATATTTTCATTCACTTAGAGCTGTGTTGCAGGTCATTTTCAAAAACCCATAATAGGGGCTCTTTAAATATCCTGGTGGCAAAAATAATCTTATTATCAATGTTAAAATGGTGCTTTGTGGAAACTGTAATCATTTGAATCTTCAGAAGAACTTTGTCTTGACTGTCACTTTTGCTCAATGGAACACATCCTTGATAAACAAGTATTCATTTACTTAATTTAAAAAGGTTAATAAATTAGTTACACTTCAGTAAATGCTAAAATCTATCATAATCCATCAGCTGTGATGCAATATGCAGCTTAAATGTGGTTTTGCTCTTATTTTTGGTAAATGGGTGGGGTTGTATTGTGTAGTGGTTGGTAAGCAGAAGACTTAGGGTTCAAACCACACAAATGAAACTAAACTAAATTTGAAACCAGTGTAATTTCCTTCAAAAATGACGGAAAAGCAAAACAACACTGGCTTAGACACTCTATTTTCTTATTTCCTAATAAATACATGTTACAAAGAATTAAACTACTGTTCAACAGCTGAAGGTAAACTCTCAAATGCTTGCCAATATACAAGACTGCAAATATACAATAACATGAGCAATATTAAGAAATAAAATCTCAGCGGCTTTCAAATGAACAAAACAACTGTTTATTTCTTAACAGGTAAAAGCACTCCAGTAAACGTGCCCGGATCTGGCGATCCGGCTAAGACGAGCGATCCCTTCCAGCCCTTCAGCGCCGACCCCGGTGACCCGTTTCAGTGTAAAAAGGGTGTGGGAGATCCATTTAGTGGCAAAGACCCGTTTGCTCCATCTGCCCCAAGTAAAGCCTCTAAAGACTCTTCATTGGGTTTTGCAGACTTCAGCTCTGTAAGTTGAGCTTAGTGATACTCTTCTCTTGTCCGGTCCACTTGTCTCTTTCCAAAAATCGAAATAAATCCAACCAACAAACCAAAAACAAAAGTGCTTTCTAGCGATCATCAGTGAGGTTTTTCTAGAGCAGACCGCATCATTGGCTTCTGTACCGCTCAGTCTGTCGCCTTGTGCCGGCTACTCATTTATTTTCCTCCATGTCTGCAGTCCATCTATATGTGATTAACTCTCCAGCGCACTGAATTCTGGATAATAAGCCCTAATCAAGCAGCCAGACATCATCTTTTTCTCTATCAGCGACTTGAGTACAGTTGTTTGTGGCGCACATGGCTATGATGTCATCTGTCGTTTTGCTCAGCACTTGCATGGGCTTGTGGGAAGAGGAGCGGTCGCACTTGGTGATACCAAGAGCTCTCAGCTAAGCTAATGTGGCTTCTCGCTGTTCTTCTGTGACTTTTTGTTGTTAGCTTTTATGCAAATATGTCTTGTCTTCTTGAGAAACAGTATTATCAAAACTAAATTCTTGGTTTGAGTGTACTTCAAATCAAGTGTGAATGTTGTATAGTTTGTCAATATTAGTTTGGTTGTAAAGACGTAGCATTTTACAAAAGCCTGTGACTAACGGGTTCAGATCATAACTTATCAGACGATATTTTCTTGTTTACTTGCCACGTAAAGTGACCTACAGAAAATGTCAGTGTTTTATCCTAGAATTAATGTGTTTTTTTTGGTTTTTATCTGAGAAAAACTAAAAAGTTTGGTTTGTTTTGTTGGCGATTACGCTAAAACTTGCTAATATGTCATTGTTTTTGCTTCAGCATCATCTGCAAAGTAGACAATCTTCTTAAAAAAGTGCTAAATCTGCAATAGTTTGCTCGCTCAGAAAGAAACGTAAAGTATAATCGATATGCCATAATCGATGACAGTATTCAGAGCCTTCAGATTGGTCAAATAAGAATTGTAATTTCTTTAAGGTTCGCTTGAACCAATGTTTATAGTGTTATTGATGTGTTTGATGTCAGTATTGTACGTAAATGAACCATCTGGATAGGTTTCTAAGAGAAACCTTGATTACAAAGTTTTTAATAGCAGTATTTTCGTTTCAGATATTCCTAGTTTGACTGTCTGATCGTTTTGTTTAAGCATAAATTAAAACAACAATCAGTATTTACCATTAAATCAAAGTTCGTAATGTCAGTATTTTTCTTTCCGTGTCTATTGTCAGATTAGTTCATCTCATGGTCTGCAAAGATTGACTTCTGGCCATTTTATTAAAGAAAAACATACATTTTATAATATATAAGTGTTTTGAAATTGAATTGGAACTAAATATCGGTGTTTAGTCAATGTTTATTGTCAGTATTTTCATCTGTTTCCTGCATTCAGCACATTTGCAGTATATTCGGTTTGTAGTAGCAGTATTTTCAACTCAAATTTTGAGTTTATTCATTTGAACGAAATATCAGTGTTTGTTTAACTAATGTGTCTATTGTCAGTATTTTCGCCTCATGGTCTGCAAAGTTTTACTTTAAGAAACCCTGAAACTTTGTTTAATCATTGTGTCTACTGTCTGATCGTTTCCTAAAATGTCCGATTTCTTGCATCCTGAAAGTTTGTTCATCATTATCCTGTGGCATTAGTCTCTGTGACAAAACCTAAGATTCATGAACATCCCAAACAATCGTTCAATCCAACTAAATGTCAATAAGAGTTAATACAAATTCAAGTCTTTTAGTTTATTTCTTTCTCTGGTTCTCACCATTATCTTATTAGCCATCAGTTCATATATCAAGAAGTGTGGGCAGCTCGTATTGACACATCTGCCTTGTGGTCACACTTCCACGAGTTAGTGGAGCAAGCATAATCATCATTATCTGAATCTTATCACAACCAATGTAGTTTCAGCTCTCCAACACCATGATTCTTATACCTTGTTTAGTTGCGAAAATTGAAATCAAAGGATTCCTAAAAAGTATTAAAGACGATTAGGTTTGATGGTTTGACGTGGGAAGTGGCAGTATCACTACTCAGCTCTCAGGCTGTCGTTTTTTCCACCGCATGGGATCAGTGTGCGCTCCATACTGCAATTCCGCTTGATCCTAGAGCCACAGTGTTTGACGTAGCTTCATCTTCATCCGCTCTGCCTCCTGTCCTTAGTATCGCTGTGCACGACTTGGGTGTGGTGGACTTGCTAAACCATCTCCTATTTATTTTTAACGAATTTATCAATAGTACTATTACATTGCATCTTCAAAAAATTGTGATTTGTTTACTATTTTTGTTCAGAGATTGGTGTCTTCACAAACGAATTTGTTATGTTGATGCATGTGTTATGACAAAACTATATATTTTTTATATCCCAAGGTGGTTTAGCAATGCTCTCATTCACCCGTTGTCAACTTTTGGTGTGCATGTTATGTTGCATAATTTATGCTTATATATCTCTGTACAAGATTTGAAGCTCTCGAGTTGAAAAAAAAAGCTTTGTATTGTCTTTTCCTTCTGTCATTATCTTGCTGCACGAGATCAATGCATGTTCATTTTCCTGTCCATGACATCATTCGCTATTAACGACCAATTAAAAAGGTCTTTCATGAGTCATCAGTGGGAGTGGTCTGTTGGTGTCCAATCAGCATTTCTGTGTGTGTGCGTGTGCAGTTCGGTGGATGGTTGCGTTGTAGTTTTGGTGTAAATCTCTTTTGTGTTTGTTTTTTTTTGTAATCCATTCCTCTCTTGCAGGAACCGAGCGAATTAAGGTAAGATCGGACTAAAAATGTGCTGAATGTTTTCTTTATCGCTGTTTTGCAATCACAAATGAAGGCCACTACATAAAATGAGAGAAAATAAGCCATACATTCTTACGTTTTTGTTTGTCCACATGCAAGATCAGCTGCACAATTTTCATTTGAATTATTGATGTGTCAGTTAATTGTGTGTTCGATATTTTGTTTGAATTTTTGTGCCATTTGCAGCTTTTGCCAAATATCTTTCAGTTTCAGTTTCAGACATTATTGTTTGTACAAATAGAAAACGTGGGCCGTTGGCTGATTTAGCATCAAATGGATTGGAGTTGCTAGTGGCACAAAAATGACACACTAACTCTATTTTCCAGGAAAAGAGTAAGATGCATGGTCAAAAATAAATTCTTAATTGATTTAATTTATAGATAATGTAAAATAAGACTAGTGATAGTCCTAAATATTTTGTATTGTTTTACGGATTAAAAAAAAAAAAAATTCTAGTTCAGTTTCAATCACAACACAAACTGGAAAATATAGTAGCAATGACTTTATGCAATATTTAAGGCCCCAATATGCCTGCAGTTGGCACAACACAACCAAATTCATGAAATACACTGGAATTATTCACTACACAGCCAAACGCTGATTGCTACAAATAGTCACTATGCAGAAAAAAACAGAAAGGCTCTACAAATAGTCACAATGCAACAAAGTACAGTACAAAAACATGCTGTGAATATTCAGTTCAACCAAATAAAGAAAAGTGCTGTAAATATTTAAAATGCTAATACGGAACACATGCTCCAAATATTCACAATGCAACCAATTCAAATATTAAAAATGTAAATAAGGAAAGATTTGCTTCAAATATTCACAATGCAAAAACAGAAAACATGCTAAAAGAAACAAGAATGCTACAGAATTGCGCTGCAAATTTTCAAAACGCCAATATAGAAAAACATGCTAAAATATTCGCATCGCAAACAAATATTGAAAAATGTGCTGCAAAAATTCACAATGCAGCCAAATGCTGCAAATATTCGAAACTCAAACACAGAAAACATGCTACAAGAAACAAGAATGTTACAAAAATGTGCAGCAAATATTCAAAACGTAAATACAGAAAAATGTACTACAATATTCACATCGCAACCAAATCCAGAAAGAAACGTGCTGCAAATTGTTATAATGCAATCAAATGCAGAAACCTGTTTCAAAAATTTAAAGCGCAAATACAAAAAAATGTGCTACAAATGTTCACAAAGTAACCAAATACAGAAAGAAACGTGCTGCAAATATTCACAATGCAGCCAATACGAAAACATGTTGTAAATATTCGAAACGCAAAAACAGAAAATATGCTACAAGAAACAAGAATGTTGCAGAAATGTGCCGCAAACTTTCAAAAATCAAATACAGAAAAACGTGCTAAAATATTCACATCCCAACCAAATACGAAAGAAACGTGCTGCAAATAGTTATAAGGCAATCCAATGCAGAAACGTGTTACAAAAATTCAAAGTGCAAATACAAAAAAATGTGCTACAAATACTCACGATGCAACCAAATACAGAAAGAAACGTGCTGCAGATATTCACAATGCGGCCAAATACAGAAACTGTCTTCAAAATGTGTTGGAAAAAAGTGAAAAATGAGTTGCAAATATTCAAAATTGCAGCCATATACAAAAACGTGCAACAAATATTCGAAACGCAAACACAGAAAACATGCTGCAAGGAAACAAGAATGCTACAGAAACGCACTGTAAATTTTCAAAACACAAATACAGAAAAACATGCTAAAATATTCACATCGCAACTAAATACAGAAAGAAACGCGCTGCAACGCAACCAAACACAGAAACTTGCTTCAAATAATAAAAACGTAAATACAAAACAATATGCTGCAAATATTCACAATGCAAAAACAGAAAACATGCTGCAAGAAACAAGAATGCTACAGAAATGCACTGCAAATATTCCTTCATTCATTTTCTTTTCGGCTTAGTCCCTTTATTAATCTGGAGTCGCCACAGCGGAATGAACCGCCAACTTATCCAGCATATGTTTTACGCAGCGGAGATGCCCTTCCAGCTGCAACCCATCACCGGGAAACATCCATGCACTCCCATACACTATGGACAATTTAGCTTACCCAATTCACTTTGAGTACCCCAGCCGAGGCTCGAACTAGCAACCTTCTTGCTGTGAGGCAAGCGTGCTACTCTCTGCGCCACCGTGATGCCACACTGCAAAACGCTTCAAAACGCAAATACAGAAAAATGTACTACAATATTCACATCGCAACCAAATCCAGAAACGTGTTTCAAAAATTCATAGCGCAAATACAAAAAAATGTGCAACAAATACTCACGATGTAACCAAATACAGAAAGAAACGTGCTGCAAATATTCACAATGCAGCCAATACAGAAACTTGATTCAAAATGTGTTGGAAAAACGTAAAAAATGTGTTACAAATATTCAAAATTGCAGCCAAATACAGAAAATTTTCTAAAATCGAGCTTCGCATTGTCCAGATGTACGAAATGACGTCACTCCTGTTTGTTTTTTGTCTGAAGTATATTGGGGCCTTTATTATAAACACCGTCCCTAAAGAAATATTTTGTATAAGCAAAACTTTTAATCTGGAAAATACAGTTTTGTTTTGTTTATTTCCAATGTCAAGATTCAAACATCTCAAATCTGTTTTAATACGATTTGGCACAAACCATGATCTGTTTATATTTACGCATTTTAATTATCTGTCGATTTAGTACTTTTGAATTGGATTTTGTGCCAGTTCAAAGCCACAACTTCAATGCTTCACAACTTGGTGCAGTCTCCAATTTGGCACCTTTGGCTCCTAACGTGGCATGTTCCTGTTTTTCCCGGCCCAGTTTGGCAATGAAGCCCAGCAGATGGAGTGGGCGAAGCGGGAAAGCGAGAGAGCGGAACGGGAGCGGCTGAAGCGCCTCCGCCAGCAGGAGCAGGAAGACCTGGAGCTGGCCATCGCTCTCAGCAAAGCCGAAATGTCCAACGCCTGACCATCCTTCCCCCTCACTTCTGTACACTACAGCGACGATTGGGATGGACCAAGCTAAAAACACATGCAAGACAGTCTCAACCTCTATCCTTTTGTGTTCACGTGCAGGAGGCCGGCCTATGGTTTGTGAATCAGCTAATTCACTTTACATGCACTGCATTAACCTCTCAGATGGAGTATATAGTTTATTTAAAGTGTATTAGTGTGTGTGTGTGTGTGTGTGAATGTGCATCAACAGAGCCATGGACATTTGAAGACCGCTATCGGTCTCATTATCTCCATTTGTGGGAAACAAAGGGACTGAGAAACTGCTAAGAAAGCTGACCAGAAACTTGAATTACCGACGTTACACTCCCTCCCTAGGAGCCCTTGAGCAAGGCACTTAATTCCAGGTTTCTTCCTGAATTTCGATGGCAGTAAGCGTACTGTAAGTCGATTTGGATAAAGAGCATCTGCTAAATGATCATTTACTGGCTCTGACTGTAGTCAGTATGGTACACACTGGAATTACAGCGGCGCCTGCAGACTGTAAGGAGTGTCTGTAAGGAGCTCTTGAAGGTGACGGAAAGCCGAACGAATGAAAGTGTGTTTTGGTAAACGTCGTCTCGGAGAGCTGTTTGCTGTAGAAGTGAACTATTTTTGTTGTTGTTTTTTTTTTCACTGTACTGTTCAGAGGAGAAAGTTGTTCAAAACTTTGACAAATGCACTGATTTTGTTTTCTTCCCAGAGATAAACCATTGACAGCGATGCAGCACTCAACGTTAAACAATTGTTTGTTCACAAAATTAAAATAACGAAACTGAAACTGAAACTTTTCTAGCATTCTAATTCTGGGTTCACACAAAAGCATCGGATCTGCTCGCGCAAATACTTAATTTTTCTTAACAATCTTTCTGTTTCCTCTGTTTGTCTATTGATCTGTCTTTCTATCGTTAATTAGTTCTTTCCTATATTGCTTAATCGTCTTTTTTATGTCTGTTTTATTCTGTCTATTGATCTATTTTGTTTTCTGTATTTGTTTTATTGTTCATTTTATCATTTGTTCTATTTCTATAGTTTGTTTCAGTCATTCTTTCTGTCATTTGTTCATTCTATCATTCGTTTGTTCCGTCTATCACAACTAATTCTGCCATTCATTCCGTCGATCTACAGTGCATCCGGAAATAATTTATAGCGCTTCACTTTTTACACATTTTTTATGTTACAGCCTTATTCCAAAATAGATCAAATTCATTTATTTCCTCAAAATTCTACACACAATACTCCATAATGACAATGTGAAAAAATACTTTTTGAAATTGTTGCAAATTTATTAAAAATAAAAACCCTGAAAAATCACATGTACAGAAGTATTCACAGCCTTTTTTAATATGATGCCACAAGCTTGGCACACCTGTCTTTGGGAATTTTTGCCCATTCCTCTTTGCAGTACCTCTCAAGCTCTATCAGGTTGGATGGAAAGTGACAGTCTAAAGCCATTGTCAGTTCTCTCTCGAGGTGTTCAATAGGATTAAGGTCTGGGCTCTGGCTGGGCCACTCAAGGACATTCACGAGTTGTTCTAAAGCCACTCCATTGATATTTTGGTGGTGCGCTTTAGGTCATTGTCCTGCTGGATGATGAACTGTCGCCCCAGTCTGAGGTCAAGAGCACTCTGAAGCAGGTTTTCATTCAGGATGTCTCTGTACATTGCTGCATTCATCTGTCCCTCTATCCTGACTAGTCTTCCAATTCCTGCTGCTGAAAAACATCCCCACAGCATGATGCTGCCACCACCATGCTTCACTGTAGGGATGGTATTAGCCTGGTGATGAGCGGTGCATGGTTTTCTCCAAACGTAATGCCTGGCTTTCACTCCAATGAGTTTAATTTTAGTCTCATCAGACCAGAGAATTTAGTTTTTTATGGTCTGAGAGTCCTTCAATGCCTTCTGGCAAATTCCAGAGTGGAGAGGCTTCCGTCTGGCCACTCTACCATACAGGCCTGATTGGTGGATTACTGCACAGATGGTTGTCCTTCTGTAAGGTTCTCCTCTCTCCACAGAAGAACGCTGGAGCTCAGACAAAGTGACCATCTGGTTATTGATCACCTCCCTGATTAAGGCCCTTCTCCCCCGATCACTCAGCTTAGATGGCTGGCCAGCTCTAGGAAAAGTCCTGGTGGTTCCAAACATCTTTCACTTACAGATGATGGAGGCCACTGTGCTCATTGGAACTTTCAGAGCAGCAGAAATTTTTCTGTAACCTTCCCCAGGCTTTGTGCCTCGAGACAACCCTGTCTCGGAGGTCAACCGACAATTCCTTTGTCTTCATGCTTGGTTTGTGCTTTAACATGCACTGTTAACCCTGGGACCTCATATAGACCAGTGTATGCCTTTTCAAATCATGTCCAATCAACTGAATTTACCACAGGTGACTCCAATTAAGCTGCTGAAACATCTCAAGAATTATCAGTGAAAACAGAATGCACCTGAGCTCAATTTACAGCTTCGCAGCAAAGGCTGTGAATTCTTCTGTACATGTGATTTTTCAGGTTTTTTTGTTTTTTTTTTTAATTTGCAACAATTTCATAAAATCTTTTTTCACATTGTCATTATGGGGTATTGTGTGTGGAATTTTGAAATAAGGCTGTGACATAAAAACATGAAGCACTATGAATACTTTCCGGATGCACTGTATCATGTGTTCCTTTGTTTGTGCATTTGGACATTTTGTCTGTCGCTTATTCATTCTATCATTCATTTGTTCTGTCCATCACAGCCAATTCCAAGTGGTACTCACTGCAAAGCCACTTGGGCAGAGCTGAGCTCTAGCAAGGGGGAGCTTGAGCTCCAGCTCCTCCTTCCTTGCACTTCTTCTACAAGTGATGTCACTGGGGGTTGGGGTTAGGGGTGGGGTGGGTGTTATAACTACGCATTAAAACAGCTTATAGGAGGAGGAGTTGGAGCTCCAGCTCAAGTGACTCTGCAGCGAGCAGTGTCTCACTTATTCTGAGCAGTGTCTCACTAATTCTGCCATTCGTTCCGTCGGCCTATCATTCGTTCCTTCGTTTGTGCATTTGGACATTTTGTCTGTTGCTTATTCAGTACCTCGTTCGCTCAGCCTTTTTATTGTTTGTTCATTCGATCTATTGTTCATTCCATCATTATTTTATTCATTTGTTGCTTGTATGTCCTTTCTATCATTCGTTCTATTTATTCTTTGTTCATTCAGTTCTATCACTTTCATTCTAGCTAACATTCTACCGATCTGTTCTTCTACAATCTGACTAAAAGAAAGTATCCACAAATCAAGTTCTGAGTTGAGTTCTGTTCTACGGTGTGTAAATTGGGTTGCGTGAATAAAAACGTTTCTATGAGGAAACTGATAAATATTTCGTTTGCTTCACGATTTAGGTTCCATAGTTTAAATTTGTTTTAATCTGCATAGATTGTGTGAAATAGTAATATTGCTTTTGCTTGAACCCAGTGAACAGGGCAAGAATCATTATCATTTTGTGTGTGTGTGTGTATGTTTTCAATGCGAATTTAAAATAAAATGTTAAAATGTGTTTATTTGGGAATAAAAAAAAACGACTTAGCTAAAGCACAATCAGATTAGCCAAAATAAACTAGCAATGTGAACTTTGTGAATTCAGGCACAGTAGATGCTTTTAAAACTCGCAATTGCTATTTGCTTGGCCCTAACTTGTAGTCAACATCGAATTTGACTTGAACTTTTTGTTGATGGTACTTGCGTAGCACATGTGTTTTTGTACTAATCGTGCTACATAATATCATTTTACTGTACCATCTGCTGTTCTTTAAAGGTGCTAGGTACTTTTTCTTTGGGATCTGGATTCACTCAGATCATTAGAACAGCTCTTTCTTCCTCTCTTCGGATTGGATTAACTCTTGAATCTGCATTCATTACAGGTAAAATTGTATGCGTAATGACTGATGCTCATGTGTAATGTTAAAACGAACAACTGTGACATATCCCAGTACACTGCTAACTTTCAGCTACGTCATCATTCTGTCTTTTTTTTTTGTTTGTTCCTCATTTTCTTCTTTCCTTTCAATCAGCTTGTGTTGTTTTGACCGCAAGTAGCTGCTCGACACTCCTTTTTCATGTCATGTGTCACACTAAACAGTGTTACTTTGTCTTATTTAAATATATCAGATGGAGATCTGATTCCAGTGCTACACTAATCTTCATTCAGTAGAGCGTTGTAACAAAATTGTACATTTTCAAGACTGGAAACGAAAGCCGGGGGTTTTCCCAGATACAGATAACATCAATTCTTGGCTTATAAAAGGTTTTATGCCGTAGTGTAGGCCAGGAGTGGGATTATGTCTTGACTTTTCTGCCTTTTATTGTTTAAACTGAAAAAAAAAACATTGTTAATGCTCTTTTAATGCTGTATGTCATCCGTACCTCCATTGTGCAATAGTTTGTATATTCTTTTTTTGTTGTAATACTTGTAAATTCATTTCATGTTTTCATATCCTGTCCATATTTTGTCTTTTTAAATGATTAAAGTGAATATTTTTTTAGTGACCGTCATAATTTTGGGGCATACGTCCCCTTAAACTTCGAGCTGAATGCATTCCTTTTTGGCCTGCCTTTTAACCCGCGCCTGTGTAGATAAGACCGATATTAACCCGATAGAGAAATGAATAAGATTATACAAACAAACATGTATATTATGTGTTATACTTGTCCTGAAAACGTAAATAACTGCACATGTGTAACTCGATACATTTTAAGGATTTCAGACTGCATTGATAGTGATTAGTCATGCTTGGATTCCTTTGGAAATGTTCATGTTGTCCCTTGATTTCACAGAATAAAACAAAAGATAACATTTCAGAGGCATCTATATGTCACTTATTCTGTTCATGTGTGCACTGTGTTGTTAACATGATGGATACTGTGGTTTTCAGAGTAAATGTCAACATGCATTTACTCAACTCACTTGCCCAGAAAATGAAGTATTGTTTAGAAATGAATAAAAACTGGTGTAAAATTGGAATATTATGCAAACTATTATCCTACAGTAGTGTAATTATTGATTTTTAGGTAGTAATGCATGGTAACTTTCCCCAAAAATTTCAACAGCTAACGGCACATTACAGGGCTGTTCCAGCCTGATCATGTGAGGAAACGTAACTTTTTAACGTTTTGTCAGTTTAGTGGCTAAATCGTTCGAGTTCGAATAAAAAAAAACCACCCCAACCCTAAACTCAACCGTCACTGGGGGATGAGCAAGAAAAAATAAAAAATTTGTCCAAATGAGATTGAACAATTTCATATACGAATTAGCCACTAAATCCAAAAGTTACAAATTACCGTGAGATATCATTGGCTGTTCACACTACGGGCGATAACTATTTTTGTGTTCGCACTAGCAAACAGTATCGATCTGTTTATTTTTAGCTTATGATTGTTTTTGCATTAACCTTTGCTACCAGCAAATGTCCTTAGTGTGGTATTAGCGCATCAGACCAGTGAATCCAGCTTGTGTAATCCATCTTATCAAACTGAATTTAGCGATCGCAGTCAGTGTAGTGGAATAAAAAAAGCATCGCCAAAGGAGGAAACACAAAGATGCTGAAACTATACTACATACCGCATACTTTTATTTTTTATACCTTTTACTATGTTTAATAGCCTGGGTTGTGTAGCTTGCGTTAATTTTATTATTTCCTGCCAACCAATTGTTTTCAATACACCCAGAAGGCACAGGATGTCAACATGACGTCAGATTGACATTGTACCCCAACATCGGAGGACATTGCATTTTGGTTGGAAATGAAAATCGAGTTGACGTCAAAACGAAACGTCAGACCGAGGTCGATGTCGTATTGGTCACTTTCCAACGCAACCTAAAAACAACCAAATATTAATATGTTCCAAATATAATATCAATATCAACCAAATATAGTTTGACGCTGTTTGGACGTTATCACTATGACGTCTATCAGATGTTGGATTTTGGTTGCCATACCTAATGAATAAATGTCTGTATTTGACGTCAATATGACGTTGGTTTAAGATGTTAGCTTGATGTTTGATTTTGGTCACTTTCCAAGACAACCTAAAATCAACCAAATATCAACGTCCTTTGACGTCGTTAATGGACATCAAAATAATGTTGTCCTTAGACGCTGGCTACAAAATTTGGTCACACAAGATCACAACCTATATCTAACCTACTATTAACATCTTATTATGTTCTGTGTCTGTTATGAGTAGTTTTTATTTCTAAAAAAATTTATATTAGCTGGGAAAAAATAGTTTTCGAAAAGATTTTCGAACAATATAATTTCTCTACATTCTTATTGTTATAGCTGTCGTCTAATCATTTACAGTTATAATGATTTTTAGAACAATGCCTTTATTGTTAACTTAATTTTATAGTGCTTGGTGAGAACAACCCTTAAGAGATGAAGAATTGTATACACGCAACATAATTAACAGCTCCTGAAGATACACAGAGTACTTACATTGTAAAAAGCTAGGCTTGTGCAAGAAACTGACTGATCGTTACACTTCATAAGACCTCAATGTGTCATCCATAGCCATGGATATTATTTTAGGTTTACTTGTATATGTTTTTGTTTTTACTCTCAAAGTGCCGTTAGTTGTTCGCTTGTGTTTTATAAAGCTATTGACGTTTTATTTGACATTTAATATTTTAGCGTTTTGACAAATAAAGTCACCTATAACTTGAATGACATGAAAGTGTGAATAAATAATAAGTTTTGCTTGAACTCTTTAATCTCCTTAATTGAAATATTCGCATAATTTAGTCCAATGTCCTGTGGGATTTTTAAGCGAAATTACTCGAGCAAAAATTGAATGGAAACATATTTTATGTTTGAAACTGTATGTCATTGTCATTCAGACAAGTAGGACTTAAGTGAATTACCCAAAGTTTGAGAGTAGGCCAAATTTCTTGTATAACAATACATATTAAATTGCTTTACTTCCTAAAGCTTGTAGCTTCCTAATATCAGAAATCCAGTCTGAATACGGAAAGACGATCATTCATTGCTACTTTATTCTCGAGGACTTCCTTGTAGCTCAAGAAAACGTTGTGAAAACTGAAACACTAGAGAACCTGCACGGAATGTTAACCGTAACAGGAAATTCCAAGACCGGTATTTACTCAATTTGTGTGTGCTAGTGAACTTCGGGAATCAAAACAGTGGAAACGGGCCAAAGAGCCTTCCATTCTTTCACCCCCCAAAAATTCTCGAATATTCTTATTTACTCCCTTTTTTTGTTATGCTCTGTGTTATTGGAAACACTTGACATTTCTAATAGCCAGAATACGAGAAACGTCAAACCCCCAAAGACCGAATGTCTTCTGGGAAGTTTAAGCACTGCTCGTCAAGTGAGACGATCCAGGTGCGCCAATAATGCTCCATTGTGTTTTACCAGAGCAAGGTGAGTATGTTAAATGCGACACACATGTACATGTTGAAGGTCTGGATGGGGTCATTAGAATCATGTAGGTAACAGGATCCTCCAAAGCCTTGATTGGATTCGAGGGGAACCTGAACGTATTGACAGCTGGCTGGGGAAAGTTGGCGAGAATAGCACAGAACAGGGTATTGATTTAAATCAGCGCGCAGACTAATCGGGCCTCGATCTTCTTGTGAAGGGCTCCAGACACGAGCGACCCGAGTTGGATTTTGCGGCGTGTATTTAATCAGCTGGGTCTGGGCCGGGAAACAAGGGCTCTCCAGCGAGTAATGCTGCCCTTGGGGATGTTGCGGTGCGCTGACGGACACTCTCTCCACCAGGACCGTCAGGCAGAGGTATGCTGGGAAATGTAAACCAGATGGCCGCGATGTTGTCACACAAATGTGTTTTTCCATCAGCCGTTGGGATTATCGTTTTTCAGGCTTTGTTTTGTCCAGTTTTGGGGGAACTGACATTGTTATTGCCTCCTATTGCAGGGGATTTGCCTGGAATTGGTCCCAGGTTGGCGCAAATGACGCAGCGGACGTTATGGGGAGTATCGGTACAAAGAGGTTTGGACAAGCTCTAGTGATATCAGAAAAAAGCACAGTATCTATGTATTGAAGGAATTCCCTTCAAGTCCAGCAGGTGGCAAACTCTTCCCATAACATTCCCAAGCTTTTGAAGGAACTCCGCATATGGCAAGCCATTTTAACAAGTAGTCTAAGTGAAATTTATATGCCACTAGTGTTTTTTTTTTTAAATGATAGCATCTTTTCTGTTATGCGATTGTAGTTTTTATTACATACTAGTGCATATTTATTAGCTACCTGTACCTTCTTAAAGATATAAGTATTATTTATTAGATCCTACACTGTAAAAAATGATGTTACTTCAACTTATTTTAATAAGTCAGTGAGTTTAACTTAATATTTTTAGTCAGTTTGACTCACTAAAGTTGATTCAACTAAATTTTTCTACACTTTAGTGTTTTTTTATTAGATATTATTACATAATCATTATATATGAGTTATTATTAAGTAGGTACTAGTGGCCATTCATTATTACTATTACCTATTAAATAGGGACTAAGTTTACTAAATTTACAGATTTACTACAATCACTTGGGATAAAGCAAAATGTTGTTAGTCCAACCCATTGCTTAAAACATACATTAAATCTAGTTTAGTAATAGTAAAATTAGTCAATTTAGTAGTTGAAATTAGCAGATCTGCACAGATATATCGCCCTGGTAGAACTATCGTCCCGTCCACTATAAATGAATTCACAAATAACTTACCCGATCTTTCTCTATTTCGAAATGCACCCACAAACTCAAATGACCTTGATGTAGTAACCAGCAGTATGGATGCCATCTTTACTAGCAAACTAAATACTGTGGCACCCATCAAATTAAAAAAGGCTAGAGAGAATAAAACTACACAATGGTATAACAGTCATACTTGCGCTCTCAAAACAGCAACCCGTGCCCTGACCATAAATGAAAAAAAAAAAACTTAATTAGAGGTCTTTAGAATTGTGTACAAAGACAGTATGTCCAGCTATAAGAGGGCTCTAAAATCCGTCAGGGTTTAGCACCTCCGAAAACTGATAGAAAATAACCATAACAATCCTAGAATTTAATTTAACACCATTGCTAAATTATCAAATAACTGGTGATCTTTGGAACAAAATGTCCAAAGGAAGTCATTAGTAGTGATGACTTCATGAATTTCTCGTCCTTTCAGAAGCAACCCAGTACTGGGAAACACCCAAAGACATTCATTCACACACATAGGCTACGGCCAATTTAGTTTATTCAATTCACCTACAGTGCATGTCTTTGGACTGTAGCGGAAATCGGAGCACCCAGAGGAACCGAACACAAGGAGAACATGCCAACTCCACACAGAAATGCCAATTGGCCCAGTTGGGATTCGAATCAGCGACCTTTGTGCTGTGAGGCGACGGTGCTAACCACTGAGTATTTATTGGTTAGATTAGACACTAGAATATAATAAAATCATTGTATTCACAACTATTTCTTAATTTGTAACACCTGAAGTGCTGGGTAACGTTACTTTTAAAGTAATATATTACAAACTTAATCTTTAAAAAAGAAGGAAAAATAACAACACACACTTTTACATTACTTAAAAAAGTAACACATTTAGTTACCTTTTTGTTTTAAGTGTCTCGAAATTGTGATATATTATTTTAAAAGTTACCCAACACTGGTTATAAGCATTCAGAATAGCCACAGTAGAGTTCCAATACAAATCTTAATAGTAACATAAAAGATCTTAGTAACAACCGCTATCTTGTCTCTATTGAATAAGCTCTATTTAATAGGTATGTGTACTAGTCTCATGCAAGTAGACATGTATATGTTTAAGTTAAATTTTGGGGTGGCATGGTGGCTCAGTGGTTTACACTTTGCCTCACAGCAAAAAGGTCACTGGTTCGAGTCCCGGCTGGGTTAGTTGGCGTTTCTGTATGGAGTTTTCATGTTCTATTTGTGTTTGATGCTCCGGTTTCCCAATCCAAAGACATGCTCTATAGGTGAATTGAATAAACTAAATTGGCTGTAGTGTATGTGTGTGAATGAGTGTGTATGGATGTTTCAGAGTATTGGGTTGCAGCTGGAAGGGCATCCGCTGTGTAAAACATACCGAAATAGTTGGTGGTTCATGCCACAGTGGCGACCCCTAACAATTAAAGGGACTGAATTAATGAATGAAGTTAAATGTTAAAACAGCTTGCCATAATATGCATCATCAGTAAGAAAACTTGCCATTATTGAAAGTACCTAAAAGCACAATGTTACAGGGTGAGGTTATTTGATGTTTATTTTACCTTTAGAATCTCCTACCTGTCATTATTTACCACATGATGATTGAGTAAACCATGTATTTATATTTTTTTCTCTTGTTCCCAAAACTGAAAGTGGACTTTAATTGGTTTCTGTGGTTGGGCACTTCAATTTCATCAAAGACTCATCATTTATCGGTCATATTTTAAAAAGTTTCAATGCCCGCATTGAGGAATACCCTCAAGATAGTAATAATATCATCACTTCTGCTTCCAAGAACGTAAAACAGTGTTGATTTTATCTATGCGCATGAAATCTGAGAGTTTTATGGCTTGAAGCCAGGCAATTACCAT
Source organism: Danio aesculapii (assembly GCF_903798145.1). Lineage (NCBI taxonomy): Eukaryota > Metazoa > Chordata > Actinopteri > Cypriniformes > Danionidae > Danio > Danio aesculapii. The sequence goes on along the minus strand of NC_079456.1, from coordinate 16,411,250 downwards.
AATCCTAACTGCATCACTAGTTTCATTAGTGTTTTGTGTGTAGGTTAAAACCATTTCCTAGGTGAATAGTGTCAAGTCTCCGCTATCTCACTTTTGCAGTGGACAGGTGAGGTTTATCAGAGGATTAGCCAATTGTTGTAAGCTGAAATGACACACATTCATTTATGATTTAACAAGTCTGAAAAGTGATCTGAGACCAACCTGAAAGTGATATGAAAATGTTTGTCTTACTCCACAAAGTAAACCATCCATTGACACAGTTTTAGTTCCTCATTGCCTCAAAATAGACCATGCAGTGAATACCTTTCAAACAAGCGAACGGTATAATATTTCCATGCCACCGCGCGGGGCCCAGAAAAACACAAAGGTGTAAGAGTATTATCATATGAAATGAAGAGGAGTTTTGACGCCATTATTGGATGGGATTTCTGCCGTGTGACCTGAATGCACCAACTTGATGCACCTTGAGGACGGTCTTTTGTTTAATCGAGAACATTTCATGCAAACCTAGCATTTACATAAAGAGTTTGGTGGCAAACAGCCTTGAGCTCTTGATATGTCTGTTTATCTGCTTGACTTTAAAGCGCCTGAATTCTCACCCCAACAGTAAAGAGCCTTCAGATATCCCACAATCTTCCGTTGTTTTTCCAAAAGCCACCCTCTCTTTAACTGTGGTGTAGCCCTCTGCCCAGACATGGCTATATTGAGTCTCGACAATTATGTAAATGCAATGTTTGTATTTATAGGTCTAAGCCACAGCTTTCTGGCATGGCAAAGTTGCAGCTGGGAAAGATTGCAGCTTCCCTCAAGACCCGTAACATGGGGGACAGGATTATAGAGACATAGACACAAACGTTTATATCGCAATTTAAGTTTAATATGTACAATATATACAGTGTATAAATTATGTACATAAAATGCTTTGGTCCAGAACAACTCACATAGCCCTTATCATGTCATCCAAACATGGGACAGTCTGCAATTCAACGTTAACAGCATACAAATTGCGTTTAAAAAAACAAAACGAAACCATAAGACCCTGATTTTAAAAAATAAAAACGTTTATGTTATGATAAATGCACAAATTACTTAAAACATTCAGTTAACGCCCCTTTTGTTAACTTTTAAGGCAGTTTTGAAAGAGAAAAACATTGTCTTACAAAGCTTATTTAGTTTCTTGACACAATAGCATACATTTGTCGTTAAAAAAACGCCAGTATTCGTGGCACTCGTGAGATGTATACGTGTATTTAAAGGCACTGTCGTGATGTCCGCAGCACATCATGTTAACTTAAAGCACATTATACTGTCTGATTCCAGTTCCGTCTTGAGGTTTAGGTCCAGCCTATAGCATGAGTTGAACTTGCTCTTTGGAAACGAAAAATATAGTTTGTTTCTGTAGATTCTGTAAAGAAATGAAGTGTAGAACCAGCTACAAGCAATAGGTCAAGTCAGTTCATGTTTCCCCTTTACCATACTTTAAATAAGAGGGGGGGTACAGACAATGTTCACTGTTCAGTGCGTTAAGTCCACATTTTGCAGAGTCCGTTCCTACATATGACGTTTCATATGAAGGGCGAGATGGTCGGACCTGGAGAAGGCACGTTCGCACAGGTGGCACTGGAAGGGTCGGTGTCCGGTGTGCTTGCGGAAGTGACGGGTCAATTCATCAGAACGGGCGAACTTCCACCCACAGCCTTCCCAACTGCAATGATAGGGCTTCTCGCCTATGAAAGAAGAGAGAATTCATTAAAATCTGTCCATTTTTAGATTAATTAAGATTTAATTATGATAGATCTTACGAAAAACAAAACAAGTGACGTTTATTTACCTGTGTGTGTTCTGTGATGAGCCTTCAAGTGAGAACTTTTTGTGTAAGTTTTGCCGCATCCAGAAAAAGTGCAAGTGTGAGTCGCCGTCCGCTTCCTCGGCCACGTGCGGCGCCCCCTCTTTGGTTTGGCGTCTAGCTCTAGAGGAGATGAGGGTGGCGTCAGAAGTACTCTTTGGTTGGCATTGGGCATCGCAAGCCCGTCGTCGCACATGCTGAAGTGATGTGTGTTTGGGTAAGGCAGCTGCATCTGTGGAGGTGCTGCGTGGGGAAATCCTGTGTTGCCTTGATAGCTCTGGCTGAACGTCAAGGCATGGCACATCTGCGAGTGCGACTGACAGTCTGTGTTGATGAGCTCCGCTGGGCTCTGTGGGGGAGTCATGCTGCCTGCTCCCTGGGGAGAGTTGGCCAGTCTTGGCTGCTCATAGGATCTCATGCATGCACCGTTGCCCTCTTGTTTGACTTTGGGAACCATTCCTCGTACAGGTCCGTAACTATCCATGCAGGGCTCCACTTTGATACACTCCGAAATGTCCTGAGTGGTGAAGGCAGGCCTGACCAGGAATCTTCCCTGGAGAGACGATTGGCAGTAGGTGTCAACGTCAGACTGCAGAAGCTCTGCCATGAGGCTGGTGGTGTAAGGTGGAGGTGGTGAAGGGTTGATCTCAGGCACTGAGTATGTGGTTGGGTTGTACATGTTTCTGGACTCTTGCATTCTGTAGTCGCCTGCCATGCCGAGTCCGAGATTGTCAGAACCTGCAGTGTTGGCCAGTATAAACTCCAGATCTAGGTACTTGTCAAGATCTTCGTCTTCTGTTATTCTGTTGAGGTTGTCCATGCTTGATAGGTCAGCTATGCAGCTGAGATGCATGGACCTGTCCAGTTCATCCTTCCACCTCTGCAATGAAACAGATTGATTTCGATTAGTTTTGTTTTTAAACATTTTTAGAGCACAAACTAGTTAATAGTATGCTTTGTATTTGTTCTGGCAGGACACAAATAGGCTATATTCGAAATAAAACACTACTTTAGCTTATATTGTATTGTGTTCATCGAATATAGCGTGTATTGTTTTATCAATCGAGTAGCTGTTGCTATAGTTACAAACTCACTATTTAGTTTAAAACATAAACAATCATTCATTGCGCTGACTAACTTAAGTTAGCTAGCTCGTTTAAAAAAACAAAAGCTTGTGTATATATGGCTGTGTAATTACGAATAAAATCAGATTTAAAATAGCATAAAACTAGACTTAACAATGACATAAAAATAAATGAACAATAAATAAATAGAAAACAAATATACTCACGTTTTCCCAGCATTTTTCCTTCTGCACCGAAAATGTGGAAATAGACGGTAAAATCGTTCCACTCAAAGCCATTTCCAGTCGTCCAGTTAAGATAAAAACAAACTTTGAAGATCGGGGATTAGTTGCAATCCCTCGGAGAAACTTGGGTTGTAGTGCACTACAACTCTGTTCTCTGCTCTTTACACTCTATGTTTCACACTCATGCAGCAAGTATGAGTGGTGGAAGACCTTTATCTTATAAATATCACGGCAGCGCAAGCTGGACCAATTATACGAAGCGGAGGAAATACGCACTATCCGTCCCTAATTTTAGCCCCGGTATATAGCTGCTGCTCTCCGGCGTGTGCGCCTTTCGTCTTGGATGGTGAGAGCGCACGGGCTCTTCTTTAAATCACCGAGTCACTCCACGCCCCCTCGGTAAAACGAGTTAAACGAGTACAACATGATGCGAGAGAAATCCCTCCTCTCTCTCTCTCTCTCTCTCCCTCTCTCATTCTCTCTCTCTTGTCTTTGAGGAAAAAAAGGAGCTCGAATGGGAGAAAAATACACACCATTAACACGTTGTTCAAAGATGAAAAGTGTCGATACCAGCTGTGAGCCCTCGAGACTCGTGCAACAAAGGGGATTATTGCATTTTAATAATGTAGAATGTGCTGGAGTAGACGATGGCAGATTATGCATTTGGTCTAGAGTAAATGTTGAGTTATTCCAGTTTACCCTGCACTGTAAAAAAAAAAAAAAATCCTGGTTGCCTTACATTTTTAAGCTGATTTATGTTAAACTGACTCGCATAACTTATAAAATTAAGCTAGAACATGATTAACTTTAATAAGTTACAATGAACTGAAATATATGCTGTCATGACTGATTGATCATATCATTTTTACACTGCGCTTGTATTTTACTCCACACATTTACAAGTAAAAAAAAGCTAATGAAAGCTTTATGTTTTTCTCAGTTTTTTTTTTCAGTTTTATAATTATATTATTTAATATTATAAAATAATCGAACAGTGTGGGAAATCAACATCTTAGTTATATTTATCAAGGGATGTCTTTAATATTTCTTTACATACATTTCTATTGATTATTACTGTAATGCAAACAGGTTGATTTTTGTAAATGTTTTTCATTTATTTTCACCTTCAGAGTAAAAGTAAAACATTGAAGTTATTTTATTGACATTTAGTAACAATATATTGTCGAAATATGTAAATTACAGCATGTTAAAGCAGGTTAATTGCTGCTAGTATTTTATACTGTTTTAATATGAACTTAAATTTCTCACTCTTTTCTTTTTTTATATAGCATTTTATTCAATATATAGTTTCAACAGACTAAAAACATGGGGAAAATGTCACTTTGTTAAACATTCTAATTAAATGTTTACCATTAAAAGTTGTTAGAGTTGTTGATAAAGTCCCCATAAAGCATTTTAAAACGTAAAGCACTGGTAAATCAGAAAAATACGTGAAGCTTGTCTTTTACAGTGATATAATTATGTACTTTCATTCAAAGTAAAATAAAACAGTTCCAGTTATGTGCCTGTGTGTACAGTGGCATGTACAAATGTTTACACGAAGTCAACAAAACCTGCCTTTATATATATATAGTTTACTACTTTATGCAAAATACACCAAGAGATTTTTTTTAGAATTACCATAGTCCCAAAACTCAGTTATTTAAAGTCATGATGTAAGCAAGAGTCTTGCACCTGCAGCCACAACTTTATCAAATTTGCATATCATTAGACCGAAACATTAACAATAACACAACACTCTCTCGCAGGCTCCAAATGTATATGTAGTATCAAGCTCTTAACAAAACACATGCCATTAAGCTCTTAAAACCCTTTCATTTGCAAATAGAGCCGGGGAGCCTGGTATTTCTCCCCCAAGTTGCAGGTATCAGGGGCAATTACCTGTACCAGTCTACGAATAGTTATTTCTAGCTTCCAGCAAATCGTGAGGCCCAGCCAACACAACCCAAAGCTAAAAACCTAAAATGGTGGTTTGTGTGAAATTACATCACTTCTCTATTTTTGTGCGGCAAAAAATAACATGCAAATGGTGAGAACCTTCTACACGAGAGTTCAAAATGAGGTGTCAGATGGGCACGGCGTGAACTGTGTTCGAGGAAAAAAAACAAAACAAATACCAGTGCATGTTGTGACTTTTTTGATTCGTTCCCTTGCACCGACCAATTGCTATGATTCAGTAGTTTAATTTAGAAGTACAGTATGTTATTTGGGCTCGGAGAATGTTGACAAGGCCTAAGAATGTCAGCATAGGGTGTAGTTTTATTGTGTTGTACAGCTAGTTCTCCCCTTAGGGCTGCATGGATCACACATTAATATGTCGGTTTCTAATTGTGCTCTGATCGTGCATTTCGATGGTTTCCGACACACCCTCACATTCCACCTGTACAGGTAAACTTTTCAAAGAAAACTTTGTTTATTGGCATCAATGCTTCCACAAAAAAACCTTTAACGTGCTTGGGATTTTTTGATGACATAATAGCTTAGGTATAGTAGAAGAACATTTTTTTTAGATGTCTTTTTTTTTACTTATAGCATCACTACATCCGCAATTTAAAGTTTTTTTTAATAATGTGAACATTTTTAATGCACCAAAAAAAAAAATAAAAAAAATAAAAAATAAAAAAATAAATATATAAATAAATAAAAATAAAGAAATGCATTACTTTTAAAAATGAATTAATAATATTTAAGTTACATTTTTTGAAAATGTAATGCGAGTTACTTTTTAGTTTAATTAATTATCTTTTAAAAAATAAATTGCTGAATTAAAATGAAAGTAATCACAATGAATCATGCAGTCAATGAGAGAATGTGTTCATTATTTACCCGAAGAAAGACACATTGCTTTCAACTTTCAGTAATCTGTATTTACGGTACGTATAGCTCTGGGGTCAGGAAAGATAACATTCACCTAAAATGCTATTTTTTGATGTGTAAAATTTTGATGTGTAAAAGTTTTAAAAGTAAAATTAAGGGTTATACAGTGTGCTGTCAATTGCACACTTCCTTTACTAAAAAAAGAACGAAAAAAAAACCAAGTTCTGAAAGCGATCAAGCCTCATCCAGATCAGAAAAAGTAACGCAAAAAAGTAACTCAAAAGTAACGTAACACATTATTTACAATAAAAAGTAGCTAAGTAATGCAACTAGTTACTTTTTGGGGAGTAACTCAATATTGTAATGCATGACTTTTAAAAACAACTTTCCCCAACACGGTATATCTCTGAAGAAATGTCATAGAACCATCATTTGTGGTTCCCAAATGAATCTTTTTGTGAACTGTTCTTAAAAGAACCATTTTTTAGTGGAAAGGCACAGTGACTTTAACCCTTTTTATGTTACAAATGGAATAAACAGGTTGTGTAAAGCAGAATAGTTTTTAGTTATTATTGATGGGTCTCCGAAGAACATTTAAAATCCATCGAGAAAAAAAAAAACTCTTAAAAGAAAAAATCTGTTAAGAGCTTTTGAGTAAATGGTTCTGAAAACCAAAATCATTCTTCTATTGAATCAATATGGGTGAACAAAAACATTTATTTAAAAAGATACTTGATGGAAAGCATCTTTGAGGAACCAAATGTGTGGTTCCATGGCTTTACTGTAAAACCTTCTTTTAGAAGCTTTATTTGTAAGACCGTGTAACATATGAACAAGCCACAAATAGTTCTTTCAGATAGAATAAAGTTCTGAAGCTTGTGTACATTATATATAAGATAGATAATAATACTAGTAACGAGTAAAGTAACGCATTACTTTTAAAAATAAATAATAATATTTGAGTTAATTTTGAGTTTAATTAGCTTTTTAAAAAGCTTTTAACGCAAAAGTATATATATATATATATCACTGAAAGGATGTCATAAAACCACCATTTGTGGTTCTCAAATGAATTTTTTTGTGAACTGTTAATTTCTTAGTGGAAAGGTACTTTAATTAATTAAAGGTACTTTATTAATTAAACCCTTTTTTACATTACAAATAAAAAAAAACAGGTTGTGTAAAGTAGAAAAGTTATTAGTTATCATTGATGAGTCTCTAAAGAACATTTCAAATCCATGGATGTTTTATCTTATCTTTAGTCTTATTAGAGCTTTTCAGTAAATGGTTATTTGGAGAAGCAAAAATCATTCTTTTATAGAATCAATATGGGTGAAAAAAGCATTTATTTAAAAAAAAATACTTGATAGAAAGCATCTTTGAGGAACCAAATTTGTGGTTCTATGGCTTTGCTGTAAATCTTAGAAGCTTTATTTTCAAGACCGTGTAACATAGGAACAAGCCACAAATAGTTCTTTCAGATGGAATAAAGTTCTGAGGATTGTGTAATTACATTACATATAAGATATATAATAATACTACTTCTCTAAGTAACGAGTAAAGTAATGCATTATCTAAAAAAACAAGTAATAATATTGGAGTTTCTTAAATTGCTGAATTAAAGTAGTCACAATGAATCATGCAGTCAATGAGAGAATGTGCTCATTATTTTGAATGCATCGTAGAAAAGGAAAAGGGGATTACTGTCTCAATGGACAATTATTACAATTTCAGATTAAAAACTTTTTATTTAAAAGCTACTGAAAGATTCTGCGGGTAACAAATAAAGTATGGTTTATTTATGGCATCACAGCTGATTTTAAGAACCATTCCAATGCACAAGAAATCCTTCAGATTGCTAAAATGATCTTCAGAGTTGCACAATGCCCACACTAGCTTAGTTGGTTCTTCACGCACACACAAAAATGGCGTTATTTAGGGAACCACAAATGTATTTCCTGTGGCATTGCTATGGAAACCCCCTTTCTGTGTCTTAAGAATTAATGCAATATGATGTTATTTGTAGTTCCTGGACCATCCACACACAGAATCAATGAGAATTAAGTCTGGATTTCCACACTGTACCTGTTTTATGCATTGAATTTCACTGTGTAGTGTCTTAATACATTATTGAATGCTGCCAATGAATAATGAAAACTGCAATGGAGAGTTTTTGTGGTACACCAAGTTCTTGGCCTTTCAGGAGTTGAACAAGTCCATTCCCTTTCCCTGTCATTTTGGAAAAGGTATTATGCTTTGCGTGTGAACCGAGCACAAGTAAACCCGCTCTGCACCGAGCATTTATTTGGAAAAAAGTTTTTCTTTTTTCATTTCTTGCTTTGGTTATCCAACGTAATGCATATTTTGCTGCTTGAGTCAAACCCTGGGAAACACCTGCTCTTTCTTCACAGCAGGACGGCGTTGCGGCTGCCCTGGGCCCTGCTTTCGAGAGAGAAGGAAACCGAGAGTCCTGCCAGAAAGTGTGCGAGTGAGAGTTTGAGACGGAATGGGATTCTGAGCGAGCCTTTATATACGGCACTATTTTTAACCCCACTCCCTCTCGCCTATCACAGGGCTTCCTCTCTCGGACGCTCAGGAAGCAAAGCCTGGCTCAGCTTCCTGCCTGCACGCCGGACCGTTCGCAGCCAATCAGGCAAGGATAGTTTGTGATGACCAGGCACTGACTCAAAAGGAAAAAGAGTTAAAATCATGGCACATATTTGTGTGATTAGATTTTAGCGGAGCAAGTGATTGTCTGAAAGGGAGTTTGATGTTTTTTGAGCTTTTGAGATTAACGATGAGCTCAAAATGAAACCATTTGTATGTCACAGTGTGTATTTCTCCTTAAACAGTGTTTCCCAATGATTTTGTCACAGAAAGTATCCGTTCCTCAATGTGAACTGTTATTTGAGTTGTTGATGTTGCATTTTCAGTCTTGCATGATTCACAAAAATGAATAGAATTAGTTATGCCATTAAATAGGGATGTCCCGATAAGGTTTTTTGCCCTCGAGTCCAAGTCATTTGATTTTGAGTATCTACCAATACCGATACCTGATCCGATACTTCTATAATACATAATAAAAATAAAGAAAAGCGAAGAAACTGATCCAGGATGCATCTTTTTTTTTTTTAAATTCACCTTATTTTAACATTCAAAATCTCTGTTAACAAACAGAGCACTTCTGTGACAGTAAATATTAAAAAATCTAATATAAAAACAAACAACACCTCAACTTAAAATACCCGGCAGGCAATCCCAAGTTTACATATCTCACAGTTTGCTATGGCAATGTTGGTCATCAACTTTATAATACCTCCAAACCGCAGACATACTCGCGCTTTCCGCTTAAAGCTGCTTCCATGTTCTACTTTGCCGCCATTTAACCAATAGTGTCTCTGCAACAACGTGATGTCATGCCGCACACGTTTCTCTTTCTGTGTGAAGTCAAGAAAGAGGTCTAACTCTGTACCATCGCATAACTATAGATGTGTTTAAAATAATGAGAATATATATAGATACATATATATTCGAGTCCTGATTGGGAGGTAACGTCCGATTCCGCATGATCGGGCCCAATTTCTGATCATGTGATCGGATCTGGACATCCCTACTAATAAACATTTTTTGGTCTTCCACAAACCTTCAAAACTAAACCAATAAAAACTGCTCTTATTACATTTTATTACATTTTTGAGCCAAATCTCAAATGGTGATCTGGACAAATGGTCCTGTGGTGTCACTTTCTAAAGCATATTTTATTAAACTCTTATCAATTAAGAAAGAAAATAATAAAATCATTCATCAACAGCTCAGAGGTAATTTTATAAAATGCTATTTTATAAATATATAAATTTTTTTATCCATATATTTCTAAAAACATTGGAACTTGATGCATTTTGTCACTGAAGTGTCATCTGGTGTGATACTTCATTTACATTTACTCATTTAGCGGACGCTTTAATCCAAAGTGACTTACAAGTTAAGATAAAAAACCCTTTAAATCATCAGAGAAGCAGTACACGCTATGACAAGTTTAAGTTATTAAATATACAAGTCTATTGGCCCCCCCTGCCCCATGAAGAGAAGAGAATGTGTCCTACAGGTGGTTTATCAAGCCCACTTACCAGCGGAGTACACCAAGAATTGTCAGATGTTTTAGAAACATGGAGTGTCGATAAAGTCTGTGGTGCATACGGAGATGAGGGAGTGTGTCCTACAAGTGGTTTATCAAGCCCACTCACCTGCAGAGCACACCAAGAATTGCGAGATGTTTTCAGACAGATAAAGCATTAATAACGTGTCTGGTGCATATGTAGAGGAAAGAGTGTGTGCTAATTTTTAATTGGGTGATTCAAATGAAAATTTTATTAGTTTAAGGACCCCATTCAAGATCATGTGACTGAAGACCCTGTATATGGTCACATGATAAGTTTTTGTCTACAATTTTTTTGGAACCACTATGAAATTCTTAAGTTTTGTTGTCCTTTGGTGTGACTCTGCTATTTATTGAAAATGTATAAAATAAATAAAATAGCACTAGGGGTAACACTGTGGCTCAGTGGTTAGCACTTTCGCCTCACAACAAGAAGGTCACTGGTTTAAGTCCCGGCTGAGCCAGTTGTCATGTTCTTCCAGTATTTGCGTGGGTCTCCTCCGGGTGCTTCGGTTTCCCCCACAGTCCAAAGACATGCGCCATAGGTAGGCCCACACGGAATCTGCGCTAGCAGAAATCCGCAGATTTCCGCAGATTTTAAGCCCATCATTGATTCTGTTTATTTACTTGTGTAAATTTATATTTATTCAGTTTTTAAATTAATTACAGTGATATTATTGACTGACATGAAAATATTCGTATGATTTATTTACAATACAGTGTGTAAAGTAATTTTTTTATCATTTAGTAGACATATTATATAAGAGACTTGCTTTATTTACCAAATGAAGTGGATCTAATTGGATTTGCATTGTAAACATTAAATAAAAGTTAAAAATTCCGCAAAAATTCAGTTTTTTTTTTTTTAAAAATGTCCACAGATTCCATCTGGCCCTAGCCATAGGTGAATTGGGTGTACAAATTTGGCCATAGTGTATGAGTGTGAATGTGAGAGTGTAAGGGTGTTTCCTAGGTACTGGGTTGCAGCTGGAAGAGCATCCGCTGTGTAAAACACATGTTGGATAAGTTGGTGGTTCATTCCACTGTGGCGACCACTGATAGATAAGTGATAAGGCCAAAGGAAAATGAATGAAAATTCTTAAGTTTTGTAGTTATTTGGTCTGACAATCTGACGATAATTTCATGTAAGATAAATAGCATTAAATGAAGATAAGTGTCCAACAATGAAGATTAATCACCCTCACGCTATTTGTATAATATTAAAAGTTTTTTTTATATATTTACGCCATAGGACATATCTAAAAATCAGCAATAATGTAAAAAAATTACATACGAACCGATAAATTTAGTGATCTCTTATATTTTATCAAACAGCAGATTTCAAACAATGTAAATATGTCTATTTTTCTTTCATAAATGTAATTATGAAGAGTAATTTTACTTTTTACAGCCTATTTGTCAACTAGCCATTTACATTGACATGCCATTCAGTGTAACAGTTTATAATCTACCAAAAACATTTGGTCAGTCATTCCAACCAGTCACTTTTAAGGTAATATTCAGGTCTCCCACCATACAATTTTTCTTCCTCATTTCCATTCTGAAATGACTCGTAATGGACATAAAATGAGTTGCAAACAAATTCAGGTTGGCTAAGTACCACCCTGCTATAGAAAGCAGATAAAAACACTTTCAAAAACCACTTGGTTTACCCTCAACGCTCAGAAATGCATGTCTGTATATTCTCAGGTCAACATCAACAAGGAGTTTCATAAACATCTCGCTGAAGCCCCCGTCTCCTCGAAGATGAAGGAGGAGTTGACAACTCAAGATAGATCGTATTCGCCGGGGGAGTTTTTTCCAATTCTGTTTTTTTCTGTCAGTTCATGTGGATTTAATTGGCTTGGTAATTCTCTTGAGGACGGCCAATTTATAGCCTGTTAACACTTGACATCACGCAGGTCGTGTGTTGTGAGTGCAGTTTGCGACGTTGGCTGTGAAATATGTTTGCAGTGAAGATATTTACAGCAATTAATCAAGAAAACTTTTCGTAGAATGTCCAGACGGTCCAATTTGGCCGTGGACATAAAAACGACAAACTTATCAGTGGCTTCTGGATGGCTTGTTCCTAATTTTTTGTTATTTTACCGGCGTCGAAATGTTTACAGGGTTTGACATGGTGTTGATTCTGTGGCCCTTTGAGAAAACGAACTACGTCCAATCGCATACCTCAGTCCGGTCACAGCTGTAGCTTGACCAAAACATAAATCGAAGTCATATGTAATTTCGATCAATCCCAAAACAACTTTCCTTTTCCTCCTAGTCAAAGCGATACCATGAGAACATTACAGAATTGTGTTGTGAGTGATGAATCCAGAGACGGCGGATTGGGAAATTATAAGCTTGGGCTGAAATGTTTTGCAGTCGAACCTGGCAGCGCTCGTGTAGTTTCAACATCTCCCTGTTTCACTGTTATAAGTCTTAAAGCCACAGGAATTGCCATGGTGGGCTGCCAAAATCCAGTTCCTTTTTATGCAGGAGTAGGAATTATGGACAAAGAGAGAGAGAGGGAGTTACAATGGAGAGTTGAGTCTCTAAAACCAGGCGAGTTTTTATACGCCAGCCTGACCACAAACGTGTCCGCGTTTCCTTAAATCTTGCCAGCTGCGTAAATACACCAGCCTGGGCTTACACACAGGTCTCTTTCTATTCTGACTTTGAACTCTGTTGTGCCTGTAATGTCAAGTATACACTTTAAATGGATGCCCCAAACCACAGAATCGCCAGACATTCCTCTGCTACATGACTCTCAAGGTTATTTTATACTTCTGAAGTTCCACTATTTCCAATAAAGTCACCAATATTTTCACGATTGTGATGCAAAATTATTAACATGCACACCATGTACCCAAACATCAGGCTGTTTTTGTCCGCTGGCACTGGAGACTATTTATTAGGTTCAATTATGTGTACAACGTGTCATGCACAATGTGTGCCACCATGTTTGTTGTCTTACCTAGTCTCTATGTACTGTACTCTATGAAGGTACATTATTATTGAGGAATGCAGTGTGGTATGTCTTTTCCTCTTGTCAGTCTTGACACACATTCGCTCCACGTGAATTATAGCTCTCAGGCAACATAAACTCTATGGCAAGATCATGCACTTGGGAACAGCAAGTTCTGCGGTTTTTCTCCCAGGCCATTCCTGATGGTTTTCCAGGATTATTGTTGAGGCATGCTATGTTTGAAAGACGGCATACCAGGCTTGTGTTTTTAAATATTCTCTCCATTGACTGACTTTTTTCCAGGCTGATCCAATGCCTAGTGGGAATGTACTAAAGAGGATTCCTCATTTAACATAAAAAAATGTAATAAATATGGTTAAACCAATCAAATATTTCATAAATACTAAAGTAAATGTTTACGTCATTACAATGTAATAGGCCTTACATGCTCCTGCAGGACCTGGAGACAATAATAGAGATCAGCTGATATACAGTTAATCAAGTGTAAATCTAATGTAAAATACGCATAAAATACTGTGGACCAGGATTGAAAATGTTTCTCCAAGCATGTACCAGCATCACTAGTGGCCTCTTGGGGCAATGGGAGTAATGTTTACTTCCATAACTTCAACTTGCTGGCCTAACACTCATGCCCTTAAACCTCAATCCCATCCGGGTCACGGCACCAATAATACAACACCGGCCAACTCTCAAACATCATTTCATTTTTAAACCTCTTTTATAGCAGGATTCAACTGGGCAAAGCTAGTGTATCACTTAAAAGCACTTTTAGAGGAGAATAAGACTGGAAACTTTGTTATTAAAAGGTGTGATTGAAGGATGTACACTACCTGACAAATGTCTTGTCATTGATCCCGTTTGTTAGAGCATAAAATAATAGCTTGACTTGTAGTAGATTTTTCGGATGAATCATCTGTTGGTCCCAGGGTTGACAGTGCATGTCAATGCACTTGCCAAGCATGAAGACAAAGGAATTGTCTGTAGACCTCCGAGACAGGATTGACTCGAGGCACAAGGCTGGGGAAGGTTACAGAAAAAAAAAATTCTGCAGCTCTGAAAGTTCTAATGAGCACAGTGGCCTCCATCATCTGTAAGTGGAAGATGTTTGGAACCACCAGGACTCTTCCTAGAGCTGGCCGGCCATCTAAGCTGAGTGATTGGGGGAGAAGGGCCTTAGTCAGGGAGGTGATCAATAACCCGATGGTCACTCTGTCTGAGCTCCAGTGTTCTTCTGTGGAGAGAGGAGAACCTTACAGAAGGACAACCATCTGTGCTGCAATGCACCAATCAGGCCTGTATGGTAGAGTGGCCAGACGGAAGCCTCTCCCCATTTAGATTTGCCAAAAGGCATCTGAAGGACTCTCAGACCATAAGAAACAAAATCCTCTGGTCTGATGAGACTAAAATTGAACTCTCTGGAGTGAATGCCAGGCGTTACATTTGGAGAAAAACGCACACAAGTTATTATTAGCTTGGATAGGCGACATAACTTTTGTGTAGGGCCCAATTCATAAGCCTTTTTAAGCAGATTTGTACTTTTCTTAGTACAGCATTGCATAAGCAATGAAAAGGTTGTGGATTCAAATCCCAGGGAAAGCTAGAACTGATAAAATGGGTTTCTTCAATGCATTATAAACCACTTTGGATAAAAGCATCTGCCAAATGCATAAATTTAAATGTGAAATTTTACATTTGCATTCCCACTTGCTTCAGTGTCTTACACATGCAGTAGATCAAACTCTAGTTCTCCTAAAATCAAAAGATATAGTGCTTTTGCACAACCTTGAACGTTTTTGATCCACTTTAAATGAAAATTTGTTGACATGTTAGGTTAAAATCAACAAAATGTGTCAAAGGGGCCATCAAAATGAACCGACACCAAGATTTCCTTAACATTTAGATACCCTCACAGCATTTATGTGCAGCACAGTGATTTGGATGAAGACCTTAAAGAAGCAAACTCTTTGTTTTCACATGCTCAAGCGGTTGAAAGGAAACCAAATCATGACAATAGAAGGAAAAGAGGCAAATCGCACCTCATCACATCAGATAGCGGTTAACAAACATCACCTTTGCAGATCTTCTGACTCATGCCTTTTTGGAATCGGCTGGATAAGATAAGTGAACGTGTGACAGTTTGAGTCCTCCAGAAGCATGCAGACGAGTTGTAGTAAACAAGTCGAGCTCTTATAAAGCTGTGTTTTTCATTTTTGTGCGCGTGTGAGCCAGGTATGCCATACTGTGGTTTGCACAGTGCTTGATCAGATAGACTACAGGCCTCCCTGTACTCTTGGTTCACACTTCAGCCTGGTGCACTCGCTGCATTGGATTTATGTATGTGTGTGTGCATGTGTGCAAGTGAGGGTTTTCAGCGTGTGCATTTACAGGATGTGTGGTCTGTTAAACCGCATCTCAGTTTCAGTGCAGACCGGCTCTCGTAGCAGCCCTACGCCCCACACCCAAAGCTGCACACTCTCAGAAGATGCTAATGCCAATAGAATAGCTGTCACTTTTTTAAGACAATGGAAACATGCTTTTGACTTCTTGTTTTGTTTCATTTAATAAGCTCTCCATAGATCTATAGGAGGTTTATTCTTAAGACTCCAAAGATTGGATTGCATTTCGATTGTGAAATGAAAAATAACAAGGAGGAGTTGTATTATAAACACTTCCTCTGTGGTTTACATAAAGGCCTGAAGCTTTTTTGTATTCTTTGAATTCACTTGTTTCTCGCTTTATCTGATGAACTAGGTAATCTGTTGCATAATGTAGCATGGTGTTGCATTAAATGTTGACAATAATATGTCTTCTGTAGATCAACAATATTATCTGATGGTCTACGATAACGTAGTGATAGTAAATGAAGGAACACTGGTTTGAATTTAGCTGGAGTTGGGGCTAGTATTAACAGAGAGGTCTGTTGGTGCCGTGACCCGGATGGGAAGCTTGCTTGTGGCATGGAAAATATAAGTATATAGTTCTATTCTTTGTTATAATACTTGCTTTATGATGACAGGGTGTTTATTGTTCAACTTATAAACATCAACAAGTTGGTTGTAAGTTGTCATTTACTTTGTGCTAAGGTTTGTTTGTTGCATTTTAAGGTGTTTGTAATTATTTTTATTTTCATTTTCATATACTGTTGTAAGAAAGTTAAGACAAATATTTGAAACTAGAGTGTCATAACTTTCAAATTGTGCATTTTTTTTGATAAATAGTTGAATATTTGCAATATACGAAGGTAATAAATTTTTTTTAGCCACGCCCAGCCACACCGTACCGCTAGCGGGCCTCTGCTTGGCAAGGTGTTCTCTTTATATTATTATTATTTTTTTTTTGTTGTCATTTTATTTATTTATTATTTATTTAATACTATTTTTATTTTGTTAACACATTTTCTTACACTTCGTTTTATAGTTGTGAGAGCAACAAAAAATAACTTGCAGATTGTAGATGAAAAAAAAGTGGCAGATGGTAGATTTTTCTTATCATTTGTTAAACTGAATCCTAATCATTACAAATACTGCAGAAGACCTAATGGAACCTGCATGGAGCCAAGATTCTCATAGAAATCAGTCAAGTTTGGTGAAGGAAAAATCATGGTTTGGGGTTACATTCAGCATAGGGGCGTGCGAGAGATCTGCAAAGTGGATGGCAACATCAACAGCCTGAAGTATCAAGACATTTGTGCTGCCCATTACATTACAAACCACAGAAGAGGGCAAATTCTTCAGCAGGATAGTCTCAAGACTTTAGTCTAAGCAAAGTCAGACCTTACTGTCCTAATTAAATTATTAAAATTCAAGGCATGATCATATTTTATTTTGTAAAAGCGTAATCTAGAGGCCTTTGCCCTTCTGATACCAAATGATCAACTAGAAGTCAAGTTATTATTAGTTGTTCCTAAAACTTGGATAGACGACAAGACTTTTGTCAGGCAGTGTATAATATATTCTACACCCTAAAATCATATAAATATGAGAGTTAACAATGACTCTTGGAATTCTGTAAGTCATTCCAGCTTGAAATTTCAAGTTCAGTAATAACATATTTGAATATTTAAGAAGTCAACCCAATAGTTTCCTTCAATTTTTTGCCACATCTACAAACACCTTTTTTAGTGTCAGATCAGTATGCAGCCATTTGTTCAGCAATCCCACTAATGGCCTACAAGTTACAGGGGTTGAGGTGAAGGCTAAAGCGGCGGAGGGTCTATCTGGGTGTTCCACGTGCAACCACCAGGCAGCCATGTGTCTTTAAACCCAATGGCTGTTTTATTAGAGCAGTAATTACATGTCAGCTAGATGGGGGGTCGGTCGGCGCTGCAACAACAGAGGGACCTCAAGGCACTTGCAGCCACTTATTACCGCTCAGATCCACGTCTCGATATAATGGCCTCAAACCACTAGCGTAGCCTCTCTCGGGGGGTTTGAGCTTTGAATACGCAGGTCCTACTTATCTGGGGTTTTGACAGTGCCGACTGTCCCCTGATCTGTGATTATGCCATAATTAAGCGTCTGCATGGTGTGACATCAAACAGTGTATTTTTTTGGTATCCTCTGCATAAGATCAGAAGAGAGGATGTGCCCTCTGTAGTGAGGAGAAAATCGGTGAAAAGTCACTAGAGGCATTCAATTAACCGAAGGTGTGACAAAAATGACTCATAATATCAAGCAGTAGGATGATGTGGAACTGCCTCACAAGCATTGTGACTTTCAGTAGCGGTAATCACTTCCTTTTTAACTGATGGCTTGAAAGTGCTTGAAACTATTCATATTACCTTTGTCTCACCCTTAAAATGTAAACGATCTTCATTGGTTTTGATGGATCCAAGCAAAACCTGTAATATCAAAGACGTTTTTGTTTAACTGAAAAGGATTTCACATTTAAAATGAAATATTTCTTCTTCTTCTTCTTCTTCTTCTTCTTCTTCTTCTTCGTCTTCTTCTTCGTTTTCTTCTTCGTCTTCTTCTTCGTCTTCTTCTTCTTCTCCTTCTTCAGTAATGACATAAAGATGTCTAATAGATGTCTAATAGACATCTAAACATTGTCTTCTTGGCTAAACCAATGTTAAATTTGGGCTGTCAGTAAAAATCTAATAGACATCTAAGAGTAGGCCAAAACTAGTCATCAAATAAACAAAATTGAATGATTACACATATAAAGTCTGTCTAATCTCGCTATTTGAGGACTAGTCTAGTTTTGGTCTATTCTTAGACGTCTATTAGATTTTCACTGACAGCCCAAGTTTAGTCTTGTTTTAGCCAAGCTGTCTATGTTTAGATGTCTATTAGACGTCTATTAAACACAAAATTGTTTGCTGGGAAAGGTCACTGAGAGGAACATCATCCTAATTCAAAGAGTTTTCTCTCCCTTAAATAACCTTTTGTGTAATGGAAAGTTTCAAGGCACCTAAAATCAATTGGTTATTGCTAAGTGACATTATAGAAGAACCAGAGTAAGTTCCAGCTTGAAAAGAATAATTTCAAGGTTGTTTATTGATATTGATAGATTCATGAAGGATACTTAACCTCCATGGAACTTTCATTACAAACTAGGATCTTTACAATCTTTAGATTTTTAAGGTAAGGTAAGGTAAGGTAAAAACTTTATTGGAAATTTGTCTTGAGCTCTTGCCCTTAGCTGCAGTCATTACATACATAGAAACACTATATTAACATACAAAAAGCACATGTGTATATAAATAAATAAATCTACACCCTCACCCCCAAAAAGTTACATCCACACCTCCATATACAGTTGAAGTCAGAATTATTAGCCCCCCTTTGACTTTTTATTTCATTTTTAAATATTTCCCAAATGATGTTTAACAGAACAAGGAATTTTTCACAGTATGTCTGATCATATTTGTTCCTCTGGGGAAAGTTTTATTTGTTTTATTTCGGCTAGAATAAAAGCAGTTTAAAAAAAAAAACATTTTAAGGTCAAAATTATTAGCCCCTTTAAGCTTTATATTTTTCAATAGTCTACAGAAAAAAAACCATCGTTATACAATAACTTGCCTAATTACCCTATCCTGCCTGGATAACCTAATTAACCTAGTTAAGCCTTTAAATGACACTTTAAGCTGTAGAGAAGTGTCTTGAAAAATATCTAGTCAGATGTTATTTACTGTCATCATGACAAAGATAAAATAAATCAGTTATTAGAGATGAGTTATTAAAACTATTATGTTATACACTGAAAGGCTCTTCTGGGGGACCCATACTAATACCTATTATTACTAAGCATTTGGACTCTTATTTTGAAAATGGGAGAGGCAGGAAGAGTAAAGCCTCATTCACACTTTGAGCGACTTTACAAAGCGACAAGCAACCGTTTATATCAAGATCGAGAGTGAGCGACTTCATATAGAGAGTGAGCGACTTCATATCGAGAGTGAGCGACCTCCGGCTCACGTGATCCCCTCTCAGCTCACTCAGAGGCTGGTTGTATTCTGTAGACCTACACAGACCTGCCTTTGCAGCAGATCGCCACCCAGAGCGACAGGCAGCTACAAAGTTGCTGCTAGTGTGAATGAGAAAACCGCAGCTATGCGTCTCATTTTTCTACAGCTCATCAGAATGCAAAATGCAGGACATACAGATTATAAATGTATTCAGTGCCACTTCGAAGAGGTATAGGCTCTGTTTAGATGTCTTTTATTAGTTTAATGTGTATAAATTTGTAGAGTTTGTATGTAATGAGGAAACAACCACATGTAGACTGCTGAGTATGTGATGTATATGCTGATTATGCAGAGGTTGATAATCATTCTGTGTGTCATATATGTTAACCCTGTTAATTTGTTAATTTAGGCATGGGCAATGTGGGCGATCGCCCAGGGCGGCATCTTACTAGGGACGGCATGGACTCCCCCGTCTCCCCCCTCGTCCGTAAAAGGGAGGCACAAACACTGGTAACTAAAAAGGGGCGGCATGGAGACTTAACAACTATCCCAAACCCCCCCCCCTCCCGCTTTTCACTTTTATCCACGGAAGGGCGGCACGAACGCTGGTATCTTACAAGGGGCGGCATGGAGACTCAACACCCATCCCAACCCCTACCGTTATTAACTTTCGTCCGCAAAAGGGCGGCACAATCGCCGGTATCATACAAAAGGCGGTATGGGGACTCAACCCCCATCTCAACCCCTCCCCGTTATTCACTTTCATCCGTGAAAGGGCAGCACAACCTCTGTTTGCCTAGAGTGCCAGTTAAGCTTGCGCCGCTACTGCCCATTTCACAGGTGTAATTATACCACCTAACAATGAATAGTATTTATAATACTTATATATACTTAGGTTGATCCAGATCCATCTTTAAAGTTTCATTATAAAACTAGCAATGCACACAAAGAACCTTTATTTTTAAGAGAGTTCATGGAACCTTTCCATATTTACTAAAAGGTTCTGTTAGCTACTAAAGTGATTCTTCCATTCTATCAGCACTGGAGCCCCCTTAATTTTGAAGACCCTTTCAAACCTTGCACTTAAAATCTAGACATTTTGCTCCCAGCAGGCGGTTCTGCTTACGCTGACGTTGATGTAACACATTCGAAATGTTTGGAACTGTTTATGTGGGATCATATGATGTTCTCTGACATCAGGGCCGGAGCTTATGTCTTTCATTCGCTTCGTAATTATGTCAGCATCCAAAAGCCTGCACAAGCTAATCATAAGTTGCCCCTGTGAGCATGGAGTGTTTTTAGCTTTCCTAACTTGTCGCTGAGCAACAGCAGATGTTAAAAGGCAAATGCAGGTTCTGTTGCGTCAAGAAAACGCACGGTTTTTAACCTCAACCATCTCACAGCACTGACATGGAGTTAGTTTCATGCGTAAGTTGAACTTAAGCCAAGATGAATTCCTCCATGGTCATCGTGGTCACGTTATCTCAGAGAAAACATCTGCAGAAACTCTGCGCTCGTAAAACTGAACTGTCGTGATCAAGTCCAATGAGGTGGACAACGTTGATTTTTTAATGTTCATTATCTGATCTGTTCATCTTTTGCTGTGCAGATATTAAACAGACTGGCTTGAGAACAAAGAGATAAATGAAGAACAAAATGTTAAAAAGGAAATAAACAAAGATTAATATATAGATAGTTGGATTTAAGATATATATTTTTGAGTGTATTAATCTACAACATATACATTGTATTTCTTTACTGATCTGGAACTGAACAGTTAAGTCAACATTTCAGTTAATACTAAACTTTGAGTGCTTCCTGCTTTTATTCAGTTGTTTTATATAGTAGTCAACATTTGAATTTGGATCCAAATGTTTCATCAAAGTTGTCCAATACTATTAATTGTTGTCTTTTGTTGTGTGTTTTTTTTTACCAATTCAAATATTGAC
Organism: Danio aesculapii; assembly: GCF_903798145.1. Taxonomy (NCBI): domain Eukaryota; kingdom Metazoa; phylum Chordata; class Actinopteri; order Cypriniformes; family Danionidae; genus Danio; species Danio aesculapii. The sequence continues at coordinate 16,389,754 of NC_079456.1, read as the reverse complement.
TTCTGTACTTATATTTTTTTATTTAGTTTTATTTTTCTGGCTTGATTTTAATCACAAATCTTTACGACTTACGTTCCTGCTTCAGATTTCAACCAATGATAAGACTTTGTTTTCCTTCAAAATGTAAGTGAAAGCAGGTGTGTTTTTGTTTTCCTTTTGAATCGTTACCACTTCCCTTTCACTTTTATGTCTGCAGATTTCAATAGTCCGTTCTTCTTCTGAACGTCTTCTACGCCCTGTAACCAGCCAGATTGTAAACCAAGAGTGATGCTAACGTACCTAAGGAAACACCCATTCCTGTCAGTGTAGGGCCTCTGGCAGAGTAAGTGCACATTTGTAAACTAATAACACTCATACTTATGTACTGTAATTTGTCCTTTAAAATCAGGCTCATAATTCATCTAAATTCATCTGAAATGGCTAAAGGCTGATAAAATGCTTACATGCATAATTTCAATGGTTTATGCAAACTTGGTACATGAGGTTCAGATTTCTTAAAGTTAGCACTGTGGTTTGCTTAGTTTGCATGCATAAGCAAACCACAGTGCTAATATATGTATATATAATATATTTAACCTAAGTTGAACATATTTCAAACATAAAAGAAGTGTATTATTAATAGTAGTAGTAATATATATATATATAAATATATATAAATATATAATATATAAAATTATTATTTAATTTAATTTATAATAATCTTGCATATTTATTTATTTAACACAAATTATGACCAAAACATTATTAATAATTTTTCATTATTAATTATATACACTACCTGTCTAATTTTTAGGAACAACAAATGATAACTTGACTTCTAGTTGATCATTTGGTATCAAAAGTGGCTTATATGAAAGGCAAAGGCCTCTAGATTACGCTTTTACAAAATAAAATATGATCACGTCTTGATTTGTAATTATTTAATTAGGACAGTAAGGTCTGATGTTGCTTAAACAAAAGTCTTGTCACTTAACATAAATAATGTACAGTAGAGAATATAAAGTCATGGTGCAGTGGAAAAAGAATTAATATTTGTATGACTTCCATGAGCTTGGAGGACTGCATCCATACATCTCTGCAATGTCTCAAATAACTTATTAATAAAGTCATCTGGAATGACAAAGAAAGTGTTCTTGCAGGACTCCCAGAGTTTATCAAGATTCTTTGCATTCATCTTCACTGCCTCCTTCTTCTTACCCCAAAAGTGCTCAATAATGTTCATGTCTGGTGACTGGGCTGGCCAATCCTGGAGCACCTTGACCTTCTTTGCTTCAGGAACTTTGATGTGGAGGCAGAAATATGAGAAGGAGCGCTATCCTGTTGAAGAATTTGCCCTCTCCTGTGGTTTATAATGTAATGGGCAGCACAAATGTCTTGATACCTCAGGCTGTTGATGTTGCCATCCACTCTGCAGATCTATCGCACAACCCCATACTGAATGTAACCCCAAACCATGATTTTTCCTTCACTAAACTACGAGAATCTTGGGTCCATTCCAGTTCCAATAGATTATCTGCAGTATTTGTGATGATTGGGGTGCAGTTCAACAGATGATTCATCAGAAAAATCTACCTTCTTCCACTTTTCCAAATGATCAACTAGAAGTCAAGTTAATATTTGTTGCTTTTACAACTGGGATCAAAGACAAGACTTTATTGTGCGAGCGAAACGTGACTAAAAGACAAAGGTGTTTTTGTGTAGCCTGAACATAAAAGCTACCTGTGATTTCATACCTTTTGTTCTGTTAGCTTTGATATCTAAGCAGCAACATGAGACGCTAAATGTTTATCAGCGTTGATCTGCTTACACAATCGGACGAAATGAAACACAATCTCTTTTGTTTACTCTAGTGTGCTTGTTTTGGTGTCTTGTGTCGGGCATTATTTTGGAAGGAAGTGGGCCTGACAGATGCTGCTGTCTCTCTGGATACATGGTGACACTCCAAATCTCTTCTGTGGTGAGATCTCAGTCCACAGTCATGCAGAAAAACAAGCATTTCTCAAGGCGGTTCTGCCTTAAAACCCAATACGCTAACAGCTCGACCTCCACTTTTTTTTCCCCTTTCGCCTCACCACATGTCACACATTTTTAGCACATCCCAATCCGTTGCATCAGCATAGCGATCCTCAGCAGTCATTTTCCTCAGGATTGATAAACATCGTAAAACTGCCAAGACCGCTTCGTACGCTCACATTCAGAGACTCTGAGTGTTGAGAAGCTACACCGAAACGGGGCTATTCAGTGAGTGCTGCAGAAATGAAACAAGACTTTATTGCAAAGTGCTGATTAGTGGTTTCATTCAGTCAGCAGCACCTGCTGTTTTCTGTGACGCTCCTGTCAAGTAGAAGTTCATGCAGTATAGACCCTCAATTATGTTGTTGCATTCTCCAACCACAGAATCATTTGCGAATATGACAATAAAGTGCATGTTTAAGAAGTAATGCATGTTTTATTACTTAAATTTTACGAGTGTATGACGTTAAATTTACTTAAAAGTACACAATATAGTATAAGTACACTGTAAAAACAAATTACAGCCTTTAATTTTTTAGTTGAATCAAACAGACTTTTCTAGTTATCTCAGCTTACATTAAACAAACTGACTAAAAATATTAAAGGGGTGGTCCTGAGCGTATTTTTAAGGCTTGGCTGAGTTGCAAGCATGTTAAGATGCAAAGCAATGTGTGCTCATGCATCATTTGTAGAAAAATCACACAGTTTTTTCATATATCTTACTTTGATTACATAAAGCTACTCCGCTAACATGAAAACGAATGTCATATTTCCTAGTTCCTCCAAAAGCCCGCCCTCAAGAGGCTCAGATTGGTCAGCTAACATAATGTGCTGTGATTTGCGGATTGTCACCAGGAAGCGTCATGTCCAGTCATGCCTCTACTAGCACTCGCTGTGCATCTGCTATGTAAATACTGTCAGTCTGTCTAGCCATGTCAGTGTGAGGCTGAATTAGACAGGAAATAAAGAGGACACAGCTGAACATATATCCGGACTAAGCCTGTGTAAGTAATATGAAATGTTCACTTATCTTTTGCGAGTTTGTTATTTGAGATGTAGAACGCAGGGAAAGTGGCCACACAGAGAGACACTGCAGCACTGATGAAGGTTGTGGGTGTTTACAGCAATTTGACGGATAAATATGAATTTGTAGCTAAATTGTTAGCGATGCCAAACAGCATTTCTCATTGTTTACATCCTTGTCTACATCCTCGCTACAACATATAGGTAACGCTAGAAACTGTGCATGTAATAGATCAATATTAACAAATAAAAATACTTACAGGTTGTGGCTCACAATACACAGCTTCTTCTATTATTGTTGCGACTGCTCCTTCTTTGAGGAGTTTTTAGCCGAATCCAGCATTGAACTGGGAGAGATTCTGGAAGCTGTCCTTTGTCAAATGCTAGTTATATATTTTTTTCTAATTCTCAGGAGCATGATTAAAATTAAATTCTATGCACTTCTCTCTTTGTGTCGTGTCCTTTGGAAGCCCAAATACAGAAACAGAAGAAGCTCTGTGGAAATAGCAGCGTTTGGACGGCATTTTAGCTTTCTCTGCTATAACATAACCTGAAGTGTTTGTGATCGCATTAACCCAGATGTATTTCTTTGTAGTCCCCAAACTTTGTTCAGATTTTTTTGTATTTGCATTGTAAATTCAACACTATACACTATTAACAAACGTTCTTTATTGCCATTGGTAATTCAATGAAGAACGTTCATGGAATATTTTCATTCCACAAACAGATATTTCACAATATTTACGCAATTTTCACTCACGGTTTTCATTAATTGTAAAACTTCAGACGTAAAAGCCTCATTTTTTTGAAAAATGCCTCAGGATTGTTTATTTAGTTTGATGTGCCGCACCAAAAACTTGTCAACCAATGAGATTGGCACCTTTGGTCACGTGTCTGAACCTAATGAAGTTGCAGTAAACACAAAATGGTGGCACTCAAGCACAAAACGGTCTATGCAAAGCACACGCTTCTAAAGTAGAAGAAAAAGTAACAATGCAAGATGAATGTGGAGATGTGGAGATTTCATTGGTGTTTGAACACAAAGAGCTGATTGATAAACACAACAATGGCTACAACGATGATGGCACTTTTTTATGTAGAGTAATTGCAGTTTGAGTTTAATTCAACTTTTCTTTCATGATTATAAATTCATTAAGCGGCATCTAACATCAGGGAGAGATTTGGCACATTTGCTCTGCTCATCGCTGTTGAAAAGCACTTGGGTTTCGATGCCAATAAACATCTCGCAAAATGCTGATGATAAGTGTTAACGAAAAATCGTCCTGGTGTGCACATGGCTTAATACAATATGCGCTTATACACTGCACACGTCCCAAATATCATCCCAAAATTTGGTGTTACTTAACGAAAATTTTAACTGTTTTCAAATTGATGTTTAACAGTTATTAGTGAAATAAGTAACTAAAAAGAACCCACCAAACTAACCAAGAATACCTGTCATGAGTACAACCACATTCACAATCGGGAGGCGGGGTAATTGTCTCAATTAGATAGTTTTCTAAATGATCCAAAATAAACAAAGAAATCCAAAGCTGTGACTGTTATGTGCCTGAAGTGTTCAACCTTCCACATTTTTATGCTATTATGCATTATTTATACTATTTATATTACAAAATAAGAATAGTGTCTGTGATTTGGGATGCACTTTAAGAAAAATCGGTTTTACGAACTGTTCATGGAAAGTTTCTTTAGGGAACCAAAAATGGTTCTTCTATAGCATCATAGTAAAAACCCTCATTTGTAACTTTTAGTTTTAAGTAGTTTATACAATAATGTACTCTAAGGAAACCATGTGTATGTACATTTTCCACATGAGCGTAACTGCTGTGGCACGTTTCTCTGTTTGTTTGAGTGAGGTGTAGAATACATGTCTGTTAGCATTACCATTCATCTCAATGCCAGACACTCGGCCAATGCAGGAAAAATACTTCATAGTAATAAATGGCTATGTTTTAACGTGCCCCAGAAGAAAAATGGTTGCAAAGTGGTATAGTAAATGTTGTGACACCTACTGAATGTTGCCAACATGGGCCAGTTATCTGGTATACGGTAGTCAACATTTGAAGCGAATCAAAAATGCTGTCCTAAAACTATTGAAATTCTTGGGCGACACGGTGGATCAGTGGTTAGCACTGTCGCCTCAAAGCAAAAAGGTCGCTGATTCGAGTCCCGGCTGGGATTATTATATAGATGTAATAATGTGTAAATTTGTCAGGGCGGTGATCAGCCAAAGCAACAAATGGTATGATTGTAGTCATGTAACTTTGACTTGTAAACCAATTAATCCAACAGGTGATGAATTTTGAGAGGTGTTTAGAATCTTTGCTTGATGCTTGATGCACTTACAAATTCACTTCTAAGGCAGCAAATCAATTCAGATAGCAATTGTTTGTTTCCCAAAAGCGCACGTGCATGTTTTGCAACCGTATTACCTTTGCACAAGCACAAGCAAGGATTGTTATGGGGAACAGCTGGAGGTTTTGCAATTGGAGTCTACCACAAGCTGGTACTAACTCTGACTGATTTGGCAGTCCTGGTAGAATCGTTTGTCTTGAGTCAGTCCATATGCGAAGATAGCGTGCTTTTCGACTTCAGCCAAACCGCGACGATAGCGATAAGTACAGTCTGATTGGGTTGGCCATGCGCTGTATATCTGTCACATTTTACATATTCATGCGTTTGGAACTACGCGACTGATAGCAGAAAAATGCGCCCGAGCAGGAGTGTTCGAAAGCCCTGCCTGGAGTTTGATAGAGAGGCACGTCGTGCAAAGTTGAATCTTTCTCGAATGTTTTCTTACAACAGAGCGCATCACAAGTTCCCAAGAATGCTGAGAGTATCTGAATGTTAGCCCGCACACAGCATTCTCCTAAGGGGAAGATGAAGTAGTGAGGGGAGGGGAGGAGGGGGATTGCTCCATCCAGCGCTGTCAAAGTGCTGCCAACTCCTGTTGGCCACACATCTGCTGTACATTAAGGCCTGGACTCTTCGGTGATGAAACCCAGCCTTGGCTCGCAGGGGGAAAGCCTGTGATTGGAGCACCAGCACTCTGTCGACTCCAGGGCTCTGAGCCCAACTCGGCCCTACAGCTGGGTGGGTTTCCCCCTTTGTTGCCATGGTTTCCTTGCAAACACGAAAATCAGGCGCCTTGCAAAAGCATCTGGGCCCCCTCTCTTCATGCCTTGGTGTTACATCATGCAGATTCCAGTGCTTTATCTTCCTCTGGTTGGTGTCCATCTCCCATTGCGTCCTGGGGCAGACCCACTCTGTTTTGATAGTTCCATTTGTGTTATGCTACTATGAATAACCTAACCGATTAGAATATGGAAATTGTGAAGGCATTCGTGCTATGTCCACAAAATATGTTAATAGTTGCTTTTTGCACACAATTCAATTCAATTCATGTTTATTTCTATAGCGCTTTTACAATGTAGATTGTGTCAAAGCAGCTTAACATAGAAGTTCTAGTAAAATGAAACTGTTTCAGTCCAGTCCAAATTCAGTTTAGTTCAGTTCAGTGTGGTTTAAGTTTCACAGCTGGAAGTCCAAACGCTGAAGAGCATATCCATCGATACACAGCTCCACAAGTCCCAAACCAAGCAAACAAGTGGCGACAGTAGCGAGGAACAAACTTCACCAATTAACAAAAGCGAAGGAAAAAACTATGAGAGAAACCAGGCTCAGTTAATCAAGGGCAACTTGGATTCACCAGCTAGTAGTTTGATATTGTGCTATCAAACATATATAATGCATGAAGAACGGTTGTTTATTTATTTAATTTTAATATAAATATATTTCCATAGTTTTATATCTTTAATTTTTGACCAGGCAGTAGAGAGGAATCGATCAAAGGCCCTCCAGCAGGGAATCGAGAATCAGAGGAAACTTAGTGCTATATGTTGGCACACTAACCGCAAGGCTACTGGCACAAAGAACAGTTTCTCTAACATTTTACCCATACATGTGTAACTTGCCATGCTCTAAGTGGGATTCAAGACACCCTTTCTAGCATGGGACCAATGTGCATTAAAGGCTCTAGCATCTAGTTAAATTTTTTGAGACCACGAGAGCAAGATTTTGCTGCATAGATTTTACTCCAAACACCCCCTCCACCATCCAACCTCACCCACTTCCCAAATGTAAAGCACAGTACCAATAGCCTCTTTACTTCTCTCGGGCCAGTGCTAGTCAAGGCTTTCATTGAGCCGGGCCAAGCCGATAGCCCCAGAGCTTGAGCAGTGAGACCAAAATCACATCGCATTTCCTCTATAGGGCCACAGTGCAACAAGACAACCCCACTCTAAGTATGCCACTCGAATCAAACATCACGCAAAGCCCCAGTTCATTCTCCTCAGCCCAAATGTTCAGGAGAGTCCTGGTATCTTCAACTGACCAGTACTATCTTCTGTATCTTTTTCTACTCATGTATTTTACGTTTATATTAGCTGATGATTGGTAATAAGCTTGTTTGGCATGCTGTCCCTGGAGAGAGCACTGAGCTTATAAGATCTTCGAGCTCTGGGGCTTTGAGGAGTTTGAGCTCAGGTAGATCTCGATGAACACCCCCGACTTATTTCTGGCTAATTACAGATGTGGGGATGACTAATGAGAGATAACGGCTTACTAAGAGCTTGACTATGATTTCAATTTGGTGTGTTCAATTTACTTAGGTTGCAAGTTTTTTTGGACTGTGGGAGGAAACCGGAGAACCCAGGGGAAACCCATGCGAGCACGGGGAGAACAAGCAAACTCCACACTGAAATGCCAACTGGTTCAGTAGGGACCTCGGCCAGTGACATTCTTGCTGTGAGGGTACAGTGCTAATCACTGGGCCGCCGTGTCATCCAATCTTGACAGGGGGGGAGTAGGGGTAAGAGGGCGTATTCTTTAAGACGAAGATACTGAGATAAGAAACTTTGGTTTTTTATATTAAGTTAGGAGTCGTCTGATTGGTAAATTATGTGTTAGCTAATGCGGGACCAGCTGTGGACAATCATAAGCATGTGATCCGCTTGAAATTAGTTTATAAATAAACTTCGCATTGCAAAACTAGCGAAATGGGCATTTTCACACAGACCCTCTTTACCTCACTCAGGCAAACACCTTTCCTTTTATCCACCCCAAAGCCACAGCTAGCCCACTTCCACCCAACGTATTTAGTGAGGTGAAAAATCTCGGCCATTGGCCCTAAGGAAGCCCCAACAAGGCCCAATCAGGCCCCCGAAGTGACTGTGAAAAAGCAGCTGTCTAATTAGCATATCTCTTGATGCCATAGGAGTGAGGTTTACTTGCAAAGCTCTTATTTGTTGGCCTCCTTTACATAAAACAAGATGATTTTTGTATATTTATGTTGCAGTGTGGGCAAGCCACTTTTGGAAACGCTGGTGTGGACAGAGAGCATTTTTAAATGAAAATACTGTTTTGAAATAAGTACAGCCTTATCTATTTAGCAGTCAAAAACACCTTGATTCTTGTGGTCTGACGCACATTGCGTACTAGCCGAGTAGAAAAGCACACTGAGTAGAAAGTGTGTGAAAGGTGTTTGTGCCTCTAACAGAAGGTTCATGCAGCTGTGCGTACCACTTTGGTATCCCACACCTGCCGCTGCTTACAAAGAATCAGGTCAGCGTTGGCTGCTTGTGTCGTTGCGGTTTTAGCAGAAGTGCTAACTCAAGCCTGAGTGTTTGCGGAAACCCCTTGTAAAACAAAAGAAAAGCGTGCATCTGTGCACAATACAGCCTGGCAGAAGCCAAACATTGCCATACTCTCTACCCTGCATTAGGGTGTGGAACTTAACCATTTGAGAATCTGAGGTTAACCTGTTGTACTTTACCATCTGAAGTCCAGCAATTTAATAATACATTTGTTTTTTAGATGTTGATTTAGGATTACCCAAGTGGGAAATAGTCCTTTGCCCTTTCATACAACTTCGATGACAAATACTCATTGCATGACAAACTTCCCCTTCCAAGGAGCTCTGAGTGTTACTGCTTGATGGAAAGTTGCAGAATGTGAACTATGATGATGGTTTCAGACAGTATTTCAAGGCTTGTGTATTGACGCTGTCCAAATGTGAATTCCCCCCAACCCAACTACCCCAATAACCCAGCAGGAAATAATTTTCATTACATTCTTGACAATTAAATAAGTTACTTAACGTGGCCTTGAGCTTTTTATTGCATTGTTGTGAGGTCAGCCTCATCATTTATTTTTATTGGTATAGTATTTTCAATATATTTTAGTTTTCATTTTAACATGTTTTTTTACTGTATTGTTTATTATTTTTCATTTTATTTATTCAAAAATTACAAAAAGTTTCCATTTCTCTTTTAAGTAGTAATATTTTTTAATCATTTGGATGGATGGATGGATGAATGAATAGAAGTTTGGATGGATGGACAGACGATTGGATGGATCTGATAGAATGCTGAACGAGTGAAATGATGGATGGATGAATGGATGGCAGAATGTAAAGAGTTTTGGATGGGTGGAACCATGGGTGGACTGGTTAATGTATTGATGGATAGATGGAACATTGGTTGGATGGATGGATGAATGGATGGATGGATGGGTGGATAGGTAGAATGGTGGTTAAATGATGGCTGTTGTAATGGATGAAATGTTGGATGAATGAGTGGAGTGTTGGATGAATACTCGCATGAATGATAAAATGACGGATATATAAAATGATGGTTGGATGGAAGGTTGGAACTTAGGATGGATGATGGGATATAAAGAAGACTGCATAAACAGAATGCTGGAAGGGTGAAATTTTAGATGGATGGAAGGAATTTTAAACGGAATCATGGATGGACTGGACAATGTATTGATTAATAGATGGAACATTGGATGGATGGATGGGTAGATGGAAGGATGGATAAGTAGATCGATGGATGGGTAGAATGGTAGATGGATTGAATGATGGCTGTAATAATGAATGTAATGTTGGATAAATGGGTGGAGTGTTGGATGATAGAATTCTAGCATAAATGATAACATGATGGATAGATAAAATGATGGATGGATAGAAGGTTGGAGTGATGTAACCGACTGCATAAATAGACTGCTGGATGGGTGAAATTGGTGAAATGTTAGATGTATGGATGGATGAATGGATGTAATTTTGTACTGGTGGAATCATGGATGATTGGTTGATGTACTGATTGATGGAACATTGGATTGTTGAATAGAAAGAGTGATGGATGGATATAATGGATGGTTGTATGGCTGTATCGATGGATGGAATGTTGGATGGATGGATGGATGGATGGATGGATGGATGGATGGATGGAAAGAGTTTTGGACAGGTGGAACCATGGACGAATTAGTCAATGTTTTGATGGATAGATGGAACACTGGATGGATGGATGGATGGATGGATGGATGGATGGATGGGTAGATGGAAGGGTGGTTAGGCAGAATGGTGGCTGAGTAGAATGGTGGATGGATTGAATGATGGCTGTAGTGATGGATGAAATGTTGGATGAATAGGTGGAGTGTTGGATGCTAGCATGAATGATAACATGACGGATAGATAAAATGATGGATGGATGGAAGGATGGAATGATGTAACTTAGGATAGATGGAGGGATATATAGAAGACTACATAAACAGAATGCTGGATGGGTAAAATGTTGCATAGATGGATAAATGGATGGAAACATGAATGGATTGGTCGATGTATTGACTGGTAGATGGAACATTGGATGGATGGACTGTTGAATAGAAAGATTGGTGGATGGGTTGAATGATGGCTGTATTAATGGATGGAATGTTGGATGGATAAATAGAATGTTGGATGAATGATAACATGACAGATGGATAAAATGATGCATGGAAGAATGGTGTAAATGTTGGATGGAATGCACAATGGATTAATAGATAGACTTAAATAATAATATGTGTAATTCACTTGATTATTTTACAACTTTGTCTAAGTTAAAAGACAAAGAAGCATAAAACAAGCATATAAACTGATGACGAAATGGAAAAGATTTATACACTGTCTTCAGGAATATGGTGATGCAACCACAGATGCAACACACCTCTAAAAAGACAGGTGTGAAAACCCTCATAAAACCCCCAGGCTAACCTCTTTAACCTCATCCCACCTTGTAAAAAAAACAACAAAACAGGTGGAACATACCGCACAGTCTTAAGCAGGTGGACAGCCATGACACAAGAGGAAAGAATTGGGCACTTGCTGTAAACAGATTTTAGGAGAAGGATTGCCTCAACAAATCTGCAAACTGGCGTGCTCCCTGACTGCAAGCTGATCAAATCACAGAAACTACTTTGATGACAGTCTGTGAACTAGTGAGTCCAGTTCCCACGAGCCTCATGCCTGCATATCCCACATCGGTATTATCTTTATTTATTTTTCCAAACACCCCTTTTGATCTGTCTTTGCTATGGAAAAGCTGACGCAGAGCCACGATCTGTGGTTCCTTTCTGGATACTTTGCATGCTTCCGAAGGCCTGCGAACAATAATGTGATCGAATAAATCATTTCATTTAACTTAACAGAGTGTTAAGTAGCCATTTTGACATGATGCAACCATTTTGTCATCTCCAGAGCATTGGTAGTGATTGAAAAGAGATTTTAATGCCTTTTATTTTCCACCATGTGTTATAAATATGATGTATTATTGAGGACTGCATTTATTTTACTTACAGAGGGACTTACACTGTAATAAAGACTTCTTACTGAGCTCTTTCTAAGGTAAACAACTACCTAGATCACCTAGCATCTGCATAGCAGCATAATAGTTACACTAAAAACATTTGAAACCATTTAGAACACCATATAGCAATTGCATTGGAACAAAGACTATAGAATACACAAGACATGTCAATCAGATTTTAAATGGGGTTTAAATTGGTAAATGGGGTTTTAAATGGTCAATATTGTCACTCTAGTAAAGATAGCCCCACCTTCAAGTGTCGATTGCTATAGACTGAAGATTCTCCAGAGGAGAGACGACTCCAGAAGTGTGCTTTTATGACAGTTTCTGCAGCTTCATTGTTAGATTTCAATGGGGTCAGCATTTTTGGGTAGAGATTTGCGTCAATGGATGGATGGGTGGATGGCAGGATGGAAAGAATTTTGGATGGGTGGAACCATGGATGGATTGGTTAATGTATTGATAGATAGATAGATGGATGGATGGATGGATGGATGGAAGGGTGGTTAGGCAGAATGGTGGATGGATAGAATGGCAGATGGATTGAATGGTAGCTGTAGTGATGGATGAAATGTTGGATGAATGGGTGGAGTGTTGGATGATAAAATGTTAGTATGAATGATAACATGATGGATAGAATGATGGATGGATAAAAGGTTGGAATAATGTAACCGACTGCATAAATAGACAGCTGGATGGGTGAAATGGGTGAAATGTTAGATTTATAGATGGATGGATGGATGTAATTTTGGATGGGTGGAATCATTTATGGATTGGTTGATGAATTTATTAATAGATTGATAGACCGAATAGACTGAAGATTCTCCAGAGGAGAGACTAGTCCAGAAGTGTGTTTTTATAACAGTTTCTGCAGCTTCATTGTTGAGATTTCTAAGATTTCTATGAGTCAGCATTTTTGTGAGGAGATTTGCGTCAATAGGTAAATACGTTGGAAATTAGTTGATCCCACAAGAGCTCTGTAGTAATTATTGGCATTTTTAAAATATTAGCACTAGCAGTACATTGTCAGTTTGGCTGAAGTGTTTGAGACGTTTATTTCGACAGCACGACGGACTGTATTTTGGTGTCACCAAGCACAGCAGTGTCTGTCTGAGGACACTGTACATAATGATAGAAGTCTAATAATCTGATAGAACTGTTAAAACCAAGTAATTAAAATGTATATATACATACATTTATACATACATATATATATATATATATATATATATATATATATATATATATATATATATATATATATATATACATATATATATGTTCCCCAATATTTTTAATAATAACTCATTTCTAATAACTGATTTATTTTATCTTTGCCATGATGACAGTAAATAATATTTTCTTAGATATTTTTCAAGACATTTCTATACAGCTTAAAGTGACATTTAAAGGCTTAACTAGGTTAATTAGGTTAACTAGGCAGGATAGGGTATTTAGGCAAGTTATTGTATAACGATGGTTTGTTCTGTAGACTACCGAAAAAAATAGCTTGAAAGGGCTAATAACTTTGACCTTAAAATGGTTTAAAAAAAATGTAAAACTTATAAAAACAACTAAAAACAAAAAAACCTTTCTCTAGAAGAACAAATATTATCACACAAACTGAAAATTTACTTGCTCTGTTAAACATCATTTGGGAAATATTTAAAAAAGAAAAAAAAAATCAACTTCAACCGTATATATACATTGGTTTAATTAGTAGTAAATAATTGCCATATTATAAATTGTGGCGCAGAAAGGGGTATTTCAAAACATAAATGTGTGTTTTACCCCTGTGTCGCAAATCTAGCCACCCTGCTTGACAGGCTAAGCTAGCTCCAAGCTTAGCCAGGCTAGTAAAAATTCCTGGGTGCAGGTGTGGGGCAATAAAGTAAAAGGGCAAAACCTATTTTCCACCACTGCTTTTCCACTACGGCAAACCCAGCGTCACTCTCACCAGTAACCATGACTCACACGATGCTCTCAGACAACACTGTAACTTCTCAGCCTTTAGCCGTAGAAACAGGTGTCACAGTAGCCGATGACAAATGCTGTATATCATTCCAATCACTAACCACACAGCTTACAACATTCTGTGACTGCTCAAAAAGACCAAATAAGAGTAGTTTGTGGCAAGATGTCCAGGCCGTATGCCCAACAAACACATGAAAAAAAGCATTTTTCCAAAACAGGAAAATGTTGCTAACACACCCAGCAAGTTTCATAGACTTCGGGGTTTATAGAGAAGCTTAAAATGTCCTAAACAAATCTAATTGCTTTGTGAATTAAATAAACTAAAGCGGTTGATGTTTGCATTTAGCCTGGGTAGAAATTAGCAAACACCACATTTGGAGCGCCGGTAGCCATGTTTTGATTACGGAAAACGTTGATAGTTGTTGTTGTAGGCTCGGCATTTGTAGCAACAGGCGCCAAGTAATTGCAACTCGCATCGTTTCTGCACTGGCTTTCAACTGATTTCTCATAATCTACATTTGCATACGTGTTTTTTTTAGCAATGTGATAAGACAACTCTTGCATTTTCCGGCACTGATAAAGCATCGCAGGCGTGATCGTGACTCTTAGTAGCACACTAATGAAGGGATTTCAAAGTTCATTGCTGGTGTTGTAATTGTAATCACTCTCTTGTTGAAAAGCCTTGTGTATACACACTTCACCGTGACGCCGTGAGCTTTTTGTAAGCACTCTTTGATGGATACCAAAAGTCTTCCTTGTGCTCTACTTCCCAACAAAAACATTTGTGGTGCCATTTGATGAAAAGACATGCTAATTTGGTCAACAATGTGAGAGGAAGTAGACTAATGTCGAACAAGATCACTGTTAGTACAAGCTATACATCTTATCTTTATATAAAGAGTGCACATTTAGTACCTTCTGGACCTAAAATTAAACAGAATTTTATCACTACCCTCAAAATAGCCTTTATGTAACTTATTGACGCTTATATCTTACATATGCAGGTTTATATTATTACCTTTAGGATATGTTTTAGTACCCAATATGTTTGCTTAAAGGGATAGTTCACCCAAAACTGAAAATATATTTATTCTCAAGTGGTTTCAAACCATTATTTGGAGTTTTTTTTTGCTCTGTTGGCTACAAAAGAAAAATGTTGGAAACCAATAACCACTTATATCCATATAGGAAAAACAAATACTTTGGAAATCAATGGCTACCAGTTTCCAACATTTAAAAAAATAACTTTTCTGTCTGTTTCAAAAAGAACAAACAAGCTCAAACAGTTTTGAGACAAATGAAGGGTGTGTAAATGACCGAACATTCATTTTTAGGTAAACTATGCCTTCAAGCTACTAATATGCACCTTGTAAGACTGCTGCTTTTAAGAGACAAACCCAGTGACATGATCAAATTCCCTTAAAGAAATATATATTTTACATTTTTGGTAAACAGATGCATCTTTTACATCCTAGTAAATCTTCTACATCTTTTACTTTCTTGAGAGCAGACAAAAATATGTGTAATGATATTCTTGTGAACAGGTGCATATTAGTACATTCCTATTAGGAGCATATACAGTTAGCACCTTAAAAGTTCGACCTAATACGTAAGTAAGATGACTTTAATGTTTCAAATCCTAGCCTGACTGGGACAGTAACCTCAAAAGTGCCCTCATGCACCCCTTTTGTAGACTTTGTGTACACCCTCTAAATCAGGGGTGCCCAAACTTTTTCATATAAAGGGTAAAAAAACCAAATATTATTGAGAGCCGTGGGTCAAAGGTAAATATACCAAACTATATTACATTAAAGTTGCCATGGGTAATTTCCTCATTTATTAGAAAACATGAATTTTAAGTGATGCAGTATAACATTTAAAATTATAACTTATTGCTATAAAAACATAAACAAGCATATTTATAACACAGTGGAGTTCGATGTTGAATAAACTAGTCAAGCAGAATCTGCCTTTGACTTGATTTGTTCTCTATCCGTCGGGTGACAGTATGTACATTTACACTAAGGCCCAATCCATAAGCACTTCCCCTTACCCCTACCCCTTGATTTGCATGTACACGTGACAGGGTAGGGGTGTCCCAGTTCTCTTTAGCTTGAAGGCGAAGGGCTGAGGGGAAGGGCTAGATAGCCCTTAAAACTGAGATTTTTCAGGACCACACTCGAAACCAAGGGGTTTCGCACTAAAGTAAGAAGATGCACTAATGAGTATTTTTTGTCGTTATTATCAATTTTTACAACAAATAAGCATATGTTTTAATACATTCATAACTGCGTTCGTGTTTGACTGTCATGCATAAAAAAACCCAGAAAAATTTCACTATCTATAATCGCTAATAATACCTCCTGTATAGTAGTCCCCTAACATATTTTCATTGGATGAGAATTGAAAACTTCATCAGAAAAGTCTTAGCTAGGAATTACCTTTTTACAGTATCTGGTATAATGTTAATGTTGTTTTCGTGTGATTACACAGCTGAATATGGCCACTGTAATGCACATTACATCGTTATAACAAGATATCGTTGCCTTCAGTGATTTCCTGAAGATAAACACAAAAATATAAAGCAACTGGAATAACTACACCATTGTTGATCTCATATGAAGCGAGAGATCGCAATGACCAACACAATCTCACGGCAATTCGTAACTTTTTGATTTAGTGGCTAATTCGTATGAATTCGTACAATCTAATTCATACAATTTAGTACGATTTGCTCATCCTCCAATGACGATTGGATTTAGGGGTGTGGTAAAGTGCCACGCCTCCTTTTTAAAAATTCTAACAATTTCAAACGACAGAACTCATACTAATTCATATAAGTTAGCCACTAAACTGACTTAATGTAAAATACTTAAGTTTTCTCGTGAGATCAGGCTGTAATGACATATGATGACGTGTGCAGGTGCTGTAGTGGTGTCCCATTTCTTAGGAGTATATTTTGAAGCCCTTCCCCTTCACACTATGTTTCATGGGCCAAGAAGAAGGGGTAGAGGTACAAAAATACAATTGTGATTGGACCTAAATCTAATAAATTTGCATTATTTAAATTTAGTTAGCTTTTAACAATAGACCAAAAGGTTACATTAGATTTGAAATGACAATATTTAAACCATTCCTATCATTCTTCCTCTCTTCTCAGATGGGATGTGGGCCAAATTAAAGGTTACCATGGGCCAACTTTCGCCCGCGGGCCCTAGTTTTGGCATCTCTGCTCTAAAGGGTGTGAATTAGTACTTTAAGTGCATTTTAGTATTACCAATACTGTATGTACATTTAGGCATATAGTGAATTAGCATAATGTGAATTAGCACATTAGCATTAGCAAATAGTGAATTCATTATTTGTTAAGCATTAACTCTAAATTAATAAGCTTTAGTAAGCAGTTTATAACTGAAACTACAAATGCTGTATTCTTGACTTAAAACCACATTTATAATGTGCTTAATACTTGTGCTTTTATACTTTGTTAATGATTTATTTTTCATTACTAAAATAAGTATCGATTTATTTACAAACCTTTTGTATTTAAGAGTAGTTGGTAGTTTTTAAGATCATTCAGAATGAGTTAGCAAATGATTAATAAACTACTAAAAATCAACGTTTATATATCTTATTATTCAGGCATACTGTAATGGTTACTATGTATGTAATAAATGGTTTATTATCTCAACTTCATGCAGCTGTGTGACCTAATCTAAAGTGAGTACTATTTATGCTTTATAAATCCCTTATAAATCACAATGAAAGGCTTCGTATCAAATTAACAATAATCTTTGCAATCTTATCTAAAAAGTCAAATTACTGTAAAGTTTAAACATTGCTGAATAACAGGAGTGTCAAAATATAAAATTGCATAAAACAACAACAATATAATAATTTAACAATATAATAAGATGCAATGTTTAAACTGTACAGTAATTTTAGTTTAGATAAGGTTGCATAGATTTATTTTTCATTTGAAGTACAGTTTCATTTGTGTATCTTTATTCAGGAATGAATAAAGTCGTTTATGTACTTTTTTCCTGTTTAGAATTTAACTGAGCCTTTAATTGTCATTTATAAGGGATTTATAAAGCATAAATAGTCCTCACTTTAGATTAGGTCACAAAACTGGATGAAGTTGAGTTAAAAAAGCATTTATTACATACATAGTAACCATTACTATATGCCTGAATAATAATAATTATAAATGTTAATTTGAATAGTTTATTAATCATTTACTAACTCATTCTGAATGATTTAAAAAAACAACCAACTACTCTTAAATAACTGGTTTGTAAATAATGCAATACTTAATTTAGTAATGAAAAATAAACAAAGTATGAAAGCACAAGTATTAATACACATTATAAATGTGGTTTTAAGTCAAGAACACAGCAATTGTAGCTTCAGTTATAAACTGCTAACTAATGCTTATTAATGTAGAATTAATGCCTAACAAATAATGAAAAAACTATTTGCTAATGCCTAATAAATGGTTCATAGTGTGTAGTTATTATAAAGTGATACCCATGCACCTTATAGGGCAATTTTGAGGTTAGTACAATTTGAGCCCCCCCCCCACTACATTATTGTAATCCTGTACATTATTTGCTTGAGAGCTTGAGAGATGACTGAGCAAAAACGAAAATAAGGGGGTAAAAAAATGACCTGAGTGGGACAGTACCCTTAAAAGTACACCCTTGTACTCTCATCACTGTACCTTATCTAACATTAAAATGTCCATATTAGTACTTTAATTTAACAATATACCCTTTAAAGGGCACTGGCTGAAATTCTCATCAGAAAAGCCCTTGAGTGTCACTAGGGGTTATTACAAAACTCTTGAACCTTTATGAATATTAATTAAAATACAAACCATTATAATCAATGTAAATATTGTTGTAATGTAGTAAGGTACTAAGCTTTACATACTAATACAGACTATTTATGCAGTTTTAAAGTGCTTCCTTTGTGCCGTGCTTGTATTTTCCTCTTATAGGTAAAATTTTTGTACAGCATGCTAGTAGTTTTCCTCTACATCTTGAGAAGAGAAGACCAAATTTAGCTAGCGAGTCATGAGGACTGAAATGTCTTGGGCAACACTGAGTGTTCGACTGATTTGTCATTTGTACGCTTTCAGCGAGAATAAAAACAACACTTTCATTACTCAGTTCCCAGTTCACCAGGAAACCTCAACTACCAACTACCTCATGTGAGCTCTGGCGCACTGAAGCTCGGCGAGTCTACTTATATAGCCTCTCCCAAAATAGCGGCGCCCTCATTGGTGGACAAAGAGGTTCTCACTGAATCACTTTGGGCCAATTAGAGAGTAGCACTTCCTGTTCTGCGAAAGATGTTTCCTGTTGATAGCCAGGCGCCGAGGGACAAGACATTGGCATGTTTTGCTGACCTTTGTGAAGACTGTGGAAACACTGTCGGTGATAGCGGCGTGCCGTGTGCAGGAACACATGGCCCAGTCAGCTGCGTGAGAGCCAATGTTTTGGTCCGAGTGTAAACACACGCGCTGATGAGATGCCTCGACTGTAAGCACATGTGTCTACACTGGCTTCCCGGTGGCGCGCTATGACACTAATGATACATCAAGGCCTTTTCTATTTGAGCTAGTAATGCATTAGCAAAGGATTACAAGGCCTAAACAGCATGTGCTTGTATACACTGGAGCATCTGAGTGAATTACTTGTTTTTAACAGCGGCGTATCTTGATTCCCAAACTTGCTCAAATTTTCCAAAGAGTCTCCCGGTAGGGATCAACAATGAGAGGGTGTAGTCATAAAATCTGATGCTTTCATTTAGGATGTTTGTGCAAAATTGGTGCGTTAGCATCCACAGCTTGTTACCAAGAAATTTTGAAGTGTTTAGAAGCATTATGTTGTTGTTCCCAAGAGTAGTAGGGATCTTCAAAATGGATCGAATTTAGGATCGAATTTACCAGACTTGCAGGAATAAGATACCTTGTGTCCCTTTGGGAGCTGGTTTACACTCAGCTGTTATGTTTAAAATTTACATCCATTTCAAGGTAATCTCGAGCCAAAAACAAGGTGTCCAGGATTCAGGAAATGCCGTTGTATCCTGCGACCGATCTCTCGGGCAAAGGCCCGAGTTCTCCTTTGTGAAAACAGTGCATTTCCTTGTTCCTAAAATAGACAAATGAATGGCTAATGCTAACAATGTAACTTTCACAGTGATTTTTAAGGGGAACTGACATTCATAAAGTGTACTTCACGCATGTTTAAATGCAGGGTGGATTGCGTAGGGCTTTTCTCTAGAAGTATTACTCAAGCTAGTGGATTTATAAGGCTGGTAGACGCTATAGTGGCATTGCAGAGTACGGTTTAAATATAAACATTGGCTGACTGTTTAAGGTTGCTGATGTCAATTTAATTTTTATTATAATGGAAAGTTTGCATCTGCTAGTTGTTAAAAGATGATTTTGTTGTTCTTGTTGTTTTGGCTTGGTAACAATGTACAATGACTGATCTTAATACTGCAAGGTGTTGATTAAGTTTATATCAATGATCTCAAACTCAATTCCTGGGGAGCCGCAGCTTTAGTAGTCTTGAACACCTTGATTAGTTGGATTAGCTGTGTTTGATTAGGGTTGGAGCAAAACTTTGCAGGCTGCGGCCCTCCAGGAATCAAGTTTGAGACCTATGATTTATATTATAATTCCATATTACTTACGATATTGGATTTTATGAGGATAGATCGTGCAGGCCATTCATTTTTAACAATTCAACAATCTATTGATTCAACAGAATGATTTTGGGAGTTAGTATCTAAAAACGTTACGCAACACAAAAAATGTATATATTATTATATTAATTTATATATATTTTATTGAAATATATATAAAACAAACCCATTTGCAACCACTTGTTTGGTAAACAAAGTCTCTCATACATTCATTCATTTTCTTTTCGGCTTAGTCCCTTTATTAATCCGGGGTCGCCACAGTGGAATGAACCGCTAACTTATCCAGCACGTTTTATGCAGCGGATGCCCTTCCAGCCGCAAGCTATCTCTGGGAAACATCCAAACACACTCATACACTACGGACAATTTAGCCTTCCCAATTCACCTGAACCGCATGTCTTTCCGGAGGAAACCCACACGAACGCACGGAGAACATGCAAACTCCCCACAAAAACGCTAACTGACCCAGCCGAGGCTCGAACCAGCGACCTTCTTGCTGTGAGGCAACACTGCGTCGCCCCGTTTCTCATACAATCTACTAAAAAAAATGTTACCTAACTCCAGTAGTGCTGCAAGCTTAACTGTCGCTCTAGGCAAACGACGTTGTGGCACCCTTTCGCGCGGATGAAAGTGAAAGAAGGGGGGTGTGTAGGGGGGTGGGTGTTTGGTTGTCGTGGACAAAAGCGAAGAGCGGGGGAGGGGGGATGGTTAAGGGGGGTGTCTCCATGCCACCCCTAACAAAATGCCGGCCTGGGTGATCGCCCACATTGCCGATACCTAAATCCGCTCACATTGCCGATACCTAAATCCGCCACTGCATTGGACATGAATTGTACATGACTCATCTAAAGATTTGCATATTTTGAAAATAATATTTCTTAAATTAATTGAAACTGAACAAATATATATTTACACCTATTTACACCAATGATGGGCTAAAAAATACTCTGCGGACTTTAATTGTCACGTAAACTACACTTGTTTACCATGGCTATTCTGTAGCACAAAATCCTTTTTTGTGTAAGTATTGTTCATGGGAACTCCTGAACTCATTCAAATCAAATCTTCTCTGTGTTTGAAAATGAAATATTTTCATTTTAGTTTCCAAAACCTCACACTGACACACACATGCATACCTAGGCGCACACACAAAGTTTTCACTTATATTCCAAGCATGCAAGAAATGTGCTTGTGGCTTCAACTTGTCATAATGGAACAACATACAGTACGTGCAGAAGTTTTGAGTGTTGCAAATCTAGAAAGCTTTATATGAACCTGTGACTCTCTATGTGATGTAATTCTCATAAAACTTGATTCAACTTGTGTCATGTTTAATTGTATATAACAAGCCAAAAAATAAATAGATAAAAAAATAAAAAATAAAAATCACAGTTACCATTATTTACAGAAGACAATCAAACGTAATTCAATGCAACAAATATTTCTTTATGTTCAGAGGCATAGAGGAGAAAAATTATTTAAAATATGATAATATTTAGTATGATGGGCAGAAGAAGCAGGTTGTTTTAATTCTCCATTAATATATATGTGACACCGAATGATAATCGAACATATTTTGGTCATTATATTTTCACAAACGTTATTAAAAACTTTAAAGCAGTCACTTTACATCCATTTACTATGCTTTCTATTTATATAAAATCACTTTTGTACATTTTAATGTCACTCAGACACAACTATGGTCAAAAACTATAGAATACACAAGACATGTCACTAGTATAGCTTTGAATGGGGAAAATTGTGACAGTCAATATGGCGAATGAAGCCCCACCACCTTCTAGTACAGGAGCCAGTCAGCGATCGCTATAGACTGACGAGCCTCTGGGGAAGGGGCTCAGATCAGATGTAAATTTCTGCAAATTTTGCGTGATTTCAATAATTAGAAATTAAACTAAAGGGACATTAGTTGTTTAATTATACTGTTGATTCTTAAAATGAAATTTAATCGTAAGTTTGGCAAGCAATTTTAAAGAATTTGATGTTTCCTCATTCAGACACACTGCCTGAGCATACAGCCAGAGAGGCGTTTCAAAGATGGCTGCCGAGTGAAATGACTTGGGGGACTTTGCAATCGTACATTGCAACTTTGAGAGAGCAGAAAATTGTATGGGTAAAAATGATTGATTTTGGGCTTTATGCCAAAAATCATTAGAATATTAAGTAAGGATCATGTTCCATGATAATATTTAGCAAATTTTCTAGTGTAAATATATAAAAACACAACTTATGAGTAGGCCCACATGGAATCTGCACGCACAAAAATCTGCAGATTTCCACAGATTTTTAGCCTATCATTGAGTTTATTTAGTTACTTGTGTAAATGTGTGTAAATTTATATTTATTCAGTTTTTAATTATGGGGCGTGGGACGATAACCGTTTTCAAGGTATACCGTGGTTTGGAAAAGTCAAGGTATTAAAACCACCAAAATTTTCTGCAATACCGTTCCTATGGTATGTGTAAAAAAATGTATTACGTTTTATTTGTTTAGTTTTATAGGACAACAGTATCTCCAGCAGAAAAGATATTCAAAGATATCTAAATGTAAAATAAAAAATGTAAAATAATCCCGTTTTTGAAACTAAGACAGCAGAAGTCAATGATTCATATGAATTATTCAGCCTGACATGTTTACTGCTCTAAAGTATTATAAATGTTTCTCAAAATAAAATATATTGTGTTCAAAGGGGGAAAAAGTTTTTGTTTTATTTAGTTTTTGTTTTATTAAAAAATGTAAAATGGCTTCGTCACTGCAAATTCAAGTCTAAATTAAAGACTCATCTAATTTCCAGGTTGTTTGAAGCATAATTCCCTTCCCCAATGCTTTCGTGTCTAATCCTGTTTAATGTGGTCAACTGTGGTAGCATCTCTTAACTAAGCGGAATTATTTAAAGGGTCAATTACTTTTTTATTTGTAGGCATTGAAACCAAACTAATTCTGTATAATCTATTTTACATTCCTATGCTATCTTTTACATTACATTATTGCTGTTTTGCTTATTATGTCTGTACTGCTTTTCTGTATCCTCTCTGTGAAGCTGGTTGGAAATGTGCTATATAAAAAAAAAAAATGGAACTTGAACTTATTTAGTACTGTTCGCGATACCGTGAAACCGTGGTATTTTTATCCAAGGTTATCATACCGGCAGAATCATACCGACCCATCCCTATTCAGTAATATTATTGACATATAAAAATGTTCATTTGATTTGTCTAAAATACAGTTTGTAAAGTAATATTTTCTGTCTTTTAGTATATCTAATCATGATTTGTTTATCAAATAAGTAAATCTAAATGGAATTGCCTTGTAAACATTAAATAAAACTTAAAAAGGTATTACTTTTTTAATTTAACATATTAAGCTTTTAGTTATGATACTCCCAAAAATCATTCCACATAAATCCGCAGATTTTTTTTTACAAAATTCTGTGCAAAAAAATACCAAAAAACGTCTGCAGATTCTGTCTGGCACTTATGATTAGTAATCCGCATTGAAAAGACCTGAATTTGGACAACTTAAAGGTGATTTCTTAAGTTTTTCTTTTGGAATCTTCAGATTGTAAATTTTAAATAGTTGTATCTTGATCAAATATTGCCTTAACAACCCATACATCAATGGAAAGCGTATTTATTCAGCTTTTTATGCGATTTATAAACCTCAATTACCAAAAAATGACTGGTTTTGTGGTCACAAATATACAGTGCTCAGCATATATGAGTACACCACTTACAAATCTCTCTTTTAAATTCATATTTTTAATGGGAAGCTGTACAATATTATATTTGTGCATATACATTAGATTAATCAGTGCTGAAGCCAAATCTGGAGCTCATCTAACAAAATAACTCACGATAACGGTCCAAAAACTTGCACACCCAAATTTATATGTTGTAGAAAAATATTAAATACAAATTTAAAAAAGAGGAAAAATCAAGAGAAGCAAAAAAAATTAAAATATTTAGTTGAAATTTTGTAGGTTGTAATTGTTTTTGCTAAATTTTGCTTAAATTTAATTGTATTATCTTTCAATTTCTAAATGTTTGGTGACTCAAATATTATTTTAATAAATATACCTGTTTAAGAAATCTGTTTTGCTTAAATTGACAAAATACATTGCCTATATTCACTGACAAATTGATCAAAATATTCATTTTCAAAATGAGGTGTACTTAATTATGCTGAGCACTGCAAATACTGTAAAATAACTCATACGATGCATACATGTTCTAGTATACTTACAAAAACAATTTTCATATTACTTTCTGCTTCGTTTACCAGCAAATGAGGCGAAAATTCACTCCTTTTTTATTTTGACGTGCGGTTGCATGAAGAGATGACGTCCTTTCTTTTGTGTGCCAAGAAATGTTCGGATGTGAAGCCAAACTAGCGCTAGTCATTGAAGAAAAGTAATCACGAAACGTTACGGTAAGCACAATGGGCCTTCCTATTTTGTTTAGTTTTTTTTTAAATCATGTTCACAGGAATCACACACAGAGACCTTTTCTTTTTTTCCCCTACGAACAATGGCTGATTACTACCAGGGCCTTGGCTGTACGTTCTCGCATTGTGTGGATGTTTGAGTGTGTATTGAACTGTGGCGGTGAGGTAATATCCTTAACACTGCAGCACGTTTGATGTTTGCTGCATTGAAACCGAGACACTGACATCACGGCTAACTTTGGCTCGCGGCACAATGCTCCTTGGTTTTCTAGAGACTTTATGTGCCAGGGTATCAGATAATTGGCAGTATTAGTGGCAAATTAACCTTTGATGGCGCTAGTAAGTGACTGTACACAAACCCACAACGCTGCTAAAAGTGACAGATGGCAAGTGCGGTATCAAATAGGCCTTTGAGAGGGAAGGATTGCTGTATTGTAAACATACCTGTACTGTTGACCCGCACTGCATAAAGGCACTTTGGACGAGTACATGAGCCATAAAAGAGTCCTTTGTGTCAAAAACAAAAGCTTCAGCGCGTTTCTTGCACCTTTACCTATAGCTATGCTGTTATTCGGTAAGATTAATGACCGTCGGAATAAAAGGTTGTGTTTACCATAGTTGTGTCCTGCTAAATGGGTAAAAAGGGATAATATACTAACGTTTTGGGTGGGTAAAAAATGTACAAGGTTTCTGAAAGAAACTTGTATGCTTGCCAAGACCATTAAAAAAAATAAAATCATATGTGTTTCTTGAAATATACATAAAAAAATCAACAAAATCTATCAATTTGTTGATTATCCTTTACATCTTACAGGTGCAGTAGGTGATTGTCTTCAGAAAAGTCTCTTCACATTCCAATAGTAATGATAAAGTAAATGATCTAAATGTATTTATATGAATTTTTTATATTCTGAGGTAAGGCATAAAACTAAAATGTTCATCCAACTAAAATTTATCAGGCTGACAATTCCCATAATTCTAATAAGTAGTCCAAATGGTCTCATGCAGATCCACCGTTTGCGCGTGCACGTATGCTGCGTTCGAGAGAGTGACATCGGTAAAAACAAACGCTGAATCAACACCTTTGAAAATCTTGAATCAATATTGGAGTTACTTTTGCAAGCATGACACCATGCTGAAGTAGATCTTTTAGACAGGTAATGTAATGTTTTAACTATTTTAGTCACACAAAGTTGATGTAGATTTTTACGGATGGGTTATATGCACAGAAGTGTTGTTCAGCCACTGAAATCTTCCGGCGATAGATTGATGTGACTTATTTCAATTTCATTTTTTTTTTACAGCATCGATAATGTAGATTTTTAGTTAGTTTAACAACAAAACACAAGTTAATAGTGCTGTTCCGTCTAGCTTGCTATACTGAGGTCAAGTTGGATGTATATTTACATCACACTGGTTAATTTTTGATCAGATAACCTGTGACGTGCTCCCTATATTGTTTACCAAGCTACTTTGAATATTCGGTCTGCATGTAAGTATGGCTTAGTAAAGAGAAAAATGAAGTCATTGGATATGGGAACATAGATTAGGTTCTCAAGATGAATGCGTACCTTGGCTCTAAGGGTCAAACAACAAAAATTAAGGCCAATATAAAAAAAGGCCATCTTCTTGGTGCTATTCTGCAGTCAGATCTGAGTTTCAGAAGTCATGTCAATGCAGTAAGTAAATCAGAATACTACCATCTCAAAAACATTGCAAGAATTAGATACTTTGTTTCCAGTGAGAAACTTGTTCATGCTTTTATCACCAGCAGAATGGATTACTGTAATGGACTCCTCATTGGTCTTCCCAAAAAGACAGTCATCATTGTGTGACTATTTTGTGTCTTTCTTCTTTAAAATATCCCAAAGACATACTGTGTAATGTTTATGACAGGTTTGATGAACCAAGTTCTTATTATTTCAGCTATAATTAAACAGTCAGGATTTAGCTGATCTATACTAAGACTTTTTATTCTCAAGCATTGGTCATTTTTTTGAAGCATTTTTTTAATCTAACAAATTATCCAAATTTATTTCATTTCATCACGCTAAACTTATTATCTATTCTTAGCATACCAGATCAGATTTTTAAGCTACCTTTGGTCCTTTATTGTCCAAAACATTGGCATGTTGCATCATTTTTGGCATTTGCAAACTATGCAGAGTCTCTCTTGTGTCTTTAGACCTCACACGACCTAAGCGAAACATGATGTACTGTAGTATACCGTACATTAAAACAGGTTTGATGAATTGCACTTCTGGGTATTCCAAGTAATAGGATCACAATGTATCCATGCATTGGCGGATCTGTGCTACTCTAAACTATGACATTTTTATGGTGGAGATTTATTTTCAAAATGTTTATGTTTCTGGAATGTTTCCAGTCGTACAGATCATCCAACAAACTCAGGCTATCGATTGCTCCCCTTCCTCCAATTTTTGTGAATTATACTGGAAAAATGGATTAAAATAGTTTTAGAATCTTGACTTTTGCAAAAATCTAGCAAACCAGACTAGATTGCAAGATCAACGGAGACCAATAATCCTACACTCTGAAGATTCTGTAAAAACCTCCAATTTTTGCTTTCTTAAAGAACCAAAACTGTTCTTAATGTGAAGAATAATTGACAAATCTAATGAAATGTTTAGACTTTAAAGAATGTTTTGTGCAGTAGAAAGGTTCCATTGTTGTTAAAGAACCATTCATGCCAAAAAAGAGCCTTTATTTTTAATATTGTTGCCATTCTAAGCTACCCTTTGCACCTTTATTTTCATGAAGATTGACATTTTGCAGCATATTCAGTCTGTTTAGCCTGTGCACAATGTCTTTGTTGTGTCTTTAGACCTCAAATAACCTGACCTAAAAATACATACTGTGCTGTACATTAGAACAGGTTTGATGAATGCAGCTTCAGGCATTTCAGCTAATATCAGAGTGCAGGATCAGAATGTATCTATGCTTTGGTTGGTCTTTGTTATTTACAGTTACAATCACCTTAGGCTGTTTTAGGACCACTTTTCTGTTTGTTTATTCTCATAATGTTGACGGTTTTGGACCATTGTCTATTTTTGGATGCCCAAATTACTCTTAATATACGTTTTTCTCAACAGTAAAGAATATTTTTCTACTATAAGGAATATGTGGTTGTTGAATGTTCTTCATGAAACACTGATTACAAAAAAGTTCCTTTATTTTTAAGAAATTTACCAGGTTAAAGCTTCTTTCTGCACCTTTATTCTTATATATATATATATATATATATATATATATATATATATATATATATATATATATATATATATATATATATATATATAAAAGAATATTTATATATATATTTATATTTATTTTATTTTTTGCATCACATTCAGTATGTCTAGTCTGGGCATGCTAAAGAATACATATTGTTCTCCAAATTCATTCAGGATGTACACATTGTCTGTTTTGTCTCTTCAGTTCTCGCATAACCTGACCTAAATATAACATACTGTACTATACATTACAACAGGTTTGATGAACGCCGCTTCAGGCATTCCGGCTAATAACAGAGTACAGGATCAGAATGTTTCTGTGCTTTGGTTGATCTTTGTTAAGCTACAATCCACTTAGGTTCTTTTAAGACTGTCTTTGAGAATGTTTATTCTCAATATTTTGATAGTTTTGGACCATTGTCTTTTATTTGGTTCTCCAAATGGCTATTAATATACTGTGAAGAACAATTTTTCACTATAAAGAATGTTATATCATTCAAAGCTTCCATTGATGTTTAGGGCTCTATCATACACCCAGTGCAATAAGGCGCAAGAAGTGTTTGGCACGATTTGTTGCTATTTTCAGATCCTAATTTTCACCTTTTATGCTACGTTGGTTAAATAGCAAATCTATTTGCTCGAGTTTGTGGACTCATGTGCGTGCTGGTCTACAATAGAGGTGTGTTAAGGCGCATTGTCGGTGCATTGCTATTTTGAAGAATCGAAATAAACTGTGCAATCGAGCAACTAAAAGGTGGTCTAAAGTCCAGTGCAGAGCGCGTTAGTTATGCACCCATGCAGGTCCAAATGCTTACACATTGCTTAATACACACATATTGTACAGCAATATACACAAATATATTAACAAATAAAAAAAAAATAAAGGATTAAAATGTAACAAAAATTATTATTATTACCTCCATGCCTTCATCTGCGGGGGCTTTTTTTCAGTTTATTCATGACAGTTTACATTTGTATAATATTATTATTAGCAGTATTATTTATTTGTCCATCTGTCTGGTTTTGGAGACGTATGCACCACTTTATAGGGCATAAGAATAGGACGTGTATTTGGATATAACTCAGACCACACTTCATTATTATTGTACATTTATTCGTTAGCTGGAAATTACAATTTCTTTAGAATTTTTTAGAATTTAGAAATACTTTTGAAGCAAAACTTTGTGCTTAAACTAATTTTAATATGTAGGCTAATGGATGTCTTCAGTGGAGAGTGTACAACACTGTTTACTTATCCACGAAAGTGAAGGAGTAAAGTAAAGAGTAAAAGTAAAGTAAAGAGAAAGTAAAGAGGTCGGCTTGAGGAGGTTCATTCTTTATCCCCACGCTGCAGATAGTTTAACTGTTTTTGTATTTTTCCTTAAAATAGTGGATTCGCACCTGCCATGTGCTTTAGACTTTGCGCCTGGATCATTAGAATAGAGCCTTAAAATTCTTTATGGAACCACAGATTGCAAAAAATAAACTTTCATTTTTAAGACTGCTTTTAGATTCTGGCTCCTTTTTTCACAATTATTCTTACAAGGTCTAAAACATTGTTCTCAATATGCTCAAAAACAAACCAAACCAGACTAGATCTCAAGATCTAATAAGTATGTTCTTGAAGGTTCAAATAGGGCAATTAGGCCGTGATCCTATACAGTATTATACGCTCAAATGCCTAAAATGACTTTTGCTGCTAAAACTAAATTCTTACGTTTTTTTGGAAACATTCATTCACTCATTCATTTTCTTTCCGGCTTAGTCCCTTTATTAATCTGGGGTCACCTTTTTTGAAAACAACTTAATTGTTTTATGTTCAATCCACTTAAATTTGTAAAAAACGGTTAAGTTAACTTAATTGATTTGTGTTTTAACCATTTATGGTTCCCAAATAACTTTTCAGCAAATATTTCTTCAACCATCTAAAGAATAGCTTTAGATTATAAAGAACTGGTAACACTTACGTTTAGGCCACAATTCATAGTATTAACAAACCATTAACTACCACTACTAGCTTAATAAGCTGCTAATTAGCTGTTTATTAATAGCTAGTAAGGTAGAAGTTGGGTTTAGGTTTAGGAAAGGATTAATAATGCAGACTACGATACTACTAATGAACAGTTAAAATCTTAATAATAGGCAAGTAATAAGTCAATAGTTATTAGCATGAACTGTGACCTAAACTAAAAAGTTCCCAAAGAACCTTTTTTTGTGTGATGGAAAGGTTCTATGAGAGTTACAGTACATGTTCGTTTTAAGTATGTTGCCAAATTTGAGCTATTTCTTGCATCTGTATTCTCAAAATACTGACATTTTGTCTAGCCTATGCTCATCATATGTCTTTAGACCCCAAACAAGCTGAACTAAAGAAGACATGCAGTACTCAAGAGTTCAGTCAGCATTTAATGTAATGTGTCTGTTTTGTGTCTTCAGACCTCACTTAACCTGACCTAAAGAAAACGTACTGTTCTGTACAGTACATTATAGCAAGTTTGATGTATGGCGCTCCGGGCATTACAGGTAATAACAGAGTTAAGGATCAGAATGTTTCTGTGCATTGGTTGATCTGCAGTATTTAAACTACATGCATGCCATTCATTTTTGTTCCCCAAGGAACCTAAATGTACATTTTCATGAGTGAGAAGAACATTTTTTTCTGCTTTCAAGAACATTTTACTTCATACCTTGAATAGATAATTGTTTAATGTTCTCCATGGAACTACCAATTAAAATGAACTATCATTTTTTTAATTGCTACATTTAAGCTACTTGTTGCACCTTTAAAAAAACTTTACTAGCCTGTGAGCATGTGTTTTGTATCAAATAACCTAACATAAAAAAGACAGAGTGTATTGTATATTAAAATAGGTTTGATGAATGTAGCTCCAGATAGTCACAGAGTACAGCATCACACTATATTTGTGCTTTGATTGAGTTATGTTACTTTAAGTTTTGGTACTTTATGTTCTGTTATATTAACCTGTTTAATAGCATCCTTTTTGAATATTCATTTAAAAAAAGTGTTACTGTTCTGTCACGTGCATGGTCCCCAAATTCTATTAGTTGCTCAACTTTTTCCAACAGTCACTCCACTTCTTTCAAAAAAACAAACCAAATTAGACCAGATTGCAAAATCTTTGAAGACTATACACAATTTAATGTCCAAGATGGAGGATTTCACTTTGAAGAACCACACTGTAAAAAATGCTGGGTTCCACACAATCGATTTGTGTAGGGACAACATGAGGGAATTGAATTAACTTATTAGTTTTTACAATGTTAAGTGAGTTGAACATAAAACAATTAAGTTGTCTCAAACAACACTCAAGAATTGTGGTGTTTCAGTTCATTTTAAATAAGTAGCTTGAGCAAACAGCAAACAGTTTTTTGAGTGCACTTTGGTTCCCTAGGAACATTTTAATAATCGAAAGAACATTTTTGTCCATTCATAAGAACCATTTGTTTTTGTAATTGAAAACTTCCATTGATATTGAATGTTTTTATTAAAACAGATTATTCCACTTTTAGTTAAGGCTGTTTGATTTCAGTTTTTTATTAAACCGATCCCAATTTAGATTCCTGGAACTGATGAACTCAATTTCATGAATTAATTTCTCATTATTGTTACGATTCTTAATTCTCAAACCCTGGCAGTAGTAAATAGCTAAAAGGATGCTCAATCAAGTACAGAACGTTAGTGAACAAACTGAAAGAAATGGCTTTTGCTGCTTGTTTAAACTGCTTATCTAAAATGAGCTGAATACAATTCTTAAGTGTTATTGGGACAACTTAACTGTTTTATGTTCTATCCACTTAAATACTTAAAAACGATTAAGTTAACTTAATTAATTTGTGTTGGGACAACATAAAGGAATTGTGTGGAACCCTGCATTTTTTACAGTGTATCAAATGATCAAAGACCACAGATTTTAGCCTAAGATTATAGAAATCTTTTAGGATTTCCCAAATTTGTCTCAAACCACCAAATCGTAGCTGAAAATCTCCCAGTGTGAGCAGGGCTTTAAATGCATGTTCACAATTGTCAAATAGAAACAAATCGCACTGCAAACAATAGCTTACCAAGCTGTACACTAAAACAATACTTTCAATTCATGTTTGTTTGCATAGCGCTTTTCACAAAAAAAAAAAAGATCATCCAAAGCTGCTTTACAAAAGGTGTACCTTATTACATTAGTTCAAATCTGAAAAATGATAAAAATTAATAACATTACAACGTGAAAGAAGAGTGAGTGGTATATCTGTCAGTCAGATGTGCGTGGATGTTTTGATACCACAATGGCAGGCTATCAACACTATTCAAAAAATAAATAAAGTTGGATTTTATGTAAAATAAAAATAAAATTGAACTCTTAACATCTGCATCTTTTACTTTATTTCTTTATTTATTTTACATAATCAGCTATACAATTTTATAGTCGATTATTCGGATATTGCAGCATGACAGAACCATAACCAGCTGTTTAAAATTATGCAATAGTAAGTGAACTGCAGAAATATAGTCATTCAAAGCAGTTCATTGAATGATTCATCTGAATCTGTGTGTGGAAATGTAAGCCTATAAATTTTTTTATTAGATATTAAATAGGTTTTAATTTAAACTTTAAAACACATTAATGGAATTGATTGATTTTTTGATTCTCAATGACTTGGAATCGTCGAATCGACCCCCTTTATTCTTAAAAGCATTGAATTTTTGCAGCATATTTAGTCTGTCTGGGCATGTCACGTGTCATGTGTCTTTAGACCTCAAACAACCTGACCTAAAGAAGACATATTGTACTCGGAATTTGTTTTGTCTCTTCAGTCCTCACATAACCTGATCTAAATATAACGTACTGTACTGTACATTACAACAGGTTTGATGAACGCCGCTTCAGGCATTCCGGCTAATAACAGAGTACAGGATCAGAATGTTTCTGTGCTTTGGTTGATCTGTGTTACTCTAAGCTACAATCAACTCTTTCGAGACTATCTTTGAGAATGTTTATTCTCAAAAAGTTGATGGTTTTGGACCATTTTCAATCAAAAAAAAAAAAAATGGCCCATCACTCATTCCATCGCTTGTTCCCCTTCTTCCAGTCTTTGTCCATTATGTTAAAAAACAAACCAAACTATACTAGATCTCAAGATCAAGAGCTGTAATACTTCTACCAGTGCTCATGGAGATTCTGGAAGGGGGATTTGGTAACAAACCAAAATAACTATGAACAATTTATTAGTATACAGCATATTTTTCCACTATAAAGAACCCTATGAACCCTTAAATGTTCTTAACCAAACCAATGGTTGATCAAGAATCTTGACAAATATAAGCTAATTGCAACTTTATTCTCAAAACATTGAAGTTTTACAGGATATTCAGTCTGTCTAGCCTATGCACATCACGTGTCTTCAGACCTCATATAACCTAACCTAAAGGAAACGTACTGTTCTGTACATTAAAACGAGTTTGATGTATGGCGCTTCAGGCATTACAGGTAATAGCATAGTACAGGATCAGAATGTTTCTGTGCTTTGGTTGATCTGCAGTATTTTACACTACAAACATGCCATCCATGCCATCTCAAAAGACCCACAATATACATTTATATGAGTAAAAAGAACATTTTGTTCCTCTTTAAAGAACGTTTTGCTTCATATCTTTAATGGATGATTGTTAAATATTCTCCATGGAACTACTAATTAAAATAAATAGTTATTTTTATAGAATTGAATCCCATTTAATCTACTTTTGCACAAAATATTTTCAAAAACATAAACATTTTGCAGAATTTTCCTTCAGAGTAGTCTGTGTGCATTGTCTGTGTTGTTTATCATGTAACCTTGCCTAAAGCACACATACTGTACTGTACGTTAGAGCAGGTTTGATGAATGTAGCTCCAGGTAATCACATTCAATTTGTGCTTTGGTTGATTTATATGTTACTTTCAGTTTCTTAAACTGTTTTAAGATCTTTTTGTATGTTCATTCACTAAATGTTGATGGTTTTGAGACATTGTGCGTAAACTATATTAGTCGCTACACTTTGTCCAATATACACTCTTACTAGTCATCCTACTACTCATCTTACTAGTACAGAGTTTTACCTTCAGAACTGCCTTAATATTTCGTGGCATAGATTCAACGAGGTACTGGAAATATTCCTCAGAGATTTTTGTCCATATTGACATGATAGCCATATGCAGTTGCTGCAAATTTGTCAGCTGCACATCCATGACATGAATCTCCCGTTCCACCACATCCCAAAGGTGCTCCATTGGATTGAGATCTGGTGATTGTGGCCTTCATGTCATATTCAAGAAACCAGTTTGAGATGATTTGGCTGATGACATGGCACGTTATCCTGCTGGACATAGCTATCAGAAGATGGGTACACTGTGGTCATAAAGGGATGGACATGGTCAGCAACAATACTCAGGTAGACTACTGTCCGAATGAGTGTACATCCATCATGCTAATAAATAAATAAATAAACTAGACTAGATCACAAGATTATTGAAGACTGTTTACAATCTATGGTTCCAGAGAGGGGATTTAATAGTGCTTTAATATAAGAACCATTTTTGTCCTCTAGTGTTAAACAGTTGAGTTTCATAATTTTAATATCTATTCATTTGATCTCTGAGTATGATGGTATCAGTTTTAGCTTAACTTAGCATTAATAATTGAAGTGGGTTAGACTATTAGTATCTCGGGCCAAAAATAAAAAAATAATATTGCTCTGTTAGATACCTAGTTGGGGACTATTTTCAGGTGCTGCATAATGTGATTGTGCCTGCTGCAGCCATGGTATTGCAGAAAAATTCTTTGATTATTATGCTTGACTGAGAGATAGTTCCTAGACATATCGGTCTGAAAAAGAAACTTTTCATTTTACATCTTAGTAAACGATGCAAGTACAGAGGAGTCAAACTTTAAATAGCTAAATTATCTTAACTCTAAATGCAATGCTAATGGTCTAATCCGATTCAATTATTTATGCTAAGCTAAGCTAAAAGTGAATGGATTTGGCTAAATGGATTCAAAATTTTTTAAACTCAACTGTTTAATTCTTGAGAAGTTGAGACTATTTTCTAAAAAGTGGACTGTTCCATTAATGAACATTGACATTTTACAGGATTTTCAGTCTGTTTAGTCACATAAAATGTCTAAATGTTTTGCACAGCTCAGTTACTTAGCTACCTAGCTGGGGACTATTTTAAGGTGCTGCGTATTGTGATTGTCCCAGCTGCAGCCATGGTACTGCAGCAGAGTTCCTTGATTATTACACCTTACTGAGAAATCCTTCCTAGACATATCGGAAATAAAATTCAGTTTTAAAACACGATGTAACTACAGAAGAGTCAAACTAAAAGTACAAAAATAATCTAAACTCTTATTTGAATTTTTTAAAATGAGATGCTAATGGTCTAATCTGATTCAATTATTTATGCTAAGCTAAGCTAAAAAAAGTGAATGGATTAAAATGTTTAAGCGCAACTGTTTGACTCTAGGGGAGTTATAAAATGAGCCTATTTTTTAAATAGTGGAGTGTTTCTTTAATAAAAAATGTTCACCGTGCACCATGAAAAGCTTTTACAGTAAAAATTTGATTAGGTCCATTGATTCTGCTAAAGATTGTTTAATTTTTAAGAATATCGGCAGCTTTTCTGCTCCGTATCATAAATAACGTTGACATTTTGCAGCATTTTCAGTCCGTTTATTCCGTGCACAATTGTCTGCGTTTTGTCTTTATACCTCAAATGACCTGACCTAAAAAAGACATACTGTACTGTACATTATAACAGGTTTGATGAATGCGGTTTAAGGCATTCCAGGTCATGACAGCGTACAGGATCAGAATGTATTCGTGCTTTGAACTGTTTGTTCTAATAACTTGTAATTGGCTGATCTGTGTTTTTGGGCCTCGGGCGCTCGCTGCTGCTATGTGCGAAGATACTTCGAAAGTTCCTGCATGAAGGAATGATGAAATGAATTCAAACCGCAAACACGGTTCACAAGCAAGTCAACGAGGTCAAACTGAAAATGAATGTATTTGTAAAATGTTATGCTCCTGGATTAGTTCTGCGAATACATTTTGACCTGAGCATGATTAAAGACCATGTCCGTCAATAAAACGATCAATCAATGCTGCCAAAAGTGGTATCGAGTTTTTAATATCTAACTTGTTGCTCAGCAACCACATGCTTGTTTGGGTTTTGATCTGAAGCACAATCAATAAGAGGAAAAAAAAGGAGCGATGGAGAGCATGGAAGTGCATTTCACCATCCCTACTGCATTCCTTCAGATCGTTTGATGAGAACCACTCACTGGGAGAAAAA
This sequence comes from Danio aesculapii, assembly GCF_903798145.1. NCBI lineage: Eukaryota > Metazoa > Chordata > Actinopteri > Cypriniformes > Danionidae > Danio > Danio aesculapii. The sequence goes on along the minus strand of NC_079456.1, from coordinate 16,353,262 downwards.
AAGCTTCTTACTTGCGAGTGTTTGCTGAATGAGTCATTTGCGGTGTGGGTACATATTTGTGAAAGGTCTCATAATGACAACAGAGCGAGTGACAGGATGAACAGGAAGTCCAGCAGGAACTTTTATACGCTGAGAGCTTTGACACAAACAGAGCTGCAGCTTTTTATATGGTGTGACCTGATTGACCTTATAGAGAAATTAATAACTTGTGAATGTAAACAAATGCTCATTTTAGAATGTAGAAATTATGATGCTAAATTTGAAGACATGCATTGCATGAGAAACATGCATAAATATCAAATATGCAACATTAAACCGGTGTAAATGTGCAAAATTAAACTTAATTATACGTTATGATGTGAAATGGATAAGAAACATGCATAATGCCTAAGCATAATTTATGATGCAAAGTTATATGATGCAATATATGTATTATTTATTTATTTATTTATTTATTTATTTATCTGTTTATTTGAATCCTGTGTAGCCAGTTTTTTTTTTTATAAGAGTCAGTTTTTTATTATAAAAGTGTTGTCGTTAAGCCAAACGATCTTTGATAAATTGTATAATATTTATATTAATATTTCTCCACAGGAAGTTTCCTTTGTGTTTTTTTTTTACTTTTTCAAAATCATCATAAAAATAATACTAATAATAATAACAAATAAATAAACTAATTAATTAATATTAAGTAATAATTGCTTAATAATTAATTAAGAAATAATTGTAAAATATTTGATGAACAATAATAATAATTGTTTAACAATATAATATATTTGTACATACACATAAATAAAACAAAATAATAAATAAATAAATAAATAAATAAATAAATAAATAAATAAATAAATAAATAAATAAATAAATAAATAAATAAATAAATAAATAATTTTAAGTGCATAATTGAAAATAAAACATTTTACAATATTAAATGTCTAAGTAAATAAGCTAAATAAATAAAATAGAAAAATAAGTATGAGAGTATTTGTATAATAAACTATAAATAAATTAATTAATAAAAAAATAATAATAAATGTATATTTATAAAGTAATAATCAATTTACATTTATAAAATAATAATAAATGTATATATTGATATATCGGCACTGGTGGGAGGCGTGCACAGGCCGAGTGCCTTAGTGTCCCACCAGTGACAACATACAGCCATAACGCACAGCTACGAGTGTGATATTTCATTTATATAACAGTTCAATGGCATAATCCTGTGTATAAAAAAGAAAATCAAACACAGAGAGTATGAAAAATTATTTTGCACAAGGAACTACTTTCTTCCACCATTCATTCACATCTGCAGCTGGCGTCAGAACAGCAAAAACCGCTGCTAATTCACCAACATCACTTTAAAGATAGTATTTGAATGATTTTGTGGCATAATATGTGATGACAAAACAGGTGATTTTGCTTACACTTTCAGATAATAAGGCTGAACGGCATGAAATGCCATCAGTCTACAGAGATTTCCCAGTGTTTCTCTGTTGCAATCGGAAGATCGCAATAATTAACCCCAAAAAAGCCAAAAGCAAAGCAAACACTACCAGATTCCCATTGTATAAATACAGCACTGCAACATACAAAAGAGAGAGCTCGGATTTAGTGTCACTAATCAGTTTTATAATGATTTGATCAGCTGTATTTTGAAAATTATCCACCCTTAAGGACATTTTATGCAGTCTCTGTCACATCTTGTTTCTGAACATCAACCCTCTTTGCTCTGCTCAATGAAAAGCTAATGTCCACTGACGCGATAAATCTCAGAAATGATAAATATTTTAAAATAGGCACTATCCTTATAAATAAACTGCATAGTTGCAATCTAAACAACTACATTCTCACCCTAAAAGCCTTAAAAGTACATTATGTTGTCCAACAGCTGCAATATTTGTCAAACTGTAGTGAGACTGTAGTGATCTGCTGTCACTCTATGTGGGTGGAGAAATACACAAGGGTGAAGAGGCTGTCCGAGTACTGTTACTGCAGAATATCGCACGGTTATCAGATTTATGTTGATCCTTCCGTTTTAAACATTCTGTTGAATTTAGTTTCATGTCAACTCTTATTGAAGTATTAGTAATGATTAATAGAGTAAGCTAATGTCCTCTATTAAACTCAAAAGAAGGCAAAAGCACTTCTACTTGTCCTGAGACTTTCAGTCCTGCCTTAATGTAAAAAAACAACAGCATTCCTTTCTGCCAAATATCCTGGCATTCATTGTCACAGCGGAATAACTAATGTGCTTTGGAAAATGGCGTTTAGGGTCTTTGTATCTAACTTAGACCGTCTCTGACAGATCTAAAGGACTAGCGGAAGTGTGAAGGTCACGGTGAGGGCAGGAGCCTGGTGGGCTGCACGTGTTTACCTACTCATCAACAACAAAAGATGACCGTATAGTGAGCTTAACCGTGCATGCTAGTTTAATGGAGTATGCGAAGGATACACTTTTGTCTGGCTGGATCCGTCATCAACTGTAAACGCTGTTTTTGCCCTAAATTACAGTGTTAGGCTTGTGCCAAGTCAACAATTTTCGGGGCCGTCGCTACGCAAAAGCCTTTGAGGTCTAGTTATAGGCCATAAAACGTAAGGTTTATTGTGTTGGAGCTGAAACGCTTATTCCTTTTGTGCATTAACATGGACTGAGGGTGTGTTTGTGGACTGAATTTTTCCCTCATACGTCTTTGTTTATCTTATTCTCCCCCCATTTTGATAAACATAGTAGTTGTAGAGTACTTTAATCTGCTGTGGTAATATTATCGTTGGTTTGGTAGTACAACATCAGTATTAATATGTTATGGTAACAAACCATTTGAGGAAACACAATTGCAACAAACCATTTAAGTTCAAAAACGAATCCTAATGAGTACTATGAACTTTATCCATTTGAGTAAACGAAGGAATTTGAGCAGAGCAAATCCCAATAAATGAACAGAACTCAAACCAACTGAGTACTGGAAAACCCAATAAGTTAAGACAACTCAAACCGTTTGAGGAAACCGATTGCAACAAACCATTTGAGTTATAAACTAATCTATGTGATTACTGTAAACTTACTTCATTTAAGTTGAAGTAATAAAGTATTTAATTAACTCATTATCTTCAACACTGAGTTCAAAACACTTTTCAAATGAGTAGAATTAACCTTCAGTATATTTTGAGTTAACTACACCCATTTCATTTGATAAAGTTGACTTTCGGGATTTACAGTGAACTATAATAAGAGTTTAGATGCATAAGCAGAAGTGCCAACTGAAATCTCCTGTGTGTAACTTGAGTAATTTTACTTTTATGATGAAGAATAGGTTGATTTTATTGCCTTTAAACTGAAATAACTGAACATAAACACAGAGAAAAAAAAATCTAATTTTGGAAGAATATTTCAGATGGCATTGAGAGGCTTTTGCTTCTGAGCTCTTCACAATAGTGGTTAAAACACTTTAGTATTTATTATAAATATAACTACTACTTTTTAAACTTTTTTTGCAAACTTTGGGTTCATGTCTGTTTCCCATTGGATTCAAACACATTTAAACTTGCTTTCAGAATTAATGTGAACCTTGGATCTGTTTCCAGTCCACACAGCATAACAAAAGTTAGTTTAGTCTTTTGATTTTTTCTGCTGATGAAGTTTTGGTCACTGCAGAGCGTTCAGTTCACACTGTAAAAATATCTGTAAATTAGCAGTTTTCTGTATTTTGTTATTCATGTTTTTATTTTCCCCTATTTATTTATGCTTTTGAATCGCATTGAGATGCTGATCTTTTTTTCTGATAACTTTTACCCTTAAAAGCAGAAATACTCATATTTTCTAAATATTTTAAATCGTAAAAGAAATACCTAATTGTTTAAATCCTAATTCATAGAGGCATTTTAGACTTTGTACCATTGAAATGGCAACAAATGTGTCAATTCATTTTGTGCATATTCTCCTAAATGTTGAGACATTAGACAGGTTTCCCTCCTAACTTAAAGTAAAATTTTTTGAAGATTGCAAAAAACTAATAAATAAATTCCCCAAATACAAATTTTGTGCTCTTCCGTCAAGTTATTAGGGTGGCTGACTGTAGTATTGGTTACCTAGCAACCAGCAGTAAAAAGGCAAGCATAATGGAGACAGCTCACTTGGCTGTAATGTTTGCTATGTCAGAGTGTATTCGACTAATGTTTACATTAAAACCACAACAAGGAAGGGTACTTTTTTTGTTGCAATTTTTTTTCCATCAGTCATTTTTCATAGGATACTTCAAAATATGCATTAAAGTCAGGATGAACTGGAAGTTGCAGACACTTTTATTTCAATATGTTGAGGTTCTTTCAACTAAAATGGAATATTGTCTAGCAGGCTGGGCTTTCAGATTGTGCATCATTCCCTAATAGCAAACTAACGGTAAGAGGGGCGTGGCTAAGAATATTGTGGTTGAAGCTGTCAAACTGACGTCATCAGGAAAGGACCGCCACTTCAAATGCAAACGATCAGTTGAAGTGGACTTGAAAATGACTAAAACAAACTATTTTTTGTTCAGTGAATAAACTTTGTTCAGTGAATAAACATGGATTAATTGTTCGCCTAAAGAATAACAATGTGCACTAGCAAAATATACATTATAAATTTAGATTTCACGTGAACCTTATTCAAAATTTTAAATTGTAAAAGAAATACCTAAAATTGTATAAATCCTAATTCATAAAGGCATTTTAGACTTTGTACCATTGAAACTGCAATAAATTAGTCAAATAATTTAGCAAATGAATTTTTAATGTAATAGACTCAGTAAGAAAATAAAGCAAGCAAATAAATACACATTCCACATAACAAAATGGGTCACACATTCCAGTTCACGTTTGAGTGTTTTTCATCATCATGAGATGAGCGTAATTAAAAATATTGTGGCTGAAGCTGTTAAACTGACATCATCATTGAAGGACCGCCACTCACACACAGAAGCTAATGGTCAAACTTTGATTGACTTTTCAGTGGATTAACTTGTACAACAAATTACTTGTTCACCTAAAAAAATCACAAGGTACACTAGCAAAATAAACCCTAAAAATTTGGATTTCATACAGAAATAAGACATTTCTTAAGATAAATTCTGAGAAACTCAAGAGCAATTCTTTAAATATAAAATATAATAAATATTTAAGATCTCAAATTTGTTCTCACACATTCCTCACACTCAAGTGGTTCTAAACAAATTTTTATTTTTTTCATCTGTTGAACACAAAAAAGCAAGATATTCTTATTATTATTATTATTATTATTATTATTTCCTTTATTTAGCCAGGAGATCACATTGAGACAGTACTCTCTTCTTCCAGTGAGATCTGGTCAAGATGGCAGGCGCCACAAAGTTTCACATAAAAATCACAAAAACAAGACCACAAAATTACAAAAATCACCATTCATAAAAGGATCAGATTATAAAAAACAATTACAAGTCTCCTTTAAAACGTTGCTCTGAAGAAACACCCATTGAAATCCGTTGTAGGAAGAGAAAATACAATGAAAGTCAATGGCTGTTCTTCTTCTTTGTGTTCAACAGAATAAAGAAACTCAAACAGGTTTGGATCAAGTGGAGGATGAGTAAATGATGACAGAATTTCATTACTGGGTGAACTATCCCTTGAAGAAACACTTTCTTCTTAAGCATGTTTCTTGAATCTGGTCCCAGTTAGTGACATTGTATATTTGCAATATTCTAGAAATTTTGCGGTCTAGTTATTGGCCATAAAATGTAAGGTTTACTATGTTGGACTCTAAATGCTTATTCCTTTTGTGCATGGACCGAGGGTGTGTTACAAGTGAATTTTTCCCTCATACATCTTTGTTTATCAGTTTTTTTTCTTCTTCTCACGTGTGACGGCTGTTTTTATAGGTGGTTTTATTTATAAGTACCCCTGTAAAGCCTTCTAAAAGCACTAATGGAATGAACGTGTTTATGTTGTCATAATACATCAGCAAATGGTCCATTCTCATGCATGATGCCCACGTCTCAAGCGCGAGTTACCTGTTTCGACTCCGATAAAGTGATACTAGATCAACTGCATGAATGACGCAGGCGGTCTTATCACCAAGACGAATGTCTGGAGCACATAGTAGGTGAATATTTATTGAAGACTCGTCTTTGAGTGTCTCCGGAGTGCAGTTAATCTTTGCTTAAACCTCCCCTGAACGAGTTTCAGCCATCTACTTATAAAAAAAAACACACAGTTTATTAGCACATTTGAGCGCTGTGGAAAATCTGTGATGTACCTGTAAATTTGATAGCCCACAGGATGAAAAGGAATGATTGGAAATTAGCCTAAAGTTACAGTTAATTTTACCGTAAAAGACTACTGTTAAAGCGGTTTATAGGTTTGCGCTGTAAAATATGGCTCTGGCTTCTTCCAGGAGCTGAAATTCAAAGGTACGCTTGTGTTTGCTGTGTAAATAGTTTAATGCTCTGTGAAACATTTTTAGATCCCTGAATGAGTGATTGAGCTGGAAGTGGATATACACACTCGCCGGCCACTTTATTAGGATTTCTTCATGGCATTGATATTCGTGGTGCTGGAAAGATTACTGAGAGATTTCGGTACACCAAACTGAACTGTTCTGATCCAAATGGTTTAGCTGAAATGGACTCATCAGTCTAGGCAGATTTTCTCCAGTTTTCTGTTGTCAAATTTTAGTGAGGACCTGTGAACTGTAGCCTTAGGATGTGTTTATACTTGATATTAAAGTGATAGTTCACCCAAAATTGAAAATTCTGTCATCATTTATGCACCCTTCACTTGCCACAAAGCAGTTTAAGTTTCATTATTCTATTGAACACGAAAGAAGTTGGAATGTTGTAAACCTGTAACCATGACTTACATAATATTTGTTTCTCACTCTATGGAAGTCAATTTCTAACATTCTTCAAAATAAAATTTTGTGTTCAACAGAAAAAGGGGTCGCACTTTATTTTGATGGTCTGTTTGTTGAATTTAAGTTACATTGCATCTACATGCCAACTAATTCTCATTAGATTATAAGTAGACTGTTAGGTTGGGGTTAAGGTTAGTGTAAGTTGACATGCACTTGCAAAGTTTCTTATAGTCAGTTAAATGGCTGTCGACTAATCCTCAAATGGACCCTTTTAAGATGCAATTTGGTTGAACGGATCAAAAGAAGACAAGCCGTTCTCTTTTTTTATCCTCTTTCAGACAATATTTTGATGGTATTTTTTTGATCTCGTGATCTAATAATGCGTAATAACAAATCAACAAACTGTACACTCCAAAACATACCTTTAACTGTTATTTACTCAATATATTGGTTAACATTTTTACAGGTATTTTAATAATACTGACAAAATATTAAAGCATTGAAATCTATTAAATTTAAATAAGTAAAATATATAATTTTTCTTAAACCTGATCAATTCTTTATGCATTGTTTTTACTATATTAACATGTATATAGGGTTATAATTCGTTTTATTTTAACAAATGTTGTTTAACAGAGCAAGGTCATTTTTTTACAGTACTTTCTATATAATTTTAGTGCTGAGAAAGTGCAATTTTTTAATATATTTTTGATTAGAAAAAAAAGTAATGGACATTTATATATTACAATATAAACATGTTTTATCCCCCCCACGATTGAATACAGAAAACAAAATGTACTTAATATACGTTAGTGTTAGAATCAGTGTTATCTTTTTATCCTAAGATTGTTGACAGCAAAGTTTAAATCCAAACTGTTGCTGTAGCTCATCTGCTTCAAGGTTGGAAATCTCTGTAGATCAGCAGAGGTTGTAGTTTTTTTGAGAAAAAACTCCAAAACTACAACCATATCACGTTCAGTGTCACTGGTTCTTCTCGATTCTGATGCTCACTTTGAATTTCAGCATCATCTTGACCACATCTACTGTACATTGTGTTGCTGCAATGTGGTTGGCAGATTAAACATTTGCATTAACACGCGCTTGAACAGGTGTACCTAATAAAGTGGCCGGAGAGCCCAAAATGCATTCGCAATTGCGTTTAACAAGGCTCGCATGGTGTGTACATCCAAAAAGGAAAAAATTATACAAGATCTTCATGCCTACGCATTCAGACGCTTCAGACCACCAGGACTTTACTAGATTCTCCTTTCAGAAAACACACGACAAGTCTGGTAAACCCCTTTGCTTTAATCATCCTACTACGCTTAACCACGCTTAAGGATTTAACGTTTTGTAGAAAATCTCCAGTGTAGCTTTAGATGCTTCACTCACTGTCTTTTGAGCATTGCTTCATCAGAGGAATTGCAACTTGTTGAGAAGATTGATTTTTTTTTGGACAATCTCAATCTCTTTGGTTAATTGCCCCCTTTTCACACCCCTCATCGCAAGGCTTGTGTTGAGCAAATGTGAGAATGTGTCACAGGCCGAGTGTGTAAACAAGATTATTCAGATGTCAAAAACAGATCCAACACCCTGTTAGATAGTAAGCTTGGTGTGTGTTTGCCTTCATTTGTTTGCATGGGTCATTTTGAGAAAGATATCGCATCGAGCAAATATGGCTCAGCTAAATACAGTTTCACGAGCACTTGAAGAACCCTGTGCCGAGAAAAGTACACTTTGACTTTTAGTTTTTATTGAAATATTTGAGCCAAACTACAGTGTTTTCTTTAACTAAAGAGATTTTCAGCAAGAATGTAAATAAAAAAAAGTATATATTCCGAAAAATGTTCTGGATGCTCTTTTCCACACAATAATACACAAACATTTTTAAATAAAAAAGATCAAAATAAGATATTTACTTGAGAACGTAAATGATATTAGATAGACATTCATTTTTAATATTATGTTTTAAGTAAAAACAAAACTTGTGTCATTGAAAAAAAATTCTTTATTTCTTAACCTTTTATCATTTCAAGCATAAACTATTTATCTGAAAACGAGAATTAATATTCTTGTTTAATCCTTCATAGGGCACTCATCAAAATACTCATCAGAAACAAAGTTACTACTGTTATTTGGGGATATTACAAAACATTTGAACTTTTATTAAATTTAACATTATATTATAATCAACCCAGCTGGGTCAGTTGGCATTTCTGTGTGGAGTTTGCGTGTTCTCCCCGTGTTCGCGTGAGTTTCCTCAGGGTGCTCCGATTTCCCCCACAGTCCAAAGACATGTGCTGTAGGTGAAATGGGTAAGCTAAATTGTCTGTACTGTATGTGTGTATGTCCTGGTCCTCCAGGTTGGGGGTTGAGTGTTGGGCTAACAACCCACCTCATAAAAATAGATGTTACGAAACACCAACATGGTGTGGCTAAATATCAACTTTGATATAAATGGTCCTGGGAATAAGTAAGTAAGTATTATAATCAATGTCAGTCAATAAAGTTACCATAAAATAGTTTCTCACACAATAACAGCTTTATATTCCTGTTCTAGTCAATTTATAATAATAATAATAATAATAATAATTCCTAACAATTATATAGCACTTTTCTGGACACTCAAAGCGCTCTAAACATTGGGGGAATATTGCACCAGACCGCACACCACACACCAGCTGATTGGTGGAGAGGAGACAGAGTGATGAAGCCAATTATGATATGGGGATGCTTCGGAGGCCATGATGGACAGAGGCCAGTGGGCAAATTTGGCCAGGATGCGTTAAACCCCTACTCTTTTTCAAAGATTTTTCAGGGCCACAGAGAGTCGGGACCTCGGTTGAACGTCTCATCAAAAAGACAGCACTCACCGAGCAGTATAGAGTCCCTTTCACTATACTGGGGCATTAGGACCCACACAGATCGCAGGTTGAGCGCCCCCTGCTGGCCTCACTATCACCACTTCCGGCAGCAACCATGCTTCCCTAACCCAGACTCTGCCTCCAGCAGCCCCCAAGTAAATTGAGTTTTGGACCCCTGCTCTAGTGTGACCGCGGCATAAATCTTCTCAATCTATTCAATGTGTCAATTTGATTGATTCGTTTTCTGAAAACTTCTTAACAATATGCATCATTTATTCATAGCAGTTACCAGCTTGCTGAAGAAAAGGTTATAAATGAATAATGGCCTAAATAGTAAAAGTAATAGTAAACATCAAAAATGTAACCTCAGAACATTTGAAATATAGTATATGAGTAATGATAAGCCTCTGTTTTTATAGGTCTTATCTATGCAATTTGTTTTTGATTTAGCGGTTTGTATTAATCTAATACATTTCGGTTCGATTTGCTCATCCCGCAATGATAGGTGGTTTAGGGGTACGTCTTTTATTAAAAATCATAGGTTTTCATACCAATAAAACCACTTGAATTTGTACGAATTAGCTCATTTTAAAATATGTACGCTCAAAAAACGGTTTGCTGTCTGTTTGAACTACTTATTTAAAATTTGCTGAAACAACACAATTCTTGAGTTTTTGGGGGACAACTTAATTGTTTTATGTTCAATCCACTTCAATTTGTAAAAACTAATAAGTTAACTTTATTCCTTCATGTTGTACCAACACAAATCGATTGTGTGGAACCCAGCGTTTTTTACAGTGTAAAATAGTTATGTTTCCTCTTGATATCTGGCTGGTCTTATTTATTGAGTTGCAAGGAATGTGTATTACAATTCTCTAAACAATCTCATGTTGTGCTCCACAGAAGAAAAAACATACAATAGCATTGTCTCACATACAATTAAGATATAACCAATGGTGCATAAATGATAACATAACTTTCATTTTTTGGGTGAACTATCCCTTTATAAAAAGCTAAAACAGCAGTCACCCCAAGTCAAAAGAAGTGCAAAGTGAGATTGTGTGTATTTGTTGATTTTTCTTTTTTTCATCAGACATATTGCTTGTCGTTCTGTCATGTTCGGGCCTTCCTTTTCACATTCTTGAACCTCTAATTTGTGAAGGTTGAGTTCAAAAGATCACCCAGCGCATAATTACGACTGTTATGTCTAACGCGAAGGTGTTTTGTTCACCAGAAAGAGCACTGAGCAAACATTTCCATTGAATTGATCTGTTGCGGTGAATTCTCTGTCAGTTCGTCTTGTTGCTTTCAGACGCAACTTTGGTGGGCTCTTGAAGCACACGCACGCATGCAAACACACACACCGTCCTCTGTTTCTCTTTCAAGTCAGGTGTAGACGCATAATTATGTGCTTCATTCAGGCCTCTAATACAGACCCAATTTTCAGAGTTGAAATGGACGCACAGAAGCGGTTGGTGTTTTTAACGTTTGCATCTGCGAGGGGATTGAAAAGCGACTTGACCTGGGGTAAAACAGACTGTGAAATGACAGGAACAAACACAAAGTAGACAATATGCAATGATTGGATGACTACTGACTTATTTGAAGAGCATGCAATCTTTCGTCAAATTCACAGTTTAGTAAAACTGAAGCGTAGATGCTCTTAAATAACCACAAAGAGGTAAAAAAAAACAGTTGCAAGTCTGTCAGTCAACATGCTGTTAGATTACATGTCTTTGATGAATGGCTGTAAAGATACATATATTAGTATGGAAGGCTATCAGGGCCAAAATCTTTCAATCAAACGTAAATTTTAAAACCATTAAAATTTTAATCATGTCAGCACGAACAAAAATGCAGTATTTGAAAATTTATTTGCATATTTGATGGTATATTCGCATCAGTGTAGAGTTAGTTAATTTAAAAATCAATTAGTTACTAATTACATCATTAAAATTTTATTTTAATTACTATTTAATTACTATAAACATTACTACTTAAAATCCCTGTAAATTACAATGCAGACAACACAAATAAACTTAATTCTTTAAATTTAAACCAAACAGAATCTTTTAGCTTCAATAAATATTTAACATTTAAAGAATAATGTACATTATATGTATCAAAACTCAAAACATTTCAAAGTAATGACACAATAAATATCATTCATTCATTCATTTCCTTTGGCTTAGTCTCTATTTCAGAGGTCGCCACAGCGGAATGAACTGCCAACTATTCCAACATATGTTTTACAGAGTGTTCCAGCCGCAAACCAGTTCCAGAAACAGCCATACACACTCATTCACACACTACAGACAATTGTATAACAACAACAACAACAACAACAAAAAAACAATTCCTATGCTTCTTTAAATTGATTTATTCAGAAATGTTAAATTTATGTACAGTATTTAAGGCTTGTTCATTATAACTTAATACAAATTAAAAGTAATCCCTTACTTTATCAGCAGAAAAGTAATCTAATTACAGTAACTAGCTACTTTAGCTTAAAAAACACAATTCTCGCAGCCGATTCAAATGTTATCATTTGATTAAATGAGCGTTATCATTGGTTATCAGCAAATAGATATGGGCCAGTAGGGGCCTCCTGCACCTACTAATAGGCTCAGAAGGTTGTAATCATCCATCCACATGGGTAATCGGCTATAGTTTACATACGGCTGCGGCCGGATGCATATGTTTTACACAGCGGATGCCCTTCCAGCTACAACTCTTCACTGGGAAACATCCATACACACTCATTCACACACATACACTACGGACCATTTAGCTCACCCCATTCACCTATAGCGCATGTCTTTGGACTGTGGGGGAAACTGGAGCACCCTGAGGAAATCCACGTGAACACGGGGAGAACATGCAAACTCCACACAGAAATGCCAACAGACTCAGCCGAGGCTCGAACCAGTGACCTTCTTGCTGTGTGATCGTGCTACAAACTGCGCCACCGTGACGCCCCGAGAAATATTTATATTATTTACTACATTTCCCATTGATTGTATTTTATTATCATATACCCCTACCCCAACCCAAAACCCAACCGTCACAGTAATATGAAAACAGATCAACTGAGTGATAACATTCGAATCGGGTGATTCTTGATATTTTGGGGGGAAGCAAAATTGTTTATGTTCAATCTATTATAATTTGTTAACCTAAAACAACTAAAAAGTTAACCTAATCAATTTGTGTTGGAACAATCAGAGTGAATTGGGTGAAACCTTGCATTTTTTTACATTGCTGGTTGGGATGTATCAGTTTAAATATTTATGCGTGAAACATGTTTTTGCATGCACATATGCAAACATAAAAAATTGCTGCCTCAATAGGGTCAATTGTGTAATATCTATCTATTGTGTAATAAAGAAAGACGTTCGAATATGTGACAATCATGTCCATTTAAAGAATTTTGGCCCTGATGGCCTTCCATAAACTGCTGCTATTGTTTAAAAGCATACAGGTCAGATATTATGAGGATAATTCATTCAGACCAGATAAACATCAGTCATGCATCTTAACTAAGAATTAAGAATTGCTTAGCATCTGAAACTAACTTGTCTTTTAAAAAAAAGTTTCTGAATTATTATGCATGTAGGCAGCACATTAAATTATAATCCACTTCCATCTGAACGTATACTTACTATAATATTTACAATAAGGTACTACATCTGAACCTACCCCTATAACCTAACCCTCAAAGAGATAGTTTAACCAAGAATATAAACTCTGCCATCATTTACTCACCCTTCACTTGTTCAAAACCAGTTTTATTTTTAGTTCTGTTGAACACAAATTAAGATATTTTGAAAAATGTTGCATACCTTTTTTTATGGTTGTCAATGTTTATTCATCAAAATATCTTCATTTGTGCTCAACAGAATTAAAAAACCCCAAACTGGATTGATTGTTTTACCTTTCAGAAGTAAGTACATTGTGTACAGTAAGAGCATACAATTGTGATTACTATAGAATAAAGTGCCACCCCTATATTTTATGCCTCAACCTACATCAGAATGCCTTATTTTGTTACATATTGCTTTCTTAAAGGTGCAAAACCTGTACCTAATAAGTGTTTGTGAGGGAGTTTTTCCACTCATGTAGCAGTGAAAGAGAACTGCAGGATTACGAATGTGATAGAAGCACTGTTGGATGGTGTTACATTTCATGGGAACGAGGACAGCCGAGACTCCTGACCCAGCACACAATATCAAAGCAGCGTCCTAGTCGTTTTGCCCTAACAACATTAATCCTTATACGTCTTTTTGACCTTATTATTGTTTCTATAAATGCCAAATCTCACTAAACACCGAATAGTTTGTTTTTATACATGCTACCACCCTCAGGAACTGTCAAAACAAAAGTTGTAAAAAAAAATCAGCTAACATACGCCGGCCTGTTATGTTGCTAATAACCGTATAACTTGTTCATTCAGCGTGTTGAACGTCTGCCCAGATGTAGAGATCCTGTAATAATCATATTGACTGAAAGTTGACCCCGAGGGGAAGTTTAGTTGTATGGGAACACAATGATCTGCTGCACAGCATGTCCCTGGTTTTGTCTCATCGAAAAAAAGGTACAGCAGAGCGGTTAAGAATAAAGAACAAACTCAGGAGCTAAGGTTAAAGCAATTAGCAATCGCAGTTAGGGAAATGGACACTAAAGGTACACGCAGAGCTGTCAAAGAGAACCCTAAGTTCAAACACCTGCCTTTGCGCACTTGTGCAAGGGTGTACATGTGGTAAAAAAGCACAATTATGATTGTTAGGATATGTAATCACACATAAAAGAGCGCTAGGTTTATGATATTACTAGCAGGGCACAAAGCGCTAAAGCTACATGTCAGAGTTTCCTTTTCATGTGGTCAGCAGAGGTTGTTTTACCTTTCAAGTGCCCTGCTAAGTGTGGGAACACGTTACAAGAGATGAAAATTATGCTTGCTAGCGTGTGAGAACCTCCGTTTCTTGCCCGTCCCCAGAATCGGTGCCAGCCATATTTGCATAAACCAAACTGTTAGCATCTTGATCGATCCTTTGGCTATCCCGTTTGCTCCCACAGCGCAATGTGGTTAGGATTAGCATGATTAGCGACAGCACCTTGAGGTCGCTATATACCTTGGAGCATCTCCTGACGCCCACCTGCACTCACAAGACAATGTTTTGCTGATGGGGAAGGAAAATTCCCCAAGCTTCTCCATTTCTGCCCCTGTAGATCTTGGCTTGTCGGTTGCTGGGGCGAGTGCAGGATTTGAATGCTAATGCTAAGGCCTGGGGAGAACAGAGAGGGAGATGGGTTATTGTTGCATGTTCAGGTTAAGTCAATAAACTGAAGAAAGACGAGAGAGCAGGCAGTGCATTCCTGCTGCTGTAAGCTCCGGCAGTTTCCCACAGGCTCCCACTGAAAACCTGCGGAGGGGAAAATATTTAGCTTGGAGGTTCGCACGGCAGCAAAGCCAGGCCAAGCTAAACCACACGTATGATGACTACGGTTGGGAAGGTGGAGGCGGAGACGCGACTGACGGTTGCTACGGTACGTGAGAGGGTCTGGAGTCTGACCCAACATTCCGGCCGCACCGTCAGCATGTCGACTGGAGAAACTTAATAAGGTACGGTGAAACACTAGCAAGCCGGTTTTCCACACAAAAATGCCCAGAAAGTTGACCAGAAATGAGTCGTTACAGGAAAATGAAGGTCAGGAGGGTGAAGCACATGAATTTTGGTATTTCCACGTGATTTTCCTGTACACTTTGACAGCTGTTTCATGAGGTTTTTTTTTCTACTGTACGGTCTCAGAGAAATGTGCTAAAACTGTACTGTTAGGAATACTACCACTATAACCGTGTTGGGACAAATGTTTACCTTGTCTACCTATCAAAACATACTACACAAACAGTTTGTAAGGTAGTGCACTTAATGGGACATAACTGTCCACTATTTAGAGCATATTCATATTAATAATGTAGATATTACAACTCTAAGGTACATCATTAAAGTGGCAACTTTGTACCCTATTTATTTATCCAATCAAAGATGCATATTAGTAGGTGCTAATATGTCATTTTGAGGAGTGTAAGAGTTTGTAATAGGCCAGTTCCTTTATAAAGAAAGCTTTGCACTTTAATCCCCCCATCCCCCCCCAAAAAAATTACCACTTTGAAAATTTTTTACTAAAGCCTCATTCACACAAGTGACTTGCAGCGGCAAAGCGACAACCGACTGTTCTTTTCACGACGTCCAGCGACCTCTGTCTACGCAAGCAACAGTGATCGTTGGCGACCAAGTGAGCGTGTCGAGTGATGCGACAAAGTTGAGAATCCTTTATGCAAATGAAGAGCAACTTTCTTGAGCGACAGCCAATAGAAGCACCACACTGTAAAAAAATGTAATCAATTAGTCCTCACAGCTTTTTTGACAGTTACATGTTTTTAGGTCATAGTAACTTATTAAACTAAGTTAATCATGTTCTAACTTAATTTTATAAGTTATGCAAGTTGTTTAACAGAATTTAAGTTCAATGGAAGGTTAATTTGATTCAGCTTAAAAATTTAAGGCAACCAGGATTTTTTACAGTGCAGTAGAGCCCATGTGATCCTTTCTCAACTCACTCAGAGGCCGATTGTATTCTCCGTGCTGTAGACCTACACAGACCTGCGTTTGCAGCAGGTTGCCACCCAGAGTGACAGGCAGCTACAAAATCGTTGCTAGTGTGAATGAGGCATAGCATGCACCTTTTTGGGGAGCCACAGAGACTGTACCTTTTAAATTACATCTCTGGACCTTATTTATCCCTTAGATGTTTATAGAAATGTAGAGTTGAGTACATAGTACTTCTCCAAGATATTAATATGTTACTTTTAGAAGTACAATAGCACTAAAGCCTGGTTTATACTTCTGCGTCGAGTGATCACCATGACCCACGGCACATGCCTTGCACGTTGTCCTGCATTTATACTTCTGCATGCTGTTTGTGTTGCTCAGCAATAACACTTCCGAAACACTAGCTGGCTGTGAGGTTTTATATTCGCTTTTTTTGAGGCAGGAAGCATACACGTGTGCTTGACGCAGAAGTATAAATCAGCCCTCAAGGGATAACTTTTTACCTGATATACTCCAAGTTCCATGTTGCCTTAAAGAGTACATATTGCTTTCTTACAGAGGTATGCAGTAGTCAACATTTCAAAAAAGCTTCAAAAACTTGAATCAAAGTTGTACTAAAACTAGTAAACAATACCAATTCTTGTCTTAGGACAATTATGATAAACAATTTTTGATTCAATTCAAGTGTTGACTAAACTGTATACTGTAGGTTTAACAGCAATTTCTCTAAAGAGCCATATTTGTATCTTGTTTATCCCATAAAGCCTTATAGTAGTTCCTTAATGGGTATATATTACAACCTTAAAGTACTAATATTCATCGTTTGCATGAGAGTCAAACATAGGCCAACTGAACAGTCATTTATAGAGTCAGACCTCAAGTTTTGGAGTTTCAAAAAAAATCATTACTGGTCTTCAAGTACAGGGGACAACTGTTTTTCATCAGTGGTCCTTAAATTTTAAGGAAAAATTGTTTGCAACTGAGCTGGAAAACATTTGGAAAACTTCTTGATAGTCATTGCGGGGTCGCCGGAGTCTACGATCCATGACTCCCCCTTAACCTCGGGCAAATAAATCAGGTTTATGTGGATGCAGGGTTCTTCAAAGAGTCCTAATGGAGATTAGCAAGCAAGAGTTTGACCTGGTTAATTACCCCTGTGACTACTGCAGGTATTAATGCAACCCCCCTTTCCTTTTTGTCAACCCCCAGTGCATTGATAACATCTCCCTCCATCAGGAACCCTCAAACTACCTCAGAGCTTTAACATAGTGCTGCTTCCCTGAAGAAGGCATTCAGACAGGCTGGAGACAGCGTTCACTAAAAATGCCTCCGTAGAGCTGAAGCCTTCTTTTATTAAGCTAATTAGACCTTGTGGAATAAGGAGGCTGGTGGAAAGTGCACCCAGCTGCTAATAAAATCAGCTCCCTGACATCTTTAAACAGCAGAATGTAGCTTTGTTTATGCCTTTCTTTAATTTAATCATTGATACACAAATGGTTTGGCGTAACAAATGTGCTAATCTTGGTTTGATGTTGCTGTTTTTTAATTAATAGTTTCATTTTGGTTTAAAAAAATTGACAAATTTCTTTGTTTTTCCCTCCAGACCTTTCTTCTGTTGCATTCCTCAGGTTCATTTTCCAATCTGAAAAACTGCTGAGATCACATGATCAGTATTCTTTATCAACCTTTTTATTTTCCCTCTCAGAGCTGAGAAAAAAAGAACATTTGGAAATGTTTGAGACTGTCCATTTAGGAGTGCAGCTAAGGACTCTTCTTAAATCTGTCAGTATCTAATTTCAGCCATGAGAACCCAATTAAACCCAATGCCAAAACATTTATGGCGCAAGCACCTGCTGATTATTAATATGTCCAGTTGTATATCAAAGGATGCGTGCATGAGGAATTTATTCCCGGTGGACCTCAGTGAGGAGCGGACAGGTGCTTCACAGCTGCTACAGTGGAATTCCAACAACTCCGACAAAAGAACTTTTTTAGATCACCGACGAACACAATCACCGCTTTTAGTTCTGACATACTCAGCTTAAAATTTACACCCGTCATTCCCATGTAGCTCTACAGGAATCCCATTGTCTTCTGTTGTAAGCAATTTGAATAGACCTTTCTTCAAGACCATGCTCTTGGCCGGTTTCCAAACCCATTGTTATTTAAAGGGTTACTTCACCCAAAAATACAAATCCTGTCATCTATTACTCACGTTCATGTCTGGGTCTGTGTCAAGTCCGAGTTTAAATCCATTCAGGTCTGTCCAAGTGCAGAAACCTAGTTCAAAATGGCATAACTGTTTTGAAAGTGCACTACAAAGGGAACGCAATTGTCAATATTAAGATTGCTAAAACTGAACTGTAAAAATACTTCAGCAAATTACATGTAAAAGAGATGACTTTAATGTATTTTTCTTTTAAATCATTCCAAGTTTAAATGTTGGAACGTTTTAAACAAATAGAGCATAGATGGGATAACTGGGAATAGAACACAACCAGGAACTATGCTTCTAACTACAGCTTTAGAGGTGTAGTTGCAAACGTACATGTTTGCAACATGGTTTGCGAATGCTAATAGGAACGATGGATCTGGGAAATGCCAAATCAATGAAGTATGTTTGTAACAACAGACCTTATGACCTTAGCTGGCTAATGATGGTTTTTGGAAATGCACTCCTAAATCCTAGAAAGATCTCTTGGAGTTTGAAGTCACTAACTTTTACTAAGCCACATTCTGAAATAAACAAACATAAACAAACTGTAGCAGTAATTTTGCTCACAACATGCCTTGATAATAAAACAGCT
This sequence comes from Danio aesculapii, assembly GCF_903798145.1. NCBI lineage: Eukaryota > Metazoa > Chordata > Actinopteri > Cypriniformes > Danionidae > Danio > Danio aesculapii. Next base: position 16,334,115 of record NC_079456.1, on the reverse strand, counting down.
GTGATTTTCAACTGTGGTTTCAGGTTGTCATGCTGATTATGCCATCAGATTCGGCATTCAATTGGTTCTTGGTTTCCAAGACTCTCGTCACACTGCAGGAAAGTGTCTGCATCCTTCTGACATTGTTAGAACTTCATCTGTGGGAAACTTTGACCACAGCAACAGCTGTCAGTGAACATCTCAAATCAACAATCACAGATTTTAGGGGGATTTCCCAAATTTGTGTCAGATTTCCAAATCGTGGCTGAAATCGAACATAGTGAGCATGGCATGGTTTTTACAAGGGATTCTGGGCCCTATGCACAGGTTCTACTTAAGCGGGTAGCACACCAGATTCGACACTCAGCGCTGCAACATGGTGCACACATGACAGTTTTAAGTATCGCACACCAGACGCGCACATTCGAATGTTATTTAATATAAAACTACTCAGATGGCACTCTAAGGCATGGCAGAAATACGAACAGTGTCCTGAGTAGAAGCTGGGCGCTGCAGACAGCCACCGATGTGCGGTGCCGGAGTGCGTACCCTGATAGAAATCTATGTTTAGAATTCTAAAATGCATGGCGCTACGTGACGCGGCATAGCACCGAGCAGCGCATTCGGTTTGTGACCCCCTTTAGGCTTCTATGCGCTCTGTCCCCCATTACCCCCATCATGTCCACCCAAGTCCAAAAACCCATCATGAGATAGCAAAGTATCCCCATTGTTTTCACTAGGGATTCTTGGCTCTAAACACAAGCTTCTGCCCTGCACCCTATTGGAAAAGTCTTTTTTCAGGAGTGGGATCTTCTACAGAATTTATAGAAAAGTTCCGCATTTCTCCGCAGTAAAAATTGGGATTCGAGTTCCCCACAGACTTCATTCTGGGCCTCATACTACTTTTTGGTTTACTGTTTAATAGGGAAGTATGTGGTGTCAGACACAGCTAATGCTGATGGCGTTCACATCTGTAAACCCAAGTTGAAAAGATTCAATGATATTCATTCTCTTATGTCAGGCAATTTTGACAGAGCATATATTGATCATATAAAGTGAATGAGTCTCTTCAAAGGACTTGGATTCAACTGAATCAATATGGATTAATTTAAATTATTTGAATGTTTTAATAAATCTTTGAATGTTGATTAGAAATATCTCCATTTGTGTTCTGAAGATGAATTAAATGGCTTTGCGACAACATTAGGTTGAGTAAATGATGCCAAATTTTTAGGTGAATCCACCCGAATGTTTTTTTCATGTCATCTTAGATTTCAATAGGAAAACGAGCTTAGCATTGGCTTCGAAATAAATGAAATATTCCATTTATTTCAATAATCCTCCAGTGATGGGACCTGAAACAGGCAGAGCGGTGAGGGATGTGCGGCCTGAATCCATTACGACAACTTTCCTGCTGTTGACGCTTGTTTGCTGGCAGTCAACACTGAAGTGTTTTGGCAGTCTGATGGTCTCAGGTTGCACTTATTTTCTGTGTGAGGTCTGTAGACGGTTTTGAAACGCTGCCCGAATCCTCCCCCGTTGAAAAGCGGCGATATTATTTCTGCGCAGCACAATTCATCCCATTCCTTACGTCTGGAGATGTTACATCAGTGTCTCTTGGGGATTGTCTAGCTTTACAAACCTCATTGCAAAAGATTTAATGAGGAGGATTTAGTCAACCTCAAGCGACAGGGGTTGAGTTTTTCTATATTGTTGATGGAAAACAATTGTCTCTGCGTATTTGAGTCATCCAAGTGATGTACTCAGGATTGTATTATTGTTTCATGACAAAAGATGTTATGCAAGTAAAGTAATGCGATGAATTTCTTTGAGCAACTGGTTGTGGTTTAAAAGCATAATGTCATTTGAGTTTTGAGATTCGTCATATTTAAACCAGATTTTGTTTTGCTGAGTGCAGCTATTCTTAAGTACCCTTGGATATTAATCTCATGGAGGTTTTTACAAGGATCTCAGACTACTTTGGGGCAAATGTTATACAACAATGCAATGCTACATACATTTCTTAGTGTAGTTACATAGGTGTGGTTGTTGTAGTTGACTCGTATCTTATTGACTCTCTGATAATTAAATAATTGTATATTATAATGGTAATCCTCAACCTTGATGTTCATTATAATTTCCGCTCAGCGTCTCACAGCAGCAGGATTGTATGATAGCGTGTCTATATTTCTGAATCACTTGCATGACGAGACTCTTTATTTCCTGTCCATCACGGTTTACAGGAACTTCAGCCTCTGCTCAGTCCACAGTAAAGTGTCTCCATTTCCTCTCCATTTTGTATGCCGGCCTCAGGCTCCCGGAGAGGGAATGAACCGTCATCACAGGATATGTGTAATCAGCTGATAGAGAGCCATCAGAAGATCTGGGCACCTCTGTCCCTGGCACTCTCTAACCCAAACTAACGCCACCGGAAATTAACGTGATGGCTGTCGCTGAGCTGGATCATGTGACAGATTTATAACAGGTCAAGGTGAGCCACTGAGTGATTTTTCCTAGGATATTCTGGGTTAAACTCGACAGCACTGATAAATGTAAAAAGCATTTCCACCAGCCCATCTTTTTTAGGAATTAAAGTAAAAATGCTGAGAGACGTATAATAGAAGTGATCAGATTTAAACGATTAAATATAATAAGATTGCAAGAAGTAGGCTAAGCAACATGAATGCTGAAATATACCAGTCTTTCTGAGTAAAGTTCCCTTCAAGGCAAGTCATTTCACTTGGCAGCCATCTTTTAAACACCTATGCTAGAGTATGCTGTCTGAATGGGGAAACATCAAATTCTCCTAAACTGCTTGCCAAGCTTACCATTGAGTTTCATATTAGGAATCACCAATAAAATTAAACAACAACTGTCTTTAGTTTTATTTCTAAACGTCAAAATCAGAAAAAATCTGCTGAAACTCACGTCTGGTCCGATCCCCTCCGCCGCAGTATTATCAGTCTATAGCGAACGATGAATGACTCCTGTACTAACAGGCAGGCTTTATTTGCCATATAGCGATCAGTAATTGGCTCTTGTACAAGAAGGCGGGCTTTATTTGCCATATAGCGATCGATAATTGGCTCCTATACAAGTAGGCGGGGCTTTATTCACTATATTGACCGTTACACTTTTCCCCATTCAAAAAGATTGAGGAGTGACGTGTCCTGTGTATTCAATAGTCTTTGGTTATATGTGGTGTGTGTACTGCACTGTAAACTTGACTGTAAAAATACATAATTTAATTTTACAAATTTCTTAAAGAAACACTCCACATTTTTGAAAATAGGCTAATTTTGCTACTCCTTTAGAGTTTAATAGTTGAGTTTTACCATCTCTGAATCCATTCAGCCAATATCCGTGTATATATGACTATAAACGTCTTAACAATTTATATTATTAGCTTATTACCACATTTAAACTATTCTTATTAGACATAAACACTTTTTATTAAATCACATTGTTTTTATTGAAATGTTTAAAAAAATGTTGTTTCACAGTGGATACAGAGCTATATCATGTTAGGCAGATGGGTGATTGTAAAAAACTGGAAATCTTCCAGTAGACCTCTGATCTTCGAGTGATCTCAGAGTTAGGACGAGTTGCAGCTTTTGAAAAACTCTCTTACAGTATACATGAAAGGATTGAAATTTATTTTGATAAATGGGGAAAATTTTTGCATTTCTGCAACCCACAATGTTAGCAAACATGTATCGAGACTTAAAATAATAATTTTATGATATTAGCAACCCCCACCCCCACTTTTTTACTTGTATGTGTTTGGTTTGGTTTACTTACTCAATTTATATGATGTTATTTATTTATTATATTTATTTACTTTGTAATGTTCTGCTTTTATGTTAATGCTCTGTATTTGATATTCATGCATGTTTTTTGAAAGAAGAAAAATCAATGAAAAGTTAAAATCATAAAAATCAATGTTGTTCAAAGAAAGATATGAAGACATTTGGATGTTTCAAGTTTAACATTGCATAACATAATTAAAAGATTCAAGTAATCTGGAGGAATTTGAGTACGTTACATAGTCCTGGTTGCAGAGGAAGAGGATACAGGTACTTGACTGGCCTGCCTGCAGTTCCGACCCGTCTCCAATAGAGAATGAGTGGTGCATTTTAAAGCGCAACAAATGCGACAACAAAGACCAGGTACTGTTGCCCACTTTAAGACTTGTTTGCAGGAAAAATGGGACAAAATTGAAACGCTTCATCACTTGGTGTTTTCCATCCGTAAATGTCTTTTTAAGTGTTGTGACAACATTACAAAGTGTTAAATGCTTTACTGTTCAAACTTTTTTATTGAAAATATGAAGGAAAAATCATGAGGAACACATTAAATAATGTTGGTTTTATTGTCTGCAATGAAATACAAGTCAAAGTAAAGAGAAATTTAAGTTAGAAACTTTCTTTTTATTATTTGCGTTTTCCATACTGTTCCAACTTTTTTGGGATTGTAGAACATTCTACACTATTCCCCCTTACCAAACATGCTGTAAATTACCCTCAGCAAACGTACAGCACACATTTCCCCTTCAGCTCCTTTTCTTGTAATCTCCCTGCTCGGGTCGGATGGGAAAACAGGCTTGTTTCGTGGTTGCCTCGGAGAGCGGGGCCCAAACAGAGGAGATGTGATTCGATACACGTTGATTTTCTCCAGCTCGCATCTCCCTCCTCAACAGGGGCGCGCTTTTAAGCGGACGTCGTGCGAAGGACAGGCGTGTCTGTGACTCTCTTCCAGGGTATTTTCCAGCCGCCATGTTGACTTGGCGTGGCGTCAGCGGAGTCGACAGCAAATGAATTTAGAGCTTGTTATGGGCCAGCAATAATCACTGGCATGTTCGGATTTCTCTCTCGCGAACCGCAGAGAAAACACTCCGGCTGATCAAGAAAGAAAACAGAGCGAGGATTCCCGCCTGACGGACGTCAGTGATGGCGTAACCTTGGCGGGCGTCTTGGTGCGTGCAGAGTGTCGTCAAAATGACTGGGGCTCATTTGGAGATGCTCCAAATCTGACGCAGAACACGACATTGGAGGATCCATGCCAGGCATAAAATCTGGTTGAAAACACGAGAAACTGTCTAAACGTCGCCCATAATAAGTGCAGTTGCCCCAAGTACACCTGCAGGTTGCCCTCATGGTCCTCTGTAGGCCCTACTGGGACTATACAAACCCCCCTCGGTAAGTGAGGAACCGCCAATCTAGTCCAATGGGGGTCACCACAGGCAGCCGAATGCCGTAATGAAGCCCATATGTGAACACCACAAGCATCTTGATCAAATTGGCAGCGATCCCCATATTCTTTCGCTTTGGCTTTCTCTTCTTCCCGCTTTCTGTCAGCCTGCTGAGAGCAATTATCTCCCCCTGCCTCATTCTCTCCAATGAGTCCTTTAAGAAAAGACATCACTTCCTGTCTCATCTCACAGAGGTCTTAATGTGGGTTTATGGCGCAAAGGTTAATGATGAACAAGAGGGTTGTTGATAAAGAATAGTTTAAATTATGTGTCAAGGTTTTGGGATATAGGATTTTGAAGAAACCAAGGTATATCCATATAAATGTCTTGATTATTATTTTGGAAAGCTGTTATATGAAATATATTTTTCATGGTGAAAAGCATCACTATTTGAATTATTATAAGTCGTTCTACACATTTTATTACAGTATTATCATAGATCTAGAGTTATATTATAGAATGTGACCTCCTAATTTTCCTACTGTAAATTTATCAAATTCACATTAATTTGGTCTTCTTTAAAGGGCATTTTCTCAATATTTCGATTTTTTTTAACCCTCAGAAAGTTTCCACCAATAGAAAGCATATTTCATTAGCTGTCAAGCAATGTTTAAATGTAATGTTAAATAAATTGACACTTATGATTGGTTTTGTGGTCACAAATAGACATAAATGAAAAACATGTGCTTCAAATTCTTAGTAATATGATTTTAAAACCATTTTCAAGGAATGTTTTTTTCCTGCAGTTATAAACATACTAATCATTTTTTTGAAAAAAAATAAATTATCACATCATGATTATTTCTGTAGGTTGTTGCATCACATGACATTATACAACCAGAAAACCTTTTAGAATCTCGTAGAATTCGCCGTAGAGGTTGTAGAACTGCAGTATATTAAGAGACTTATTTACACTGACACAAGGTCACAATGGTCTGTTGGAGTTCTCTATGATATCACATCCTGTTTGACATTTCTTTACTGCATGTTGGTTACATCACATAATTTCACGAAAGTTTTGACAAGTTACTTACCCTCAAACGGTCATTATTTTCTTTCTTTGGTTGAACACAAAGGAATGTATTTTGTAGAAAGCTGAAAACCTGACTTCCATTGTAGGAAAAACAAATACTATGAAAGTCAACCCAGCAGGCACAAGACGTCAACATGACATCAGATTGACGTTGTACCCCAACGTCGTGGGACATTGCATTTTGTTTGGAAATGAAAATCCTGTTGACGTCAGAACCCAACATCAGGCCGACGTCAATGACCAACGTCCAACCTAAACTCAACCAAATATCAGCGTCTAATGATGTTACAGTCTGACCTGGTGTAGACGTTACCACTAAGACGTGTATCGGACGTTAGATTTTGGTGGCCACAGATGACGAATAAATGTCAATATTTGACATCAATCTTCTTTAGTTTTCAACAGAAGAAAGAAACTTTGGAATAAGTAAAGGGTGAGTAAATGATGAGTGAATTTTCTTTTTTGGGTGAACCGTTCCTTTACGTAGACAAACATTTAATAGATCCGGACAAAAAAATTATGTCATGTAATTTTTCCACTAAGCCAAAAAATAAAATGGGAACTGGAACAACAACTGTTTGTCATTATTTCAATCCAGACTTCCGTGGGATTCAATAACTTCAAATGCCAATCCAAAGTCAACCCGTTCACCTCAATTCCAGTCATGAAGAATGAACTTTGTAAACACAACCTGTGTGCCTGTATAAAAAGCACCCAAAAGCCAACAATAAAATTCACTGTGACTGTTTCCCCAACTCGATGCGCAACCAACTTGCGGAGCAAAGCCGGCACAGCGAGTTCATTTCGTAATTGAAGTTAACTACCCTCGTCTCTTACCAGGCTCTTTTCCAGGAATACAATCATAAGTCCTGCCGGAGGAATCGCTCCTTTTCTTTCTCTGGAATGCATCGTTCCTGAATATGAGTCCTGCGGGAGTAATGGAAAAATATGGGCATATTTCAATAAACAATTGCAGCAGATGCCGAGCTCTGGGCCAACTTTATTCCGGCCCCTTGTTTCATGGATGACGTGAGTTATTAATAAAAGACAGAAACACTTGACGAGCCACCATTCAGAATTGTTTTCAGGTGGTCTGTTTGGGATATTAACCTTTAGAAGTTATTGTACTGCTCTGTCCGTTGCCCAGCAATTGCTATCGCTATACAAGACAGCGAAATCCCCTCAGTAGAGCCTTGGTAATAAAACGTCCCACGACTCAAGTGACGTGATGTGCTTGATATTGTTTTAGTGGTCGTCGTAAAAGCCCTGTCATTTTACTGCAACAGACTATCATTTAAAGTCATCTGAAACCTTCTTTTCCATGTCTAACAAGAGTTTCACATCTTCTGAGAACGCGAGAGCTCCAAAAAATGTGGATGTTTCTTAATACGGCCGTTAATATAATCCCTGTTGGCTGCCTGTTTGCTTTAGTTGGATTACAGTAAATGAGCTTCAGGCTGCTATCAGGTAATAACAAGCTTTAACATCTAATAAGCACCTCATGGAGAGCCTTGGCTCTGTTCGTGCTATTCTTGAGGGCCAAATTTTAATGGTTTCATATCATAGCAGCTGTTATTTTGTTTCAGAATGGTCATAATGTCATGATCTGAGAGGTCGTGAATTAAATATATATGTATGCTTGCTTTTGGCAACTTTATTAGGCACATCTGTTCGACTGACACAGATATTTGAAGTATGGAGATGAATTAAGAAGATCAAAATGGAGAAGTTCAGATTACATTAAAAACAAGTCAAAAATGCTAACTGATTTCATGTCAAGGGCGGCACAGTGGTTAGCACTGTTGCCTCATAGCAAGAAGGTCGCTGGTTCAAGTCCCGGCTGGGTCAGATGGCATTTCTGTATGGAGTTTGCATGTTCTCCCCATGTTCACATTGGTATCTTCCGGGTGCTCCGTTTTCTCCTAAATGCGCTATTGACCATATTCTTCAATGCGGAAGCGTCCTCATTTTTGTGATTGTTTTAGAAATTATGATTGAGTTGCTAATAGCTCAAAACTATACTAGTCGTCAAATAGACAGATTAGAAAGACTTTATATGTGTAGTCATTCAATTCTATTCATTTGAATATTAGTCTAGTTTTGGCCTATTCTTAGATGTCTATTAGACTTTCACTGACAGCCCAAATTTAGCATTGTTTTAGCCAAGACGACTATGTTTAGACATCTATTAGACATCTTTTAAAAACAAAACATGCTTGCTGGGAAATAAACTGCAAAAACGGTCAAACTACTGGCTCTATAAGTGTGCTCATGACTATACCGACAAAGCAGAATAATATAATAAGAAAATATCAGTTTGCAACATCAAGCAGCATAACGAGCTGTTTTTAAGTGTCTAAAAATGAATGGGTGAATGAAACCAGAAGAGAAAAGTGAATGAGACCGGAAGTCAAAAAGATTTAAATGGCTGCACCCACTCTGTATGTGAAGAATAAGGTCAATAGCTGAATTGGGTAAATAAAATTGTCCGTAGAGTATGAGTGTGTGTGTGAATAGGGGTTCCCCAGTACTGGGTTGTGGCTGGAAAGGCACCCACTATGTAAAACACATGCTGGAATACTTGGCGGTTCATTTTGCTGTGGCGGCCCTGATAAATAAGGGACTAAGCCAAAGGAAAATGAATGACTTCATGTCAGTAGTCAAAACGACAATTGACATCTGAGATTGGCTTAAGATAGAAAATGTCAAGAAAATTGATCACATATTTTTGAAGTCAATGTTAGATGTCAGTTTGATGTCGTTTTGACATAAAGGTAGTTTACAGGCATTGCAGGGATACAAAATCTGGTGTAAATTTGTAAATTAGAATTTAAGATTTCAGATAATAAATAAAATGAAACATTTTATAATACTTTTTGCGTCTTCAAAATGGGACATCAACATGTGGGGATGACAAATGGACATCAAGGTTTTGACATTTTAATTTTTGATGACATTTTTTGGTCAGTTTGATAATGTTTTACATTAATGTGCCAGCTGGGTAAGCATTGGAGCAACAGTGTGATTTAAGTGACTTCAGTTTTGGTGCCAGATGTGCAGGTCTGAGTATTTAGTGGGATTTTCATGCACAACCAAGACTAGGGTTTACGGAGAATGGTCTGAAGAAGAGAAAATCTTGTCAGAGATCAGAAGAGAATGGCTAAACTGGTTTAAGCTGGTCAACAGAAACTCAAACAACTACTCATTAAAATAAAGGTAAGAGAGCATCTCTGAACACACAATACATCAAACCTTGAAGCAGAAGAGCTCACTGGTGACGCCTGTTAGCTAAGAACACAAACCCGAGGATACTGTTTACACAGACTCATCAAAAGTGAATCGGTACAGTTCCTGGACTGATGATTCCAGATTTCTCGGATTTTAGTGGCTTGAATTTGGGGTGAAAGCTTGCTTTGTATCAACGGTTCAGGCTACAGGTTGTGTAATGGTATGACTGACATTTTCTTGGCAAGCTTTGTGCTCCCTGAATATCAGTATAGCATCACTTAAACTCTACGGTCAACCTGATATTGTTGGTGCATCCCTTTATAACCCCAGTGACTTGGATTGAACAGAATGTGTAATCTCAAATCACCTCAAACTGCTTTCTTGAACATGATTGAGTTCACTGAACACCAATGGCCTACACAGCCACCAGATCTCAATCCAATTGAGCACCTTTGGGACTTTTGCTTTGTTGAGACAGCAAATTTGCAGCAACCGCGTTATGCTGTCATGTCAACAAAAAATGAAATCTCTGCCAAATGTTTCCATCACATGGTAGAATCCACGCCATGAAGATTTAAGGCTGTTCTGAAGGCAAAAGGTGGAGCGATTCGGCACGACTCAAGTATGCGGTGAATGTGTACAATATTTGCTTTGCATATGTGTGTGTTTCAGAAGCCACAAGATGCTAATAAGGTGTGGCAGTGGTTGAGGATGTGGGCTCACAGCTCAAAGCTTGTAGATTCAAACTCTGCTACAGATGAGTCATAAACAAGAGAACTACAGAGATTTAACTAGGTTATCATTTAATTAACTCTATATGCTCCGCGGAGACTCGGTTACAGATCCTGGTAAGCTTCAATGCCTGTAATAACTCCATAAAAATCAAAATTTTGACTTCACCTGTAGACCACAGCTATAGACACATATCCAATGGATGGCGCAAATGACACAGATTTTGTGACGAATTTGCTGCGAACACATGGAATTAGCACATGGTGGAATTTATTCAGTAAATGTGTTTCCAATATATTTTATTCAGTTTTATTTTGGGGCATAAAATTTTATTCAAATTCTGCACAAAATTGCACATTTTCAAATATATGTGCATCTTCAAAAATGTCCATTTCCTCGATATTTTAAAAAGAACATAAAAATAGTTGTGTAGAAACATAGTGTCGCTTTGCTTTATACCATTCACAAATCCTCTTCTGCAACAGCAAAGAGGTAATAAAATCCATGTATTACATCCATATAAATTAAATGCTTGCAGGGACTTTTACAACTAAGCTTGCACTCTCGCTGTCTCAACCTGATATATAAGCATTTTCAATGCTATTTGAACAAATAATAATTATTATTATTGTCAGATTATACTGCTGATTTGAAAAAATGCTCCAAATGTATTACTTTAGATATAAAGTAAAACAAGTAAAATAAGTAAAACAAGCTGTTTAGGTTAGTATTATTATTATTATTTATATATACAGTTACATACAAATTTATTATCATGCATCATTAAAAAAGGAAGTCAGAATTATTAGCCACCCTGATTTTTTTTCTCTTTTAAATATTTCCCAAATGATGTTTAACAGAGCAAGGAAATTTTCACAGTATGTCTGATAATACTTTTTTTTTCTGGAGAAAGTCTTATTTGTTTTATTGCAGCTAGAATAAAAGCAGTTTTTAATTTTAAAACCATTTAAGGTCAAAATTATTAGCCCCTTTAAGCTATTTTTTTTTTGATTGTCTCCAAAACAGCCCATCATTATAAAATAACTTGCCTAATTACCCTAACCTGCCTTTAGCTGAACACTAATTTTGAAAAATATGTAGTAAATATTATTTACTATCCTCATGGCAAAGATCAGTTGTTAGAAATTAGTTATTAAAACTATTATTTTTAGAAATGTGTTGAAAAAAATCTTCTCTCCGTTAAACACTAAAAATTTACAGGGGCTAATAATTCTGAGCTCAACTGTATTTAATACAGACTCGTAGCCAGCCTATTGAAAGGGGTAGTTCTTTTTTCTCAATAAGTGGACTTTTTACAGTTATTTTCCTAAATTTCTATTAAAGTATAAGGTTCAAATACTGTATTTTAGTGACATTTATAGCACTAAATTTAGCTTGGTGAAAGGTTATCATAAATGCAAAAAAAATATTTCCTACAATTTTGTCAAAGAGCTTCCCGTAATATTTTACCACAAAATGTTCATTTAGAAAGGTTTTATAAATAATGTTATGAGATTAGAATATTAAATCTAAAATTTTAAATAAAGTAGTATGACTTTTTTTTTAATATAAATGTATTATCATGCATCATAAAAAATAGGAATCTGTTAAAAGCTTATTAAAACAAACCAAAACCTGTAGTTAGATAACAAACTGGCCAGCTCATTTCCTCAGACATAATTTGTAAATTTTAATCATTAAAATCATTTTATTTGTCTTAAAGCCTACTTTTATCGGTTATTTTCACAATTTATGAAGCACTGTAAAACCCAAGAAGCCAACTTTATCAAATGAAATGTGTAGTTAACTCAAAATTTACTGAAAGTTAATTCTACTCATTTGAAAAGAATTTTGAACTCAGTGTTGAAGGTAATGAGCTCCTTAAATACCTCATCTCTTCAACTGGTTTCAATTGGTTCAATTGGTTCAATTGGTTTTTTAAATCAATTGGTTTGTAGCAATCAGTTTCCTCAAATGGTTTGAGTTACCCTCACTTTTTGGGTTTTACACTGTGGCATACAGTCAAAAAGGGTACAAATGAGCTCATATAGGGGCCAAATTCTGGACTTCGTCAGTGAGGTTCCCCCCTGGCTACAGGCCTGTAATAAATAGATTGATTGACGGACAGACGGACGGACGGACGGACGGACGGACGGACGGACGGACGGATAGATAGATAGATATCTAGATCCCATTGTGAAAATTAATATTTTTATCCATTTCTCAGTGAATATAGGCATGTATTTTGGTTCATTTATACAAAACAGATTTATTATACAGATATATTTATTCAAATTATATTTTAGTAACCAAACATGTTTAGAACATACTTAGAAATTGAAAGATAATACAATTAAATTCAAGCAAAATATTGCAAAAAAATACAATCTACAAAAGTTCAACTAAATTTTTCTTTTTTTGCTTCTCTTTATTTTTCCTCTTTTTAAAAATTTGTATTTAATATTTTTCTATAACATATAAATTTGGGTGTACCAGTTTTTGGACCGTTATTATAAGTTATTTCATTAGATAAGCTCCAAATTTGGCTTCAGTACTAACTAATCTAATGTATATGCACAAATATAATATTGTTTAGCTTATAGTACTTACTTATGCTGAGCACTGAGCACTATATATATGAGCAATTCCATGCAAATGTCAATCATGCCTTGAAAAAAAAATGGCAAAACTGTTTCTGCGCTTTTTTGTGTAGGCTTGTATTTTACAGTGTTTTAAAAATACTCAAAAATGTCTCTGTCAGTGTTTTCAAACAATTATATTTAATTTACCAAAGTCACATCCATAACAGAGAGATATCACATCCATAACGAAGCTTTTATATATTATATATTATATATATATATATATATATATATATATATATATATATATATATATATATATATATATATATATTTCCCTCAGATATAACATGATCACTGTTTGGATCCAAGTCTCCATGTTCAAGTTTCCAAGTTTACCTGATTTCTATGGCAACATCACAAAGTATTTCAAACAAGGTAGGACCGGATGGACATGTGCGCTCACTCCATTTAAAAGTTTACCACAAAGTAAACAGACCGTAATCTTCATTGTACAGACTGGCAGGTGTGACGGCAGTTTCCAGTGTTTCGAATGCAGTGAGAACGTGTAGCGTGACGACAGCCTGTGTCCTCAAGCAGTTCAATATGCCAGCGGTTATATGATCTTTAGCATGTTATCATGTTGAATACATATCCTCATTTTAGCAGACAGATGTGAGGCAGGATGAGTTCGGAGGAGTGCAGCGCATTTACAGCTCTGAGAAAAGATGCCAAGATCTGCGTTCACCATAAGGTTCTTGTGAGTCCTCGCGTGCAAGTGCTTACATAGCTGTCGTTTATTCTGTTTTAGCCCTTTTTTCAAAAAGGCCAGCACGAAAGAATAACTCAAATGTACTTTTGTTCTGACACACTGATTTAATTTTCATTGCATGCAAGTATTTGAGCATGCGAGTCGTGGAGATCAAATGAGTTGCTTTAGAATTTTACGTGATGGAATATGTGATTTTTATAGGGTAAAACTGAATGAAAATGCTTTAATAATGTGGTAACAACAAAGAGGTTTTTATTTGTTGAAATTTCTACATTTGTACACCCAAAAAGTATAGATGGATAGACAGACAGACGCCAGATAGATAAATGGAAGGATGGATAGATGGAGGGATGGATGAATCAACAGAAAGATGGATGAATAGATAGTTCAAATAAATATTTGCCATTAGTGTAGGATGGATGAATAGATGGATAGAAGATCCATAGATCAACGGATGGATGGATGGATGGATGGATGGGTGGATGGATGAATAGATAGATAAAGATAGATAGATGGATGGATGGATGGAAACAGTGATGGATGGATGGATGGATGGATGGATGGAAAACAAGTATGAAGTACAAATGGATGGATGGATGGATGGATGGATGTGAAACAAAACGGAGAAACAAATGGATGGATGGATGGATGGATGGGAAATAAGTATGAAGTATGGATGGATGGATGGATGGATGGATTCCCAGATGGATGAATGGATGGATAATGGATGGAGAGGTAGATCAGATAAATATCTGCCATTAGTGTAGGATGGATGGATGGATGGATGGATGGATGGATGGATGGATAGATGGATGGATGGATAATAGATGGATGGACGAATGAATAGATACAGATAGATGGATGGATGGATGGATGGATGGATGGATGGATGGATGGATGGAAAACAAATATGAAGTACAAATGAATGGATGGGTGGATGTGAAACAAAACGGAGGAACGGATGGATGGATGGATGGATGGATGGATAGATAGATGGATAGATGGATGGAAACAATGATAGATAGATAGATAGATAGATAGATAGATAGATAGATAGATAGATAGATAGATAGATAGATAGATAGATAGATAGATAGATAGATAGATAGATAGATAAATGGATAGATGGATGATGGATGGATGGATGGATGGATAGATAGATGGATAATGGATGGAGAGATAGATCAGATAAATATCTGCCATTAGTGTAGGATGGATGGATGGATGGATGGATGGATAGATGATCGATAGATGGATGAATGGATGGATAATAGATGGATGGAAGGACGAATAGATAGATAGATAGATAGATAGATAGATAGATAGATAGATAGATAGATAGATATCTGCCATTAGTGTAAGATTGCATCATGTGTCATCCATCAGGGTGTGATGACGTGACGTTGACAGATGTTATTAATATTTTCACGCTTAACTTGCACTCCATTTGGAAGAGTCGCTGCAGTTCTGCAGGCCATGCATTTTACATATCACATTATTACCACTCAATTAAAGCACTGACAAGCAATTCAGCCTAGCACAAACCCTTCTGTCCTGCGCCAAACCACCAGCAAGATGAAAGCTGAATGTTTATTTATGTTTATTACTCATCCGTCAAAGCCTGTGCTGAAAGACGAGCACCGCGATCTGTCACTCGCATGTAACTGCTTTTCTAACAGTAACTATTGTTGCTATTGTTCACAGACAGATGGACTCTCTGGATACGTCTACATGACTGCGATTTCATTTTCACACGCCATTTTAAATTGAAACAATCCAGGTCTGTACTGGTGTTTACATTTCATTTCAACTACACGCATGTCAGAAGCTAATGTAGTATAAAATTATAATAAAACAAATGAGTCTCACTTTATTGTAAAGTACAAGTATGATTTTAAGGTTCAAAATATGATTAAAAAACAATTAACTACCAATAACCAATAACTTTTACCTCAATAAACTCTTAATTTGTTGATTATTAATAGTTAGTAAGGTTGTAGTGGAGTTTAGTATTGGGTAGGATTATGGATGAAGGATACAGCCATGTACAAATAAACACCCAATATATTAGTAATAGACATGCTAATAAGCAACTAATTAATAGCAAGAAAGTGTTAAGGCCTGTTGTCAGCCATTGGGCAGTGTGATTAGCTTGACTAGCATGTTTGGTGCTAAGTCGACTCATGCTAGGATAGGAAATAGCGAAAGAACAAAAACTAAAGTGAACATCCTAGCTATCAGATTATACCAACACTGTATTGGTAATGGTTCTGAGGTTAGGGTTAGGGATTAGGTAGGTTAGGGTGATATTACCGCTTCATATCACACTACTCCACATTAAAATTTACACTGGTAGCAAAATCTAATGGGTAGCATATTGCGTCATCTTTTTGAATGGACGGTAGCACAATCTGACAAGGTAGGACAAATTGACTTAAACCAACTGAGTACTGCAACTACTTATTGGGTACTGTAACCCAATAAGTAAAGGCAACTCAAACCATTTGAGGAAACTGATTGCAACAAACCATTTGAGTTAAAAAAAATTGAGTTTAAGTTGAAGTAATGATGTGTTTAATTAACTGATTAACTTCCAACACTGAGTTCAAAACTCTTTTCAAATGAGTTGAATTAACTTTCAGTATATTTTGAATTAACTACAATCATTTCATTTGATAAAGTTGACTGTTGGGTTTTACAGCACACTAGTTTTTTACTAGTCTTGCTGTGTCACAAAATTGTATTATATATAATCTATAATTCTTAAAAAACGTGATATATTATGGAATTTATTATAAACAAATAAAATTTATGTTGACATAAAAAAACATTTAAGATGGAGACTTAAAAAATGACTTTTTCTGCTTGTTCAAACTACTTATTTAAAATTAGTAGACACAATTCATAGGGTTTTTTACGATGACTTAATTGTGTTTGTTCAATCCACTTAAATTTGTAAAAATGTTTAATTTAATCGATTCGTGTTAGGACAACATGAGGGAATTGTGTGGAACCCAGCAGTTTTTCAAATTGACCATTATCAATCAATTGACCATTATCAATCAATCTCTGTGACGTGTCTCCTGTACAGTACAGGATATGTTCAGCTTGCCAAATTTACATAAATCTTTGATCGCTCACAGTGTACAGCCTTAAAACATCTATATACAACTTACTTACTCCCAGGGACGTTTATATCAAAGTCGATATTTAGCCGCACCATGTTGGTGTTTTGTAACTTTTGCGAGGTGGGTCGTTAGCCCAACGCTCAACCCCCAACCTGAAGGACCAGGACATACACTACAGACAATTTTGTTTACCCAATTCACCTATAGAGCATGGCTTTAGACTGTGGGGGAAACTGGAGCACCCTGAGGAAACCCACGCAAACACAGGGAGAACATGCAAACTCCACACAGAAACGCCAACTGACCCAGCCAGGGCTCGAACCAGCGACCTTCTTATAGTGAGGCTACATCGCTATCCACTACACCCTTAAAATGCCCATAATAATTGTAAAAAAATACAGCGGACTACTTTGCGGATTTCACCTATTGCGGGCTATTTTTAGAACGTAACTCCTGCAATTAACGAGGGATGATCACTGTACATTCAAAAATATTTTTGCAGCTTGTTCAAACTACCTATTTATATTAAGCTGAAACAACTCAATTCTTGAGGGTTTTTTGACAACTTAATTGTTTTATGTTCAACCAACTTAAAATTGTAAAAACGATTAAGTTACTTAATCGATTAGCATTGGGACAACAGAGCGGGATTGTGTGGAACTCAAACACGGTTGAAAACGTTTTTGCTGAAAACGTCTAGTAGAATGGGGTATATGCCGAAGCATGCTAATAGGACTTTTAATTTGCCTGTAACCTGGGTTAGTCGTTTCCGGTCAATTGTATGCCAATGCAAAATCGGTGCGTTTAAGGTCCGTTTTCTTTAAAAATCAGCGATCTCCACTGGCTGAGTGATATCCGATATAAAGTGGGTCTCAGATTGTACAAGAAGCACCGCAATAAATTACATTTTCTCCACCGTGTCTTTATAATGCGAGCATTTATTTTACCCTAGTATATTCAATGGAGCTTCTGTGCTAGCCTGCCGATTCTTACAGGCGCGTGCGAGTAAATGGTTTTGTCTTGTTTTATGCTTGAGCAACTAAATGAATGCCAAAGTCTGTTTAACTGATTGTATTTGAATTACATTACAACATCGATACTGTAAAAGGATCTGTATAAAATGGAAAAAAACCTCACAATAACAGGTCAATGGAAGTTTATCAGTATGGGAAACGCACTAGCTCGGCATATACCCTATTTAAAGCTTAAAGGTAATACAATTTCTCTCGTTTGATTATAATACAATTGCTTTCATAATAGTTTAACGACCAGATATTACATTGCGAATATGTTGATATTAACACAATATGGATCAACATTTCAGATATGGAAAAAAGAAAACAAGTCTGGAGAATTTCTAAATGTCTGCCTTTTGGTTTGTCGACACTGAAACACGACGCTGGAGCTTTCAGTCTAGAAAGGGGATCTGCAACATTTACAAACAAGTCCATTTTAAATAGTCCAAAACTATAGGCTAATTAACTAACTTTAGGACAACTTGTGCATTTCAAAACAAAAATCCACTGTTGTAAGTGTAAGCCACTAGCACAACAAACCTGTTGCTCTGTTGACCCCAACACACACATTGACACACACACACCTCCATTTCTGTCGTCAACAGGGGGCCGGTAAGGTGTATTCAGGTGCGTCTGGGTCTTACTGAATATAATGCATAGTAATAGATGTGTGGGCCGAATGGTTTGGACTCCCACGGTCCCCTGCTGTGCGCCTGTCTCAGGTGTGTGTTTGGGGATAAACAAACACACTCTTTATTTCCTAGCAAATGTTTATCGGGCTGAATCAAAGTCTGGACTTGCATGACAATGCTCGTAATGGAGAGTGGGAATATGGACTTAATTCGGGTGCAAAAAACATCAAATAATAACATGAGATTTATTTACTATTAATTTAATCCTTAGGTGTTTCTTTTTAAGTCATCTGTGGTTTTTTCAATTATATATACTTATATATTTTATATGTATTTACATATACTAGGCTTAAGTTTGTATTATTTGCAGTTCACATTATTTTCTATTTTTTATACATTATTATTATTATATTTTCTGCATTTTCTTTTATTTGACTGTAATTCTGTTGATACATATTATATTTATATATTCAAATAATTTTTTCAGTTGAAATCAGATTTCTTGCTATTTTAACTTTGTTTTATATTTATATCATATATTTATTTTTCTGTGTATACACTTTATTTATTCATTTAACTTTTATTTAATATTTAAACATATTTTGTTCTTTTTATTGACAAACATTTAATAAGTGCAATATAACACTATTTTACAATAATAATATTTATATTCATTTTTAAAGTGACAGTTGAAGTCAGAATTATTAGCCCCCCTGTTTATTTCATTCATTCATATTCTTATCGGCTTAGTCTCTTTATTAATCCGGGGTCGCCACAGCGGATTAAACCGCCAATTTATCCAGCACATGTTTTACACAGCGGCTGCCCTTCCAGCCGCAATCCATCTCTGAGAAACATCCATACACACTCACTCACACTCATACACTACGGACAATTTAGCATACCCAATTCACCTGCACCGCATGACTTTGGACTGTGGGGGAAACCGGAGCATCCGGAGGAAACTCACGAGAACGCAGGGAGAACATGCAAACTCCAAACAGAAACTGACCCAGCCGAGGCTCAAACCCGTGACCTTCTTGCTGTGAGGCGACAGCACGACCTACTGTGCCACTGCGTCGCCCCAAACAGCAATTGCATTGGCTGGGAACCGGACCCGGGTCTCCCGCGTGGTAGGCGAGAATTCTACGACTGAACCACCAATGCTGTCACCCCCTGTTTATTTTTTCCCCCAAATTTCTGTTAAACAGAGAGAAGATTTCTGTGAGACACATTTCTAAACACAATAGTTTCAATAACACATTTATAATAACTGATTTATTTTCTCTTTGCCATGATGACAGTAAATAATATTTGACTAGATATTTTTCAAGACACTTCTAAACAGCTTAAAGTGACATTTAAAGGCTTAACTAGGTTAATTGGGTTATAGACAGGTTAGGGTAATTAGGCAAGTTATTGTATAAGGATGGTTAATTCTGTAGACTATTGAAAAAATATATAGCTTAAAGGGGCTAATAATTTTGTTGATAACAATATTATCAGACATACTGTGAAAATTTCCTTGCTCTGTTAAACATCAATTGGGAAATATTTGAAAAAGAAATAAAAAATTCTAAGGAGGGCTAATAATTCTGATTTCAACATATATATATATGAGCAAAATATGTTTTACTTAATATTATTAATTTGTATTTTAATATTAACAAATTTTTATATTTTTCATGTATTTTTATAGAACCTAAATGTATATGTGCGATGGGTTTTGTTTGTTTGTTGTGTTTAAAAAAAGAAAGCTATTTGTACTACATGTTTCATATCTAACATGTTCAATAAAAACACTTTATGATGAGAAATATTATGTGAAATATTAATAAAAATGTTCTTCTTAAAACATTTCTTATTACTTTACTATTATTTTAGCATCTAGAAGAGACTTTTCTCTGAAGCTGCATTATTTTCTTTTAAGTAAAAATATTATATATTTTTTTTTAATTAAAGCAAAATAATGAATCTAGTTAGTTATTGAATATGTTATTTTAAGTGTTCATTATTTTTTGAACAGCCTCAGTTATTTTTTCCTTTAATAAAAAAATTCTATTCATTTTTAATGTCTCAGTTATATTAATTCATTCCTTATGTTAACATTTATTTTCATTTAATTACTTTTACATAACAAAGAGGCCTCTTTTTCCAAAGCAGCTCTCTACTACAACAGAAAATAACCCAAAACTTCTTTGATTAAACCATTTTTGGACCACCATCGTTTCAGATTTATCTCCAGAGTCGTTCTCTGGGTCGTAAATCTTACTGAACCCCTTCACATGTTCCCGGTGTATTAAGCAGTAACTGTTAACCTTTGTGAAATGGATCGTTTCGGCGCTTCACTTTGATTTACTTCGTCGTGATGCAACATTTTGCAATTGTGAGAGGTTAAAAACTTCGCAAATCATGTTCAAGGTAACAGCTCATTGGGGACCGACTCGTCCTAACAAAACAGCGGCGTGATAAAGATGGTTGGCAAGGCAAGGTGAGTTATACCAGCATTTATCCTGCGCAAATGTTGCACAAGGACCATTTCTGAAAGAACCGCCTCCAGTTTCTTAGCCTGGAGAAGCCAAGAAGTGCTTTTCGATTTCCAAATTAGTTTGAAAGGTTTCACGTAACATTTGTTAAACCGACACATGAAAGATTAGCCAGCCGTTTCATCTCTGCTCGTGACCTGCTTTAAACCGGTGTTTTTCAAAAGCGCAGGCCAAGCTTTTCATTTCTAGCGATGCTAGCTTGCGTCTTAGCCTTTAGCCAATCTGCTTTTTTAAGCTACTTATTTAAAATGAGTTGAAAAAACACAATTCGTAAGGTTCTTTATGTTCAATCCACTTACATTTGTAAAAATACTGAATTGAAGTATGTGATTTTCTTTCAAATTGCAGACTCTAGTCTAGTTTTGGTATGATTTTTTTACTCTAAAAATCACCATGTAGGACCACATTCAGCTAAAAAACGCTGCTTATATTTTGATTGGCCAGATAGTGAATTAATTATCATAAATGTACATTTTTGGTGAATTATTTCCTTTTTGAATGTACTATAAATTAAAAACGAAGCTCAAAATGGATGTTGGAAATGTTATGTTCCTTCTGCACATGCATAAATGCAGCTTTAAACCAATCTGTGCTAATCCTGAAAATGTTAGGTGATGTTTGGTATTTTTTAAGACCAACAAACTCATTCTTGAATCATCAAGAGCTACAAATATTTTAATTTTCCTATAAATGTGCCAGAAGACTTTTTTATGAGATTACTTTTGGAACTTTCATGTCCAAAATACTCAGTATTGACGATAACAACCAAATTGAAAACACTTCAAGTTGGGGTAAAGATAGGAATTGCTTCAAAACACATTATAAATATTAGAAAAGTATTGCTGAAGCACATTAGAAAGACATGAAGCATGTAAATTTCAATTCTTGAAAATGTTTTCAAAGGTAATTGAATCATCATCAGAAGCCTCAGGTATCCATTTTGTTTTGCCTCTGTCTGTTTTTCTCACTCTAAAAGTACCAGTAGCTATTGAGTAGCACTTTCTGAATTACCAAGAACCACAGTTTCAATTAAAAATTTTCTTTATTGATTTACTAAAGGTTTCCCAGTACTGGGTTGCGGCAGGAAGGGCATCCGCTGTGTAAAACATATGCCAAAATAGTTGCCGGTTCATTTCGTAATGGCGATCCCTAATAAATAAGGGACTATGCAAAAGGAAAATGAGGGAATGAATGAATGATTTACTGAAGAAAAGGAGCCACATTTTGGCTGGGTTGAGAGTGAATTAACAAAAAAATGTTTTTAATCTTTTGTTTTCCTTTAAGAAGTGGATGAGTTCGTTTTTGATTTAGCATAAAATGTCAAGCAGCTTAAACTGGATATAAAAAAAATATATCTTTAAGAGGTTATGATGACATTTGGTATTTTAGCAACCAACAAACTAAGTATACTAAAAAAATACTTTTACTTCTTGTTTGAACTACTTATTTTAAATGAGTTAAAACACAAGTCCAAGTTCTTACAATTTTTCTGTGGACAACTTAATTGTTTTGTGTTTAATCCACCAAGATAAATAGATTTGTGTTGGGACAGAAATTTTGAGGAACCCATTTTTTTTTACAGTGTATTAACATTTAACTACCAACTAAAAACAAAAATGACCAAACTGTAATTTCTTAGCTATTACTTAAAAATCCTCATCTTAGTAGACATTTTCAAAGGCACTTAGAGGTTTTTGCATCTGAACTCTTCATTTATAAGTCTAAAACATAAAGGATTAGTCTTTTCATCTCCACTTGCTACTTTAAACCAGTGTTTTTCAAGCTTTTCATTTCTTGAATCTGTGACGTCAGCTTGCCTTTTCATTTTAGCCTAGCGCAGCAGGGCCTAAACGCACTGTATGTGATTTTCCTTCAAATTGCAGCCCTGTCGACGCTTCAATGGCGAGTTACTAACCTGAAATGACACGCTTGTCTCCAATAGTGTAATTAGATGATTGGGGGTTTGTTTTAATGTGTGGCCTGCGAGTGTGACAGGATAGAGAGGGGGACGCTGGGGGGTTTGCGGTCGGCTGATGTTGACATGTGGCGCTCCGATGGATCTGCTGCTGGATCTCATTCACTCCCACGTGTTTTGCTCAATGGTGATCTTAAGCCGACTGGATGAGTCGCTCTGGAAGGAATGCAGGTATGGCACCTTCGTCTAGACGGCAGGTTCTGCTGATCCCATGTCTGCTGCTGCTTTCCCAGATCTCCTGCAAGGCTGCCTTTCACAGGTCAGATCGAACCTTCCAGGGCTCACAGACGCAGGTGTTTTACAGGCAAACTGAGAGGGGGGTCAACTAGCAGGCAAACATAGGCCTCTGTAAACATGGGTGGAGGGGTATTGAATAATTTTACATACTGTATTTTTTTTAAATGCTGTATCCCACATAATTAATAATGTAAAGACATTTTTTATTTAAAATATGAATCATTTACTCATTATTTAAATAAATGTAAAAAGTATTTTATTGACTAAATTAAAAGTAATAAAAATGTTAACATGCATTATATTTGGAATTTAAAATTACATACAGAATTTAAAATGACATAAAAGTTGTTAATGTAAATATGCTAATTTGTTAAAATATAAATATAGAGGATTTTTTATTATAAATCATAATTTATATTAATATATTCATTTTTAAAATATATTTTAAGTGTTAACATATTTTAACATTCAACTAACAGGTGAACATGCATAATATTTTTACACTGCAACTTTATTAGGGGGCTTTAATGGCTGTATTTTATCTAAAAAAATTTAAAATCATTAAAATAATTAGAAATATCAATTTATATACATTTATTAAAAACATTAATTGTTGACTTAAAAAATGTCCTTTTATGTTTAAAATTTTTAATATTCAAATGTTTATTAGTTTTATTATATTTTTGGTTATTTTTCCATTTATATATTACAGTTTGGTCATGTTTGCATTAAAATGGTTAGTGTTGTAAATAATGTTCAGTTTCTTGCACATTGATCATTTTGCTTGAGTCTCAAAAATAAAAGGGTGGTGGTATCTTTTGAAAAGGTACACATTTGTACCCGAAGGTGCTTATATGTACCTCTTAGATACCAATATGGGCCCATTAGGAACAAATGAAAATAACAGCTCTTATGTTGAAGTCAGAATTATTAGCCCCCCTTTTCTTTTTTTTCTCTTTTAAATATTTCCCAAATGCTGTTTAACAGAGCAAGGAATTTTTCATAGTAGGTCTGATAATATTTTTTTTGCTGGAGAAAGTCTTATTTGTTTTATTTCGTCTAAAATAAAAGCAATTTTTAATTTTTGAGTGCCTACAGAACAAACCATCGTTACACAATGACTTGCCTAATTGCCCTAACCTGTCTAGTTAACCTAATTAAGCCTTTAAAATGCCCTTTAGGCTGAATACTAGTATGCTGAAAAATATCTAGTAACATTTTTTTAACTGTCATTATGGCAAAGATAAAAATAAATCAGTTATTAGAAATGAGTTATTAAAACTATTATGTTTATAAATGCAGTGGAAAAAATCGTCTCTCCGTTAAACGGAGAGAAGAATAATAGAATAAACAGGGGGGCTTTTAATTCTGACTTCAACTGTATATTTTGTTCTGAGAGTTGTCAGAAGCCCCTATTAACTTTGTTTTTCCATGTATATGTTTTTGAACTCTAAAAATTGACTGTTGACATATATTTTATGAAACCCCAAATACCAGTTTTTACATGTAGGTGAACTATTCCTTTGAAGGAAATAGCCTCATTTAAGTGAAACATTTGAATTTGACCATTTTTTAATCTATTTAGCTAATTTTTGGGTCTAGTAGAAGCACTTTTAGCTTAGCTTAGCATAAATCATTGAATCGGATTAGACCATTAGCATCTCACTCAAAAAAATGAAAGAGTTTCGATGATTTTTGTATTTAAAGCTTGATCCTTGTCTAGTTACATCATGTACTGTACAAACAAACGGAAATATGAAAAATTGCTATTCTAGGATGATATGACTATAGGAACTATACTCTCATTCCAGCATAATAATCAAGGGACATTGCTGCTGTACCATGGCTGCAACAGGTGCAATGATATTACACAGCACCTTAAGATAGTCCCAGGCTAGATGACTGCAACAGTGCTTCGTAATGTAATTTTTCGAATCATAATGATTTATGGTAAGCTAAGCTAACATGGTAAAATTCAACTGTTTATTTGGGGAGCTGTAAAATAATTTTCAATAAAAGTGGAGGCATCCTTTAAATGAGTTTTGAAACAGTAGAATCTCAAGAAGCTTAAATTGGATGCCAGAAAAGTGGTACAAACTTTACACATGCAGTTTAAAAAAAACAATCTATGCTTATCTTTAAGAGGTTCTTTTGATGTTTGGTACTTTCACAACTCCTGACCTAAATTACCAAACATCCCAAGTTTCATTTTCAATCCGGAAACACGTTTGGGTCGTTACACTTGAGTGAATGATGTCTGGTGTACGTTACACTCCTTTGAATCGAGGCATTTGTGTAAAAATACTTTGAGATCACGTGTTGATTTGTGTCTATAAAGCTCAAGCTATCATGCCTGAAGGAATTCAGCTGTTTGACGTACCTAGACGTTTTGAAATAGCGTGGCAAATGTCAACAGGGTGATAAAACAAGCACAGTGCTATGAATATTTGTAAAAGTATTCTTTGGTCAGTGGCCCATGTGATTAATGTAGACTCTCAGTTGAAAAACCAGAACAAGAACAAACAAACATAACAGTTTCTCGTGGGAATCTTCAGGCAGTGCAGGTGAACAGCGTAAAAAATAGTTACAATCAAACTTCCCCGGTTGATTAGTTCCATTATAAATTGCAAATATCTAAGATGTATTATCTGAATGTGCAAATAATGCATTATTTCATTAATTATGGACTAATTTGCATAGATTTCTACTACAGAAATTTGAATATTGGATGAAGGTTTAAATATCTTGCTTTTATTTGAAGTTATATAGTAGTCAAAGGCTTTTGCAGAGAGGATTTTGGAAATTCAGAAATTTCTGCAAACTATCAAAGATTTTTTTGTAGAATGAAATATGATAGGCCTATGTTTTGAGGCAAATTATTTACAAATCCTTATGAAAAAAAGCTTCAAAATAGATAAGTTATGCTGAATATGTATATATGGCAGTATCATATGAGTCAAATGATCATTTTTACTTTTATGTCCAAAAATAATCGAAATATTAGATAAAAATCATGTTACATTAATATTTTTTGTAAATATCACACTGCAAATATATAAAACTAAGACAGGATATTTACTGGCCCAATCTCTCCAGTGCTGCCTTGCCATAAAGTTTAATTTGCCCACGATTATTAGTCAATTGCGTGCAATCGACAAACAGTTTGTGCTTTTAAGCTTTTAAATACTACCTAATACTTCTCTGAGATGTCGTAAACACAATATTGCTTTTCGATTCCTATTATCTGAGGATGTTGTGAGCTCATAATTTTTTTCTGAAACCTGTTAACAACCAGTAGAGTAAAGCAAAGTCCCTTTTTTATTCTATAGTCTTTGAGCGAAGAGACGGCAACATCAAATCATGAAGCTAAAATAAAACGTCTGTTTCTAACATCTTGAAAGCAAACATTTATGTAGGTGCAACACGACAAAAAAAACGAAGTGATGTTTTGCCATCAGTTTGTCAAGTCAGACGTCTTATGTTAAATAATTTAGAACTGCAATACCTGCACATTTTCCATACTGCTCTTTTTGTTTGTATAACACAGAATTTTGTTCATTATATATTTATTTTTTAAATATATAAACTTTAAATTCACAGACATTATTTTTGACACATTATTTAAAATATGTGGCTAAGAAATAGCTATTAAATTGTGTGTGTTTGGAGGGGCAAGTAAAAATCTGAACCACTTGGGCCAGTAGAAAAAAATCCTTAGCATTGAACCGTGAAAACCTTTTTTTTTCTTACTTTAAATATATCAAACCTCAATTTGGTCAAACCTCGGGCAAATATTGTCCTATCTCAACTAACCAGACATCAATGTCGGCATTATGTGCTTTCAACCGATGTCTAAATCTCAATTTCAAAATGTTTACACATATGAATGGTTTTGTGGGCCTTGTTTTAAGGGAGAAAACATATAGGCTAATATGCATGTGCAAATTGATAATTTGTTACAAAAGAAACTGTATTTTGGATGATTTCTTTACATTACATTAAAAAACCTGCTCGAAAAAGCCAATAAACTCACAATTGACAGGTGCATAAACAAAGCATGTTTGCCTGCGGTGTCTCGCCTTCCATCTCCATGTCCATCTCTTCTCTCGGTTGAAATTCGCAATAATACAGTCACCAGTTTGTGCTGAGGGAATAATATTAGTTTTCGGGCTCAATAAAAGTCAGTTTGTTATTTCAATGATGTAAGGTGAGGTGTTTTGAGTCTCGTTCGTCGTACGGCGTTTCTTTGAAGTGCGCGGTTTTCTGAGGGGAAAGTCAAACACGCGCGGAATGAGCCTCGCCGGGTCCTGTTGTTTCTCGGTGTTTGTAGCGAGAGCTCATGTGTAGATCAAACTAACGCTAATTCTCAGCTTCAGATCGTAGTAGAATGTGGAAAAACAAACAGAGCGTTTTCTGGCCCCTTCATACCTACTGTTAGACTCATAGTAGCGGGTCAAATGCCCACCGAGAGCCGCTGGACGTTGAGGGGCTTCATGTTGTTGCTGTAACGGAAGAACTAACAAGCCTCTGACATACAGGTGCAAGATGTGTCGATTCCCAGCATTCATTTATTTTCGGCAGCTTCAGCTTCTACTTGAGAGGAAAATAAAGCGAGCATCATTGCTGGACGGATAGAGAAAAAACACGCTAACTGGATTACACAATGTCAACATGATTTTATCTTTTTTGATGTCTGAGATTGATTATGGTGCATAAGGAGGAAGACGGCATTCCAGACATCTGGTAAACAAAACATGCTAAACTAATCCCGAGACAAAGCTCCACGGGGAACATCAATTTGCAGTAATTGAGAGTTTGCCTTTTGTGATTTTTGCGAACCCAGATGTGTGTATGAATTTTATTATTAAATGGGGTTTTTATAACTATGGCCTCTCACTTGGTCACAGAACTCTCTTATGCTTTGCACATAAGTCTTATTTCACATCCCTGCTACCCCCCCCCCCCCCCCCCAAAAAAAAAAAAAAAAAAACCGTTTTCAAGGTTTTAAAACCGCCAACATTTTCTGCTACACTGTTGTTGCTACACGGTATATGTATTTTCGTTTTATTTTACATTTTGTTTTAAGTTTTTTTTAACAAAATTATTCAGCCTGACATGTTTACTGCTTCAAAATATTTAAAAAGTTTCTCAAAATAAAATAATTATGTTCAAAGGGGAAAAAAAGTTAGTTTTTTTTTTCGCAGACATTTAAAAAAATAACATATTTTAGAGCAGTAATCACAATACCACGAAACCATGATATTTTTATCCAAGGTTAACATACCGTCATACAGAATCTTATACCGGCCCATACCTAGCTTAAACCCGCGGTTATATAAGCTGGTTGGTTTTAGCTGATTGACCAGCCTGGTTTTAGAGGGATTTCAGCTAGACATGGTTTTGGCTGGGCTCCCAGCTAGGCTGGTCAAGCTGGTTTTAGCTCATCTCTCAGCCTGACCAGCTGAGACCAGGCTGGAAATGGCCCGAACCCCTCTAAAACCAGGCTGGTCGACCAGGTAAAACCAGCCAACCAGTCTCTGCTGGTTTAAGTTTTTTTTTTCTGCAGGGATGACAAAATACTATAGTAAATATTGTGTTTTTGAACCAAATAGTTTACTATAGTAAAGTCTGTTATACTGTAGACCAAATTTATACTATTTAGAACCCTTAATGAACGCTGCAACATACTGTAGTTAATGGCGAACTGATAAACTTTTAAACACTGTAGTATATCTTCGCTTTTGCTAACAGTAAACTAATGCCTAAACATTTTTGTACAAAGGGCCAAAAACCAAATATTATTGAGTGCCATAAGCCAAAGGTAAATATACCAAACTATATTACATTAAAGTCACTATAGATCATTTGCTTCTTAATATTTAAAAACAAATAGAAAAGATTAAGTTAAGTTGTTTTAACTTATGCAGTATAAATTTCTTTATTATAACTTATGACAATAATAATACAATCTCTTTTTTAAAGCACAGTGAAATTCAATGTGGAATACACTAGACAAGCTGAATCAGCTTTTGCCTTCATTTGCTCACTGAAGTCTCTGCATTGTGCTCTATCCAGCGGGTGACAGTATGTGCATTAAAATTTTTTTTTAAATGTATTTAATTGAAACATTTTATTTCCATTAGCTTTTTGGATCTTAGCAATAAAACAAACAACAAAAGATTACATTTAATTTGAAATAACACTCTCTAAACCGTCCCCATCATTCTCCCTTTCTCAATGACTGTATAAAGCCCTTCTCAGATGGGATGAAGGGCCAAATCAAAGGTTACCATGGGCCAACTTTGGCCTTCGGGCCCTACTTTGGGCATCTCTGCTATAGATGTATAAAACTACTACAGTTTAGTATTGGATAAGTTGTTTATGGTACTTCACTATAGTATTGTTCAAAAACAATATAGTATTTACTAGTTCTTTTCACGTTGATACCAAAATGTTTTTTTGTATTATTTGCATAAACATTTGTATATTCGTACATTAATTCATTTAGCAGACACTTTTATCAGTGTATGTTTACGGTGATTTACAAATGAGGGCAATAGAAGCAAGTCAAATAACCAGAAGAGCAACAATGTTTAGGTGTTGTGACAAGTCTCGGTTAGTCTTGCACTGTAGTTTTTTCAAGCAGACAAAGAATAAACAGTTAGATAGATTTAGAATAGAACAGGAAGTGCTATTGTTGGAGGATCAAGTGTTGACGCAACAGATGCGTCTTTAGTTGTTTCTTGAAAATGGCCAGACATTCAGCTGCTCGCACCAACATGGAACACTAAAGGTAAAAGTCCTTGAAATGTATTTTGTGCCCCTTTGAGATGAGATGCACCACAATGCGTACAAAGCCAGTGCTTGTTTTGTGTAGGCAAATGACAGTGCCTTGAATTTGATGTGAGCTGCAAGTCGCAACCAGTGTAAAGAGCTTGGACAAGCAGTTAGCAGACTACTTTCAGTTAGAAAGGGTCTGATCATCTTGATGTTGTACAACGGGAGTCTGCAGGGTTGAGCATTTCTAGAAATGTTGCTGGAATCTTCAGCGGGTCATCAAGCTTAATATATGTTCAACTACGTTTTCCACTGTGTTCCATACCTAGTGCCTGCATGGTACTTTTTTTAGTACCGCCTTGGGTGATGTTTCAAGTGAGCTGTATCATTACCAAAATATGACGCATAACCACCGCTGATCACCAAATGGTCTGAGAGATTAATCACTACTAGAGATTCGGTCACTACTAAGAGATTCATACACTAAGTAACACAACTCCATCGGTAGGATCCATTACCTCTGTGTTGTGGGTTGGTTTGTGTCAAATATTTTTGTTCATGTTGCATTTATAATGACAACAGAGGTGCTGCAACTATCGCGATAACCACTCTCGCTTTCAGCAGTACTAAGGGAAGGTTTTTTTTAGCTAATCTTATCAGCACACTAACATAATTTAAAGGGGTGGGCCGTCAGTAGCAATCATATTATCATCTAATCATTTCCAAGAAAAATTCCTATAAATAATCAGAATGGGCGATGCGGTGGCGCAGTAGATAGTGCTGTCGCCTCACAGCAAGAAGGTCACTGGTTCGAGCCTCGACTGGGTCAGTTGGCATTTCTGTGTGAAGTTTGCATGTTCTCCCCGCATTTGCCAGGGTTTCCTCTGGGTGCTCTGGTTTCCCCACAGTCCAAAGACATGCGGTACAGATGAATTGTGTAGGCTAAATTGTCCGTAGTGTATGAGTGTGGATGGATGTTTCCCAGAGATGGGTTGCAGCTGGAAGGGCATCCGCTGCGTAAAACATGTGCTGGATAAGTTGGCGGTTCATTCCGCTGTGGCGACCCTGGATTAATAAAGGGACTAAGCCGAAGAGAAAATCAATGAATTAATAATCAGAATGTCCTACCTTCCTTATCGCTCGATCCAACACCCGTCCTCCACCACACATTTAACCGATTGACGCCAAATACACTCCATGCAGTGGAAATACAAACCAAGATTAGCAAAACTGAACCAAAGTGAGCCAAGCCATGTTTAATCTTACCGTACCATTCCATGGAAAAGCAGCTTTTGATTCCTGACAATCTTATGTGTGTTTTTACCCCAATATACTGTACTTCAAACTAAATCACAGAATGAACTGATATGACATTACTTTGAACAAAATTAGCACAATTTTTTTTTTCTTTTACCTGAAACCTTCGTCCATCTTCAGAATATAAATGAAGATATTGTAGATGAAATCTGAGAGCTCTGGCTCTGCATATGAACCAGCAGTACAGCAAAGGAACCAAAAACATTGTCGAAATATTACACGTGACTTCAGCAGTTCAACTGTAATCACAGATATCCAAGAACACTTTTGTGTGCCATAAAAGCGACTTTTTTTGCATCAGATTATGGTGCCAATATGGTTACCAATTGCAATCCATTGTTTGTTTGTTTTGCTGTTGATAATGGAAAATATGTTGTACTTTCTGTTAGGGATGTCTTGATACAACATTTTAACTTCCGATACGATACCGATATTGCAGCCTTCTGTACGAACCGATACCGATACCAATCCGAAACAATAATCAGCACAAATCATGAATACTTTACTTTTACCTATTTCGTTAAGTGGAATGTATGAACGGCTAGATCAAACTGAGAACAAAAGTCAGCAACAAAGAGCATGGAAAAACGACCAATTTATTAACTATTGATTGCATAAATGTGAACCTTTTACATAAGAATATATAAAAAAGAATTAAAGAATAAATATTAAGACCCTGAAAAATATCTTAATTGAATAAACAAAAATATATTTTTTAAAGTGCAAAATACTAATTAAAGGTCACTACAGTTATTTATTTTTTACCATCAGCAAATGGTAGAAAAAGCTGAGAGCAGGAACATAAGAAAAAAAATAAAAATTGTTAACTGACCAACTGCTAAAGGTTGAGTGTCCAAAGTTTCAATTTCACACACAGCTTCTTGATTAATTGTTGATCCAGTTTTGAGCTGAAAAATATCTTTCACACTGGGCAGCAGAAATAAGGAGTTATTGTTATAAGTTATTTCTAAGTTAATAAAAATGTGCAGTATGGTTAGTGCAAACATTTACATGGTCAGATCTATTTAATCTGTATTTGTATCATAAGAAGATTATGGCTGTATCAATGTTCCCAGACAAAACATTATTAATTTTATAATAATATATATTGCACATATTATCTTTAACATAAATATACTTTGCAGTAGCTAGATTAAAACACACCTTTTCTCCACAGCACATACAATAATGTGACTTTTAAAAATAATTTTATTTATCAAAATTCATTCTATTTGCGTAATATATTGCACAGAATCCACGTTACTTCCAACATGGGAAAAGTACGATAATGTAAAAGACAGAACTGCAAACTCATGTGCAAAGCTGACACCGTTTATCATAGCACTTTATCTTTCTGGGCTTTTTAAAGAAGGGTTAAAGAGTATGCTACCGTCACAATAGATTTCAATCGTAATACACCATAACTTAATGTGAAGAGCATGTTAAATTTTAAAGGGACTTTGCTAGCAAGCAGTGTTGTGATCACGTGGGCTTTGCACGCTGGCTGCTCTGGACGCTGCTGGATAGAATAGCTGTAATGGAGTTTAGAGCGCATCGGACTGCTTATATCGGAGATTTTTAAGGCAGTCCGATATATATTTTTGGACTGATATCGGACCTATTTCCGATATCAATATCGGATCGGGACATCCCTACTTCCTGTAGTAAATGCATACTCTGACCTAATGTGGAGGAGAATATATAGGCAAACTTTTATAGGTTGTTTTTACATTTTTTGCATCACAAATGTGATTTCTTTTATGAGCATCGTGTCCTTCTAGATGAATTGCTCTTTTTTTTTTAAACTTCCCAGGTTCTGCAGGTTGCAATGTCCCAAATTTTCATTGCCAATCTTAAGCCAATTGTAATGGTTTGTTTTGGTTCAATTTGGAATTTTTCCAACCAATCGCAGAGCCCAGGGTACCAGAGTGAGTGCTCAGACTCCCCCTCCCCTCTTTGAATTAACTAACTCTATTTTCTTAACTACTCTAATTTTCTTACTTTTTATGTTTTAAATTCTCCATAGATGTGTCAGAAATACTTTCTAAACATTTTCCTGTGGTCTGCATTTTTTTCAGATTCGTCATTCCTAGACAACCATCTCTGCAGCGGACCGTGAGAGTTTTGTCCTCTGAATTCAGGCCGATCTTGTTTTGTGCACCTCGCGGCTTTGACAGCTGCTCGCCCAGAGGGAGCGAAAGACCTGCTTTTCATCCTGCGCTGTTCACCTGACCCTCTTCGTAATGTAATAAAGCCCCGTAATGTTGACGGTATTGCTTGTGCTTCGGAGAATCCTAGAAATTTGTCTTCCAAGCGGGAGGTTGCACTTTTGACCTCATATAAGGTAATATGCCATGATTAGTTTCACATGTGCACTTACCCCCCTTTTTTTCTTTCTTTTTGGGATTGAAGAACTTATGAAGGCTTTTAATTCCTTTAGAGAGACAGGTGTTTTTTTTTTTTTGTACCAATAGCTCTGGTTCTATTTATAATGGTTTATTTAGGCATTTCTGAGTTATACAGCACCAGAGGTTTTACTAAACGCTGTGCAAGCAAAACATATAGACCACAAGGGCAAACTTTACAGCGAGTGCTGGTTTGGCTTTTAAAGCGAGACACCGTGGGTGAATAGGATAAAAAAATACAATATAAAAATACAGTATAATCAACAGTTGTAACCATGCTTTCCCAGTTGATTGATTACATTATGAATCACAAACACATTTTGTATTCCAAGGTTTCTCAAATTAAATGTTTAAATATGTAAATTAGACTTTATTTCATCCACAGCCATATTATCCTGCAGCCCAAGACTGGTTACTCACTGAAGCTAAGCAGTGCTGCACCTGGTCAGTGCTTGGATGGGAGACCACATTGGAAAACTAGGTTGCTGTTGAAAGTGGTGTGAGGCCAGCAGGGGGCGCTCAACCTGAGGACTTGTGTGAGTCCTAATGCCCCAGTATAGCGAAGGGGACACTATACTGTCACTATACTTTTATATTACAAGTTTTCTCAAATGTTTCTTCAATGTTTAAATATATAAATTAGACATTAAATGATTTCATCCACAGCCATATCACCCTGCAGCCCAAGACCGGTTACTCTGAAGCTAAGCAGGGCTGAGCCTGGTCAGTACCTGGATATGAGTCCACTTTGGAAAACTAGGTTGCTGTTGGAAGTGGTGTTAGTGAGGCCAGCAGAGGACGCTCAAT
Organism: Danio aesculapii; assembly: GCF_903798145.1. Lineage (NCBI taxonomy): Eukaryota > Metazoa > Chordata > Actinopteri > Cypriniformes > Danionidae > Danio > Danio aesculapii. The sequence continues at coordinate 16,299,698 of NC_079456.1, read as the reverse complement.
CTGCGCTCAGTGTGAGTCCTGATGCCCCTGTATAGTGAAGGGGACTTGGCACTTCTTCTATCTGAACTTATCATGGCCTCCCAATCATCCCCATCCACTGAATTGGCTCTATCCCAATCTTTCCACTCCACCAATAACAAGTGTGTGGTGAGCGCACTGGCGCCGTTGTCCTGTGGTTGCCATCGCATTATCCAAGTAGATGCTGCACACTGGTGGTGGTGTGGAGAGACCCTCCTCATGATTGTGAAGCGCTTTTGGTGTATGGCCATACACAATAAATACACTATATAAATATGAACATTACATTACAAATATGCACAAATTTGCATATCTTTCATGCACCAAAAAAATTTGAGTCAGGTTCAAAATTCTTGTTTCAGTTTGTTGACATATTTTAGTCAAAGGTTTTTACAGAGGGAATTTGGGGAATCTCTTGTTTTATAACTTCATAGTTTAGAAAATACAATGAGCAGCCAAAGTAAAATACATTTTCACATTTATTTTTGTAGAATAAAGTGTGGTTTATAATCATCCAAATTATTCATGAACACGAGTATCTTCAGAAAACAGATATTAATAAAATTGTGCAGGTTGGTATGTGTTTGCTGTCCGTAAAGAAAAAAAGAATTGATAAAACGCTTTTAAATAGATGTGATCAAAATCTACAGAGACAAATTGATAAAGTGCAACACAAGAAACTTTAAATGTTTGCTTTATATTAGACTGACAGAAAAAAACACTTTTTCTCAGAATTAACAGGTGCATAATAAAACAGTGTTTTTGCCTGCAGTGAAATAGCCCTGTTTCTCCTGTTTTACTGATATTTTGAAACCCATATCCCCTTAACCTTATCAGGATGTTTGACTTTCTTTAACACAGCAGGTCTGGATTAAAACAAGCCTCCACTGTAATCTGTTTTCGGTGGAGAAGTGGCCTACATCACAGTTTTATCACATCCAATCTGAGACTCGTATTCAAATTGTGGGTTTAAAACTTAATTCGGGCCCGAGGGAAGATGCTCTTGTTCTCAGCCGTCACAGTTCAGTGGGAAAACAGTGAGAAAATGTGAGCCGTTAATCCTTGCCAAAGGCTCATTTGTAGCTGGCATTCACCTGTTCTCCAACTAGCTGATAAAAGTGTAGAGCAATCCAGCTCACAGCCACCTTTAAAGAGTCGGTTCACCAAAAAAATGACATGTCTTATATATTAACATGCTATTAATCACTTATTAACTCTTTCACTCACTTAATCTATCTATCTATCTATCTATCTATCTATCTATCTATCTATCTATCTATCTATCTATCTATCTATCTATCTATCTATCTACATTGTAATTTTTTTTTTTGCTTAAATTCACATTACTGGGTAATAATTGCATTACTTTGACAGTAAAATACTGGATGCAAATTCACAACAAATTACTGTGAGGTAGTCAACAGTAGTTTACTGTGATTTTGTTACATTAAATTACTGTGAAATATCAACCATATATGGTAACTTCACATTAGATAGTGAAGTCCATTACTGTGATTTCAGAGTATTATCTTGTAGAATTAACAATATTTTACTGTGAAGCAGGCTTTCCTCGGCTAGTCATTCTGACATTTACCCTGATTTTAAAATCATTTTGGGTGTTTAACAGTGCTTGGTTTTATGAATCAAATACTTTTGTGCCAGTTTATTGCATTTTTGGCTAAGCACAAAGTAATGTTCATTAAAAATAATTTCATATTTTCATGTTAACCTTATAAAATTAAATAAAGGTGCAGTGCACCCAAAAATCTAAATTTACTATGACATTCATGTCGTTTCAAAACAAGATGATTTTCTTTCAAGTTATTTTTGAAGATGAAACCAAATTGTTTTGGGGGCTGCAATAACATTCAGTTATTCCTAAATATCAAAAAAAAGTGCCAATACTAGCACAAAAAGTTAATTTGTATTAATGTCTATGTTGAATGAAATAAAAAGAGTTTGAATTCCTATAACTAACATGCAAAAAATGTTACAGTTTTTACAGTAATTTGCTGTAATCATGCTAATTTGATTAATTTCACAATAAAATTCTGAATACAACACACTACTGTGAATTTTTACAGTTAAATCCTGCAAAAGTGATAACTAATGTAATTTACTGTGAAAAATTTCATCTATATGCCATGTTAGCGTGGTAGTTAGTCAAAAATAAATAATATTTAACCATATAATCTATAAATAAAGCATAATGCATTCATAAACTTTCATTCATTGAAATAATTAGTGAGCTAGCCAGCTAGTCTATATATTTAACTGTAAATTAGATTAATTTATAAATTACAGAGTAAGTTTTTCATAAATAATAACACACACACAGAGACACACATTACATTTATATAAAATATATTTATTTTATAATTAAATATTGTTTTATAATATAAAGACTATAAAGTGACTTTTATTATGAATTTTTTGAGTTATAAAATGTAATTTACATTATTGAAATATTAAATACAATGTTTATATAAAATAATAAATGTATGCATTCTATGCTGCTGTATTTATGCAAATATAAACATTCATTTGCATACATTAGATATACAATTACAATATAAAGGACCATTTTCACAAATAGGACTTAGCTTAAGCCTTCACTAAATTAGATAATTGAGTAGCTTTTGTAAAAATGACACATTACACAAAAAAACCTTGCTGCCTTCAATTATTTAGTTGAAGCCAATGAAAATTAAGTCGTTTTCAACTGACTAGAATATTAAGTTAAACTTTGTATAACTTAAAAAACCTATTGAACATAAAATTGAAATAAGTTAAAGTAACAAAAACATTTGTTGTCATTCATTTTTGTCATATAATTTTTTTCAGTGTAATACTGGGGTCCGTTCTTCATACCCCGCTTAAATGATCTAAGATGATCTAACATGATTTGACAGATCCTGGATCTTTTAATCTTGATAACTGATCTCTGGCTAATTTTGTTCTTCAAACAAGTTTGTAACTCAGATTAAATTATCTGGATGAATTGATCTGAGATCGCAGCGTGTGTTGTAAAGGACAGATCTTTTGATCCTTGAAACCATGATCAACAATGCAACGACTGACTGTTTGCACAGCAGCATAATGACATCCTCAGATTAATACTTAATTATCCATGTGAGCAAAATTACAGAAAATTTGTTATAAACGTTTTTTTTAACATGATGCGCAATAACTTTACACCTTTGTTGTGAGCTGCAGGCTTTACACTGTCAAGTCATTAGCAATTTATTTTGTTTTACATTTTATGGCAGATTTTCTTTATTATAGTAGGCCTATTTAAGTTTCTTAATCTGTGTAATGATTAAGCATTAAGCAAAAGCATTTTGATATCGATAAACTTTTGCTAAAGCATCCAATCACCGTAATATTAGCTGTCAGAACATGTGCATGACTGCATAACTTTTTATTTCTTCATAAAAAGCAAACAAACAAAAAAACAGTTGAATATTGTACATGTCTATTATAATGCACAAATTGTAAAGCTGGGTCACGTACGCATTTGTACGCAAAGTACGCATTTGTATGTAAAAAGTCCATATTAATAAATGTTTTCTTTGAACCCCTTAAGGAGAACCACCTCGTTTTTGTACTTTTATTTCGGAGTGCAGATTGCATTTATTATTTATATATATATTTAAAACTTATTTGTATATAAACACAAATATTATTAATAGTTTAATATTAAATATTATTAATTATCATAAATTATTAATGTATATATAAACATTTTTATTATTTTATTATTTCCCAAGTGTATATAACCTGTAGGTTACAACTGTAGGAAAATATCAGCATTCGGAACATACTTTCAGTATTACCTTTGCTTGAGAAGACCTGATCTAATCCTGTTTACATGAAATAAGCCTGCTCCTGAGCAGGTTTGAGCTACTGTTGCTTTGACAACAACTCTCGGATAAGTTTTGAAGAACGAAACTATCCTGGATCGTGTCAAATCGTAAATAACTAAATCCAGCTAATTGAGTAATCCATGTATGAAGAATGGACTCCTTGGGTATATCTTGAAACTATTCAATGGCACTGACATTTTTTTTGTTACTCCTAATAAAGACAGCTCATAGTAGATACAATTTTGTCCAAGTTTTAAGGCTTGTGTCGGAAATCAGGGAATAAACAAGGAAAAATATGTTTTTTGTTCATTTTAATTGTACCAGGGGTTTTCAAACTCGGTCCTGGAGGGCCGGTGTTCTACAGTTTTTAGCTTAAATTTGCATCAACACACCTGCAAGGATGTTTCGAGAAAACCTAGTAAGTGCTTGATTAGCTAGCCCTGGTGTGTCTGATTGGGGTTGGAACTAAACTTTGCAAGACACCGGACCTCCAGGACAGAGTTTGAGAATCCCTGGATTATACTGTGTGGAAAAGCATAGCCAGAACTGCTTCGAAATAACTCCTTTTGTGTTTAACAGAAAAGGAAAGCCATTAGAAGTTTGGAATGGCAGTAGGAGGGTGAGTAATTGACACAATCTTTATTTTTGCTAATCCCAAACGACAGCATGTTTGATCTCAGCTACTAAGGCAACACAAGTATTTGTCCAAACTAGACAGTATTTCCACTCACTGATGACTGGATCACTGCAAAGCTGCACCCTTAATTCACTGTACTCTGCCTTTTGATTTTTTCCCAGCCTCTCAAAACTTGTTTGGCAAGAGACAGAGTTAAGATTAGCACAGGAATTGGCACGCGGCCGCTGCGATTACCTGTCTCAGGTAAGAACTGTCTGTACGCAGATTCCACAAAGGCCCGCGGCATCCGTGGCGCGGCCTCGCATGATCTCTGCTAAAAACACAAACCGCATGGAACAGGATGTCCCTGCTTTTTTTTTTCAGGCAGAATACATGAATGAACATGTCAGACGTTATGAACGAGTTCATCAAGTATTTGTCCTGGTCTTCCGTAGTCTGCATTTCTTGACGTTTGCATGCTAATATTAGTTTGCACCTTATGATCCCTGTAGAAAAACCGTCACATAGGTAATGTTTCCCATTACAAATAGTTTTTAATTTCAAAAATTTTAATTTTAATAATTAAAACAAGTACATTTCATTGGTGTCTAATGTGTATTATGTTTTCCAGTAGAATTGATTGGTTTTTAACATACCTTAAATACAAAGCAAACAATTTCCAGTGGAGACCCAATATACCATTTTTTTATTTTAGCTTACAAATACCTTTTAAAACATAGCAGGACATCAAACTTTAACCACAAAACAAGTACATTTCAATGGTTTTGGTATATTGGGCTTATTTCGTTAGGATTGATTGGTTTTTAACATGCCTTCAGTATAAAGCTAAGAATTACCAGTAATGACCTAAATACTTTTGTGATGGTTTCTATTTTTTCAGTTATGTGATTTAAAAAAAAAAATTTATTTTAAGCATACAAATACCATTTAAAACATTGAAAAAAACTGACATTTGAACCATCAAAACCAGTACATTTCTGTTTCTATTGTATTTTGGGACATATTCCTTTAAGATTGATTGGTTTTATTGTACCTTCAATTTAAAGCAAAAAATGACCAGTAGAGACCCAAAGGATCGTTCAGATTTCTATTATGATCATTAAAACCATTACAAATTCTGTGATGGTTTGCGTTCTTTTATTTCAGCTGGGTCATTTTTATTTTAGGCATACAAATGCCATATAAAACATTGCAAAGCATAAGATTGAAACCATCAATACCAGTACATTTAAATGGTTTCTAATGTATTTTTGGGGTATATTCCATTAAGATTGATTCAAGATTTCACACTTAGATATTGTTAGATACTTAGATCTAACTTAGATCTAGATTTGTTCACACTTAGATATTGACAAATGTTAGCAGGTTTGGCATGCTGTTCCGGGAGAGAACCCTGAGCTCGGAGATAGTTGAGCCCAGAGCTCCCGCCTGGTCGATAGAGCATGTAAGGGGAGTACGAGATCAGGTGGTTCTCAAGAGCTCCCCGTGGCAAAGGAGGAGAAGGGGTGGATGGGGGATTTCTTCGGAAAAATGAAGGTAAGGGACTAGTTCTAGCTAGGCTACTTATAGTGAGTTTGGATTAATCTGATTGGCTAACTAATGATTGTAGATGGGTGACCAGCTGCAGTCAATCATATCATATGCTCCTTTCGAAATTAGTTTGTGAAACTTCACTTGGTTTTAAGATACCTTCAATATAAAGCAAGAAATTACCAGTAGAGACCCAAAATATCATTCAAATTTCTATTATAACCATTAAAACCATTACAAATGTGGTGATGGTTTGCATTGCTTTTATTTAGTAGGGTCATTTTTATTGTAGGCATGCAAATACCATTTAAAACATTTAAAATGTGAAATTTTACCCATCAAAACCAGTACATTTCAACGGTTTCTTTTGTATTTTGGGAATATTTCATCAAGATTTATTAACCTTTATCGATCATGAAGATTCATATACCTTCGATATAAAGCAAAAAAGTACCAGTTGAGACACAAAGGACCATTCAGATTTCTATTATGACCATCAAAACCATTACAAATTCTGTGATGGTTTGCATTGTTTTTTATTCAGTAGGGTAATTTTTTATTTTAGGTATACAAATACTATATAAAACATTGCTATACATCAAATTTTAACCATCAAAACCAGTACATTTCAATGGTTTCTACTGTATTTTAGGGCATATTCCATTAAGATTGATTGGTTTTAATGTACCTTCAATATAAAGCAAAAAAATACCAGTAAAGACCCAAAGGATCATTCGAATTTCTATTATAACCATTAAAACTATTACAAATTCTGTGATGATTTACATTGCTTTTCATTCAGTAGTGTCATTTTTATTTTAGGCATACAAATACCATATAAAACATTGCAAGGCATAAGATTTAAGCCATCAAAACCAGTACATTTCAATGGTTCTAATACATTTTGGGGGAATATTTAATTAGTAATGATTTTTAATAGAGCTTCAACAAAAAAGAAAAAAATTACCAGTTGGGACCCAAAGGATCATTTGAATTTCCATTAAAATGATTGCAAATTTTATTATTGTTTCTAGTGTAGTTTTTCAGTATAGACATTTTTCAACACGTTGAATATGTGTCAATCAGAAAGTGGTTTAGCATTCAAACATTTGCCAATCGAACATGCCGGAACGCCAATCCGGGTCATTCTGGCCTAATTTAACCCCTGGCCGTCTGTCAGTAAACAAAATTATTCAGAGGTTATGTTTACACAGCGTTTGTTGAATGGCAATCACATTTATAATAGTGCATCAGATGGGAAACAGTGTCTTCCCTTAGAAAACCATAAAGATTAATCATTAGTCGCTGGATGGAAGCTACTATCACTATGTAGTCTTAAAAATAATCTCTAAATCCCCTAGTTGGTGTATAGCTTAAAGATAAGGCATGTTCCCTCCTTAGTCCAAGGATATTGATTAAACACTCAGTTTCTTTATTTGAACACTGAGTCACCCACGGCCAAGATAAATGTTTAAAGCAACAATGTCAATATGCACTGCAGCGTTTGACTTGAACATGAGATAACAGTGTTTTGAAAGATTAATCGATTAGCGATCCCTAATGGCATTTCATTGAATCCTATCATAAGTGGTGCTGGCTAATGCGCTAATACTGTTGTTGACACTTGGAGAGCTATACTTTGTTGTGTAACTTATCCAGTGCTATGATCTGACTTGATTTTGGCCAGGTGGACAATAAAATGTATTAAATTTGCAAAAAACTCGCAGCAGTGTTGGGTAAAAAAGTATTCAATTCAATTCAATTCACCTTTATTTGTATAGCGCTTATACAATGTAGATTGTGTCAAAGCAGCTTCACATAAAAGGTCATAGTAAATTGAAACAGTGTAGTTCAGTTTTTAGTGTTTAAGTTCAGTTCAGTTTAGCTCAGTTCAGTGTGGTTTAATAATCACTACTGAGAGTCCAAACACTGAAGAGCAAATCCAACGATGCACAGCTCTACAGATCCTAAAACATGCAAGCCAGTGGCGACAGCAGAGAGGGAAAAAAAACTTCACTAAATGGCGAAAGTGAAGAAAAAAAACCTTGAGAGAAACCAGGCTCAGTTGGGCACGACCATTTTAATTTCTCCGCTGGCCAAACGTCTTGTGCAGAGCTGCAGTCTCAGCGGCGGAGGCTGGAAGCTGGCCTCAGCGAAGACTCGTCTGTCTCTGGAGCGTCACAGGAACAGTCTCATGTTCCACTCCTCCATGGCTACCACAGTAGCTGCTCAGGATACGGCCTGGTCCAGGATATGGAAACCTTTGGATCATCTCGTCGTTGGTCTTGGATCGAATCAGTGACTGCATAGTCTGAGGGCCTCGGAAAGAGTATCCCCAGGTGGAAATGGAGAATAAAGAGAATAATTAGCGTAGCTGCTGTTCATAGTGTATATAAACAAGATGCAGAACCTGTGTGGGAACCCGCTAAGTGGTGCATTGAGTGTATGCTTTACTAAACAGATAGGTCTTTAATCTAGTTTTGAATTGGGAGAGTGTGTCTGAGCCTCGGACGTTATCAGGATATAAGTAATATATTATCATTTTAATGCTAATATTACACTTTAACAAAAACGCAAAAATACCATAACACATACTTCTCCATTACTTCCCTAAAGTAACCCATTTAGTTACTTTTTAAAAGTGACTTCAGATTGTAATAAATCATTTTTTCCTCAAACACTGTTGCTTAGAGTTACTAGCAAGAATACCGTGAATGCCCTAGCAAAACTTTAGCGAACACGTGAACGTACAACATGCTAAATACTACTTACAACAGTCCAGAAGCAGTTTCTCAAAACACAAATATCAAGAGCCTACTTTTCAGCCACTACATATACAGTCCAGTGTTTCCTCTAGGATTTTTTCCTGCTGTGACGGCAGGCCTTTTTTACTCAGATCTACCAACTACCTGTGGCGTTATTTCAATGACAAACGTCCTGAGCGCAGTATTACAATTCGAGGTCGCATTTATGTAATAGCCTACAAGCATGCGAACCTCTTTGCTTGCGTGCCGATTTCTTCTGCTCGTGCACAAAACTTCTTGCACGCCCCCTCAAATATACGCTGCTCAGTGCTCAAGCGCAGATCTTCTTGTGCGCTCTCAAATCAGAAATTTCATTTAGCTATATTTTATACCCTAGGGAAAAAGCAACATTTCAGTTGTGACATGACATTTATTTATCAACAGGTGCAATGTAATCTAAGTCTTAACAAAAACAGACCATTCTTCCTTGCACAATTTCTCCAGTTGAGTCAGGTTTGATGGTTGCTGAGCATGAACGGCCCTTTTCAAATCAACCCATAGACTTCAACGATGTTCAAGTCTGGAGAGACTGGGATGGCCGTTCTAGAACATTGTATCATGTCTGAATTATCATAATTCAATTATCCTAGTTTTTAGGTCATTAGGAAGTTCTTTTGAGGTTCCCATGTTGCTACTTTCAGGTTCGCTATAAGGAGAAGCACAACTAGCAATCAGCTATCTTAAATATCCTGTTTCATGAATGGTTGCAACTCTGTAAGGATTGTTAATATTTACTCAGTCACTCAAATCAATTCTGTGTTGTAATCAATCAGCATTAAGTGACTACAGGTTTTGAAATCCACACAAAAGAGAGGGTGCCCAAAGTTTGGCATAGCCTATTTTTCAGTTTCAATTTAATTTTACAAATTTCAATACTGCTACACTACGGATTTCTGTCTGAAAAACATGACATTATCTAGCTTTCTCTAGAAACCAAATGGTATTTCACTGTGATCTTCTCTTATAAAGACACAGAGAGGGTGCCTAAATTTTTGCATAAGACTGTATCATTCACATGCTAACAAAATGTTAGCAGTTCTGAACATACATTAGCACAGCAAAATCTTAAAAACAATTAGAGCAGTAAAGAAAGCACTGTAGCAAATATCACATGAATGAACATAGCATAAATGCTAAATGCTACGTTCAACATTCCAGAGGCAGTTTCTCAGAACACAAATATCAAGAACATCCTTTCATAAGTCATCCTACATAAATCATTCACATGCTAACAAAATGGTTAGCAGAACTATATAGCAGCACAGCAATATCTTAAAACCACGTAAGAAAGCACTGTTGCAAATATCACGCTTAGCACAAAAATTCAGTAGTATCTGGATGCAGCCTTTATGATGCAAGCTAAGATTGCATCACTCAGCGATGCAGTGTCAGACACAATGCACTCAATGGAGTGAGTGACGTCACTGTGAGGGGTAGGGGTAGGGGTGGGGTTAGGTGAGCTCATTAAAAAGCATTGGATGCAGCTCAGATTGCAATGCACCAGGTCTCTATCCAGACCCCTCTCCAAAAATTCTCAGCAATCACAAATGCTAGCAACACTTCATAAAATATCAAGAACACATTTTTAGCATAATAATGTACTAAAGCAATAGAGTTAGCATAATAAAGTGTTTAAAGCCACAGAATTTTAGGAAGCCTCTAGCAATAGCTTATAACACCCTAGCAAATCTTTAGCAAACATGTAAACATGCATAGCATAACAACATGCTAAATACTACTTCCAACATTCCAGAAGCAGTTTCTCAGAACACAAATATCAAGAGCCTACTTTTTTAGCAACTACATATATCATTCACATGCTAACAAAATGGTAAACATTAAGTAACAAAATGTTAGCCATATTAATAATATACTTAGCAGCACATCAATATCTTAAAACCACAGTTAAAAAAGCATTGCAGCAAATATCAAGCTTAGCATAACATTTCTTAGCAATCACAAAGTACATCAAGATATCAAGAATACAGTTTTAGCATTATAATGTGCTAAAAGCTACTAATTTCCCAGCACCCACCTAGCAATGACTCTGAAACAAATATCACAGACACAGCGTTAGCATAATAAAGTGTTAAACACCACAGAATTTCAGGAAGCCTCTAGCAACAGCCACCCTAGCGAAACGTTAGCAAACACACTTAAATTAGCAACATAAATAGCTATGATTTACATAAATAATACTTATAAGTGCATTTTTTGTAACTTTGGTTCAATTCCATATCTTGTGTCATATTTATAGACATGCAGAGTGGGCGCATTTCAATTAGCGTGTCATTTCAGCAGCCGTTTGACAGAAGCTAAACATATGTATCCCCTCCGTCTGATGTGCTATACCATTTGGTTTATACGCACTATTTTGGGTGATCTTTATGTGGTATATGTTATATTTAACTTTTTCTTTCAATGAAGAAAAACCTCTACCCCCCTCACTCACTCATCCCGGTCCCTTTCTTGTGTCGAGCGTACCCTCTTATTTAAAGGGAATAATCTGTAAATTGCATGCTGGTTTAGACTTAATCATAACAACTCAAAGTAAATAGGTCACAATGAGTGCTTCTTTCTTTCTTTACCACCCCCCCTCACCTCCTCCTTCGAGTCAAATGGAAAGCACATGTGTCTCCAGGGTTTATTTTTACTCCCCTTTAAAACGGTTAGCAGGCCTAGAAACCACTTCATGGCTTTAAAGGAGAGTGGTCGCTGTGCTGAGGGGACGAAATTATCGGGACGGAGCACACATGTCACCCTGGCGGTTTTCCTGCATTCCACCAAAGGACGAATTAAAGAAGGCAGATGGAGCCATAGAAGCATTAGCATTAGCGACATCCCCCCGGTGCACACCTGGACCTTTCAGTTGAGCCAGGTGAAATTATAGCTAGAAATTATTCTGGCTACTTAAGAATAGAGAATAAAGCAAAATATCACAAAGATTAGCTTTGCTAATGATTGCTAGCATGCAGTGACATTTCGGTATTTGTGCTAAACGCTGCTTGCTGTACTTTTTAAGTCTTAAAATATACCAGTTTATCTGTTAACAGAACAGCAGTTGCTTTCAGGCTTTGAACATGTTATGATTATGCAACATCAAACGATAATTGATAAACCGCATACCACATCTCCAGCACGTGACAGACATTTACAAAACATCAAGGCTGCATTGGATGTACCTGGCAATGTGCTAATTTAAAGGACACAGTGTTTAGGAGCTATTAAAAATAAGCTGTAGGCAGTACAAGCTGTACATGTGCTAATTGGCGTTTGGATTCTCATTTAATCAGAGTTTCGTAAAAATATTTATCACTCATAATCCAATGAAACATAGTTACCTCAAATCTGAAACTGTGTTACAAACCTTAGTAATAAGGCAAAAGTGTGTTATTTAAAAGTGTGTGCCAATTTAAATTGCTTAACATTTTTACTCTGGTAGCTAGGTAAAAACTTTTTGACCAACCAACATGCACAGCAAGGGTGATTGCTAAGGTGTTTTCTTTAGCATTTTGTTATGCAACGGATGTTTTTGATATGTTCTGGGTAATTGCTAAGCATTTGTTAAAGAGTTCAAAGAGGCTTTTAGCATGTTGCTAAGCACCTTCTTGATATTTTCTAGAGGACTCTCTGAGACATTTCTATATTAAATGTTCCCTATGGAAGATACCAAACTTGCAACGTTTAGCTAAAATAGTGTAACAGCTAATGCTGTTGCTTTAGCAGTACACTGAAAAAGAGAAAAAGCCATTATGTGATTGGCTGCGAGGTGCTTCACATGATGGAAGGTAGCCGTTATGTGGTAAAGTCTAAAATGGAAACAGTTCCAGATACTCAAATCATGCATGCACACATCAATATAACATACATTCTGTGACAGGAATACAAGAATATTTACTATTTTTATGTTACTGTGAGGGGTAGGATTAGGGTTGGGGTATGGTAGAAGTTAATAAAACAAAATTTAACGGTTAATTTCATGAACAATATAAATAATTCTCATTAATGGCTGGTTGGAGCTGTATCCCTTCTAGCTACAACTCTATTATGCATTGTTAATGTTAACAGTTTTAACAGTTTAGCCTTTTTTCAAAGAAAAATAAATAATACAGACCCTTTTATCTCTTGATAGTAAAATAATTCCCGACATTATTACAGTGTTCAGGGAGATTGATATGTAGTTCCCAATGTATTCAGAATATAAGGAATTTGCTAGAGAGCTCTGAATGGTTTAGCATATCACTATGCTAAATATATTCTCCAGAGTATTACTACTGAATGATAACACAGAATGTTTTTTAGTATGTCACAATGCTAAATATATCTAGAGTGTTACTATTCAATGACAATATAGAATTGTTTTTAGCATGTTGCTATGCTAAGAGCATGAGACTATGAATTACCAACACAATCTCACAGCAATTCGTAACTTTTTGATTTAGTGGCTAATTTGTACGAATTCGTATGATCTAATTCGTACAATTTAGTACGATTTGCTCATCTGCCATTGAAAGTTGGGTTTAGGGGTGGGGTTAGGTGCCATGCCTCCTTTTTAAAAAAGTACAATTTTGTACGACTGAACTCGTACGAATTTGTACGAATTAGCCACTAAACTGTCAAAACGTAAAATACTTACGTTTTCTCGTGAGATCATTCTGGAATTATAGACATTTGCTAGTGTGCTGGGTGATTGTTAGATGGTTGATAAAGAGTTCATAGTTTTTACTTGCATGTTTCTTTGCTAAGGATGTCCTTGATGTTTTAGGCTGTTTCTAGAGCAGAGTTCCCAAAGTAGAGCCCGTGGGCCAAATTTTAACCTTTGATTTGGCCCACCATCCCAACTGAGAGGAGAGTGAGAATGATGGAAAGGGTTGGGGCGAATGCCTTTAACACAGAGATCGTTAATTCTAATTTGACGCAACAATTTTTGTTAGTATGAGGTCCCTTTCACTGCAGCTTGCAGTTTAAATGTATTAGTTTTATTTCTGAGCTACAAAAGAGCAAACAGAAATTAAATATTTCAATTAAATGTTGTAAATAAATCCAATTTTTTTAAAATGTAAATATTGTCACTCGACGGATAGAGAACTATGCAGAAGACATCGGCGAGCAAATCAAGGCAAAAACTAGTGTAATTCTGTTATAAATGAAATTTTTTAACTGTAATAAGTTTATTATAAAATGTAAAAAATTTAGTTAACATAAAGCAATGTTTTCTAGTAATTTTTTGTTAATATTATTAAATAAATTAGGAAATTGTCAGCGCAATAGCCTAGTGGTTAGCGCGCCGACATATGTGCAATAGCTTGTCAGGGCGTCCCGAGTTCGAATCCTGGCTTGAGGACATTTCCCTACCCTACCCCTCTCTCTCTTTCCCCAACTTCGCGTTCTGTCTCAATACTGTCCTATCTAATAAAGGCAAAAAGGCCAAAAATAAATCCTTAAAAAAATTATTATAATAAAATAAATTAGGAAATTACCCATGGCAACTATATTTACCTTGGTCCCACTAGCCTCAATCAAGTTTGGTTTTTGGCCCTTCGTAAGAAAATGTTTGGGCACCCCTGTTCTAGAGTCTCCTGCATATTGCTATGTGACTATACTTATTTAGCACAAACTGTTGCTTTAATTAGTTGTCCTAACAGCGTCCTTTGCAGCAACACTACATTTTGAAATCATATTAAATTCAATCTTGCATAGATAGAAACGTAAATGTTCACATATTTGCTTGTAGTGTGTCCAGACTCCAAAACTTAATGACACTATTAAAATTAATTGTTTTAATTGTCAAATAAACTGATGTTATCTTCGTAATGGGTGCAATGTTCTTTTTTTCTCAGGTTTTGCAGTCACCTGAAGTGAAAAAGTCAGAGATTGATGACGCTACTTTGTCTGAGAATGCATCATTAGCACCGTGACACATCGAATTCAGTTTATTATCACGAAGCCGTCATCTCACTGTCATGATACCAGTAAGTAAACCTGTAAACGTAAGCCTGAGGGCATAGCAATCTCAGGGCATGCATGTGGAGATGTATTTCCCAGCAATACGCTTCGGGCTAATGTCCCAGATCAGGCATAATTCTAAGCAAAGTCTCTTTACAATATATTAGAAAGTCACACACACATACACGTCATATATAAAGTATTTAAATAGGATCTGTTTAAAATCTCTTCACCAGCCCAGCACTCCATAAAACTATGGCCTTTCTGCTTATTACTTATATATGTTAGTGGCTGCCATCCAATGGTCCCACATCAGTCAATACCACTATGCTGCTCTTGCTGAGGAATGACTGACTGTTCACGTCACAAAACCAGGTGTGCTCACATGCAAGGGTTTCCCTGAAAAAAAAAGGATGGTTGCTAGGCAGTAACGTCAGACAATAACAAACAGCAGGAGTCCCATGCACGCAACACCTATAGAAAGCCGAGAGGCACTCGATGTCCTGTGCAACTCAATACGCAAGTAATTGTATGGCATAAAAAGTAAACACAGGGCCATGAGAAATTCCAGCACGTCCATAATTGGGATATTATTAACCTTTTTTTGGTTTCTAAAACAGACTTGTGTTTTCTATAGAGAAAGGTTACGTCAACTAACCCAAATTATCTACACTAACAAAAACACTGAAAGCTGATAACTGCGAAAATTTTGTTGGAGTTTGAAATCTGGCTTTACATTTAATTAATTAGTATCTCTCAACATTGGGTATTTAATTGCATAATAACTTCCTTTATTTTGACTTTTAGATTGTTTTCTAAGGGTTACGTCAACAAGCCCAAATTACTCATATATGCTAGCAAAAATATTGAAAGCTGATAACTGCAAAACTTGTTGATTTTGGAAGATTATGGAATTTAGCATTACGTTTTCGTTAGCATTAAGTTTTCTTAGTACCTCAACTTCGGTTGTGTAATTGCATATTCATTTTCTTTAATGATTGTTTTCCAAAAATAGTATTCTATATGACAGGCTTACGTCAACAATAACTCAAATTACATATAAGAAAATGAAAGATGATAACTCATTTTATGTTATTACGAAATTTGGCACTACTTTGAATGTATTAGTATTTCTCAACATTGGCTGTATAATTAAATAATCATTCCTTTGATTGATTGCTTTCTAAAGCCATTGTTTGCTATAGAGTTGGATTACATCAACTTAAAAACCTACTCTAGCTTGTATTTTTTCTAACAATAGTAGTTTATTAGTTGCACATGATGTGAATATTGCCTCTTTGTGATTAACCACTTAATGCCTTCCTCATTTTTAAGTCACTTTGGATAAAAGCATTCGCAAAATTTCCATTGTTTTCTGACTGGGTTACATTAACTAGCCCAAGAACAAAAATACTGATGACTTTTACTGATAACTCCAAAGGTTTTGTGTGAGATTTGTTGGTATATTTAATTCATTTATATCACTGAACATTGATTATGTAATTCCTTATTCATTTCCTTTGTTTTTAAATTTAGATGTTTTTATAGGCCCAAGTTGCATATGCTAACCATAATGAAAGCTGATAACTACAGGTGTAGTAGCATAATTTCTATATGACTATATCAATTTATCATTTAGCTCAAAGGCTGATGCTAACATACTTGTAAAGTAACAATGTTAATGTTAGCTTACAAAGCTAAGTTTTTCACTAAACTGCAAATCATAGTATAAACAAAAATTAGCTAACTCCTTTAGCCTCTTAAGCACATCCATTGTATTAATGCTATTTTGCTTGCTTTACGCTAGGAAAACCCAAATTTAGGCTTTATTTATTCAGAGCATTCAGTGTTTTCCTTCACATAAACATTTTTCTTGGGATCTAATGTGTCTTCTTGAAAAGCTAATTGCCGCTAGCTGTCTGTCACCATCCAGAATTGGAGGGAGATTTCAAGAAGTATGTGGGGAACAGCGACCTCTACAGTATTGTTTTGGTTATGACACGCTATTCCAGAGGCGTTTTTTTTTTTTTTTTTTTTTTTTGCATTTGGCTTCCTAGATATATTGGACATAGTAAACAAATCCTAAACATTTGAGACTCAGTAATGCTAACACTTGTTTACAACCAAAAAACAAGACAAAATGCTATTGTCTTATATGTGGAGTTGGGAAACCGAACGTGTCTCACCGTAATCCCCTCATTACTCCATGTATCAGACAAGGCGTTTACCAAAAGCTCTTCATCCTGTCTCTCTTGTGAAGAAACATGGCTATCTGTGCATGAGCGCTAAAGCCGCATTGACCACAAGCACCTCACATACCGAAGTGAGCCGCTGAGATTAGATAACCACACAATACTTGGGGGAAACGTCTGCTTGACAAAGTTCTGCTCAAACAATCATAATACCAGTATCAGACAGGCAAACACTGGGTCCTGACTTCTGAGATTTCTTCAGCGCTGCTCCTCTAGGAACATTTTTACAAGTTCAGAGCGTCAAGTGCAACTTTGGGTGGTTTAAAGCGATAGGTCATTGACGATTCTGTTGTGTATATTCAGTTATGAAAAAATGGTTTGAGTTCTCTTTAAGAAAATAAGTATTGAACACATCATGTTTTTTCCTGGGAATAATATTTCTAAAGGGGCTGTTGACATGGAATTGAACCAGATTTGGGTAAAAACCCAAACGAAATGAACATAAAAATATAGCAAAACAAAAAAATGTACTGAAATGTATTTAATACATTATATATGCCTCTCGTATGCAGAATGAAGTCACAGGAATTGCTCAGGAGTGAGTTTTTCACAGACTTCAACAGAGTGTAAACGTCTTGATGGTTCTGTGGGTCTTGTCTATCAGATCTGATATTTATTTTGTATTTTCTATTGGATTCAAGTCTGGCTGGGCCGTTCTACAGCTTGATTTTCTTTCTCTGAAACCATCTGAGAGTTTCCTTGGCTGTGTTTTGATCATTGTCTCGCTGATATGTCCACCCTGGTTTCATCTTCATCATCTTGATAATGTAGATGTTGGACTGAAGCAGCGAATATTAATTTACAATAACAAAGGATGGAGGATTGCTGAATAACTACTGAGAGATTTCAGCTGCTGTCTGGGCTTTCCATGCCTTTCTACACCTCCCTTTCTTCATGTGTTCAATACATTTGATATTGCATAACTTAATTTGTAAACTAATACGTTTTGTTTTCTTTGCATATATGGATTTCTTTGGTTGTTACCAACATCCAGGGAAAATTTCAAGTCTACGGCACCTTTAGATATATGTTTTCTGAGAAAAATGGTGACGTGTTCAATACTTATTTTCCCTGCTGTAAATCAACTTCTATATAAACATTTTCACTTAAGCATTTAAAACTATTTTAGTTATTCATAAATAACATGCTTTAAAATGTCTTTCTTAAAAATGTTGGTCATTATTGTGGCGATTCATAAAATATATACAGTTGAAGCCAGAATTATTATCCCCCCTTTTGAATATATATATTTTTTAATATTTCCCAAATAATGTTTAACAGAGCAAGGAAATTTTCACAGTATGTCTGATAATATTTTTTCTTTCAGGAAAGTCTTATTTGTTTTATTTCAGCTATAATAAAAGCAGTTTTAAATATTTTACAAACCATTTTAGGGTCAAAATTATTAGCCTCTTTAAGCTATATATTTTTTCGATTGTCTACAGAACAAACCGTCATTATACAATAACATGCCTAATTACCCTAACCTGCTTAGTTAATCTAATCAACCTAGTTAAGCCTTTAAATGTCACTTTAAGCTGTATAGAAGTGTCTTAAAAATATCTAGTAAAATATTATTTGCTGTCACGGCAAAGATAAAATAAATCAGTTATTAGAGATGAGTTATTAAAACTATTATGTTTAGAAATGTGTTGAAAAAATCTTCTCTCCATTAAACAGAAATTTTGGGAAAAAATAAACAGGGGGCTCATAATTCAGAGGAGCTAATAATTCTGATTTCAACTGTATATAACTTTGTTTTTCCCCATAGAAAGTGCCACGTTATTTTGTAACACGAGAAAGGGTGAAGTGAATATTTCAGTATACTCTTCCTCTTAAATAGAAATTTAAAATGAACCTCTTGGAAATGATCCACAATCATATTGTATTATAGTAAACGGAGGTCAAATAACACAGCACAGCATGTGCACAAGCTGAATCAGGTGCATTCACACAGAAGCTTGCTAATTTCCACCTCTTTGTGTCTGGACACCAGCTCTTTCCCATTCATTGTGTCCTGTCTTTATTTCATATCCGAGAAGAGTCTGGCAGACAGAAGCTTCAAACCGCTTCCTCCACCGCATTCCAGCGCTCCTAAATACGCCACTTCACAGCGCAGGAGGTGACATTAACTTTATGCGGCCTGCTGACCTCAGCTCCTGAAATAGCCGTCCATGGTTAGCTGGAAGGAAAAGTGCATGTAGGTCATTTTCCCCCAATTCATCCCCAAATACTTCACTATGCATTCTGAAGGAAAGAAATTTGCAGCTGTGCTAACCCTATACGGAAAGTATTTATTGTCTAGAAGGGAAAGATATGTGGGTTATGCATAATCAACAGATTATCTTGCTTATTTCTTTGTTAGATCTCGGCTAGCTAATGCCAAGAACCGCCACGGCTGGCTAGCTAGCGCTTTTGGACACGATCTGAATTGGAGTGGAAGGATAGATTGGGGGGAATCAGAACATTACTTTGGATCCAAAACATATGTAAATAAGAAATTAGCGTGTACAGCACCTCCTTGGAGCCCAGAGCAACAATCAATCTCTCAGCAATCAAGCCAAGATGAAACAAGGCCCAGATGGAGCTTAGCGCAGGCTATTCATCACGTAGCTAAAATCCAAACCTGTCATTAGCGAAGACAATAGCTGGAAGTGTCAAAAACCAATCCGTAGTTACAACCTGAAAACAGTTAAGAATGCTTGAATACAGCACTTTATGGTAACTAGCTCATACCTGTCAACATTGGGATGTGAAAATAAGGGATATGCCCCCCAATAATAAGGGATCCCCCCCCCCATTACTAAAGATGTTCATTTGGACATCATTTCATTGTTAATAAACAGTTACATGGCCAATAATATGTTTTATTATTATTTAAAAAAAATATTAATAAAAATTAAATAGTATACATTAGCAGCAAATACATTAGCATTAGTTCAGTTTATTAAAATTAGAAGCTATTATAAAGAAGTAGATTAAAGCTATCAAATCACATTAGCCGCTTCATCACTGTATAACTTACACATTCTGATTAAAGAGCAACGAATGAATCTCTTATTTATTTAGATTTTTTTCTTTACATTACGTTAAATAACAGGTGTCACTTTAAAACGCACAGATCTAACGTTCTAATGAAAGCTTTCGATTGCTTTCCTAACTTTTTATGTTCATTTGGGACGAAATTAGTTGTGTTTTGAAAAAACCCCACCAAGATCGACATCTTTAGATATTATTATTATTAATTATGTATATATGTCTGTTCAAAGATGCACCCAAAACCCAGACTTTCGCTCCGCTTCAAATCACGTGTACAGAATCCGTTTGGGAAACAGCGTCACTATGGAGCACATCAGCTGACAGTCCTGCACCGCTATATGACTGTTTTGAGGATCGCATATGAAGGGGAGACGGCACCTGTAATGAAAAGGAAAGTGAATCCCGCAGTTTTTATATTTATTTCAAAGTGTTTTCATGCTTAAACAAAGCGAAAGCACAGAACAGACTCATATTTAAGAGCAATGGACGGCTCTTGGCGGTTTGGCGGTATGGGTTGCGTGTAGGGAGGCTCAGCTCTTTAAATGTTTATTTGCCACCCTTCAGAGAAAGACTGAAAATACGGGAGAAATAGGGGAAAATACCTTTACGGGATGATAACTAGATAGAACTGTAAAATACAGGAGAATCCCGGGAAAAACGGGAGGGTTGACAGGTATGAACTAGCTATAGTGGTAAGTTATATTGAACATATTTTATTATATCGTACATACTTGAGAAAACCATATTTTAAAAGAGGGTACTCGAGGATATGACCACAATAAAAGTATTCATTTCTTTGGCAGATAGGTTTGATGGTTGTTTAGGAATATTTTTTTCATTATTTACCTAATAATTTTAGGCCAACCAGCAAAACAGCACCTTGCTAAGCTAGCTAGCACTTTTGTCCACCTGAAAATTAAATTTTTCATCATAGTTTTTTTAGCTTTAGAAACTTTCTGTTAAGTTAGATAACTGTTAAGGTGCATTTTACAATTTTTCAAGTCCATAGTGCACTTTTTTTTGCACAAATTGTTGGCGCACACACACAACCCGAACACAATCTTTTAAAACATACTCCGTTTGGTAGCTTGTGCAAACATTTGCAGACAAGATTTATTCTTGCCCAGTGTCTTGGCGTTTTCTTTTTTAGAATTAATCGGCGTTAAAAAAATCCCAAATTTTAAGTATCTTTAATTACCGTACACAATGCCCTCGTCAACATTTATTTTTGCAGTCTTCTGTAATTTTTATGTTGTTCCATCTTCATTTATTTTCCAGATGAAAATTGGCAGTCTGGCAGAAAGTTTCCACATTGTAGATGAAATAATTTCTGCCAAAAAAAGTTTAAAAAAAGTTGATGTGCATGAAATATGTTCATATTTTACTGGTTATGAAATCTATGAAACCCAGGCACATTTTAAAAACACACCGCTATATACATTTCTGGAGAGCGCCAAATGCATCCCAGGAGGTATGTTTCTATTTTTGCAGTTTTTGTTTTTGCGAATCCACCTGAGGCTGCTGTCGACTGACTGACTGACTGACTGACTGATCCACTGACCCACCCTCCTAAACCCACCCTCCAAAAGCACCGATTGACCCACCGATTGATTTCAAGACATTTGTCAGGTATTTGTCCTCAAACTCCTCCTATTTGTAGCACCAGTTTCTTACGCATCTCATCCAAGGCCTTCTCTTTTGTTTTGATGAGATTTTTTTGCAGTTGTGGAATCATTCAGTGTAGTCATATGAAATATAATGCGGTCAACTAATTTAGCTGTGCGGTTATCTGAAAATAATTGGACACTTTGACGTTCCTCAGCCAATCAGAAACAAGAATTCAGCAGCCCTGAAGTATAAAAAGACTTCTCTTCGCATATTTCCTTACCAAAATACTTAACGCAATCTCACGGCAATTCGTAACTTTTTGATTTAGTGGCTAATTCGTATGAATTTGTGCAATCTAATTCCTACAATTTAGTATGATTTGCTCATCACCCAATGATGGTTGGGTTTAGAGGTGGGGTTTGGTGCCACGCCTCCTTTTTAAAATCGTAAAGTTTCAAACGACTGAACTAGTATGAATTTGTAAGAATTAGCAACTAAACTGACAAAACGTAAAATACTTGCATTTTCTCGTGAGATCAGTCTCAAATACTATATGACCTAAGAATATTTATACAATGATTTGCTCATACATTAGAACCGGCAGGGTTACATATCCACCTAGTCTCGCTAGCATGCTAATTAGCCTAATTTATACAGTTTTTACACTCAATGCTATGTTTTCTAGTGACATTGTAATGCATGACTGGAAAATTTTCTCAAGCTTCAGTTTTTTTTATATAATCTTGTAATCATTCTTGAGGACGTGTATGGAACAGCTGTATTGAGTTTCAGCCGTTAGGTTTAAGCCAAGTCTTTACCGCTATCTGCTCTGGGATCTGGAGACCAGCGCTGGAGGTGAACCTGATGTCCGGCCCATGCTCAAACAATGGGCTGCGTGCACGTGTTTGCCATTGGATTTGTCACAGCAAGAACAAACCAGCTGTTGAGGAGACCATGTGGGGAAGGTTATAGTAGATCAATTGTGCAACGTTTGTGTAACAATAACAACGAAAGGTTGCCATTAGGTTTTATTAGCGCTGTAGTGTGAAGGATTACGTGCTGACAGTTAGCCATTCCCTTATAGGCCTATGGATATCTGGCTCTAGTTTGCTTGTAAAATACAAGTGTTTGAGAGCAATTAAGGGCATGTGTGTATGGAAATTTAAGAAACTACTTCAATTTACGTCATAAATTCATAACATTCGTCAAATTACATCAGTCTTTGTGAAACTATATCTGATAGACGAGGCATTTCTTCTCATAAACGTCTAGACAATAGGTCTAAATTGCTGTTTCCTCTTTCCCCAAAAGGATCCTCTGAAATGAATGTCTGCTGAGCCATCAAACAATCCGGCTTCCTGGAGGGGCTGCGAGACAAGAACATTAAAAAGGCTGAAACACGATGGTTTAGCGTTCAGGGGGTTCGTTGCCGTAATTGGTAGGTAGAGTTCTGCAGCCTCAACTAGATGATGGAGGAAGGTTTGTAATTTGGCCCAGTACCACAACCCTTCCCCCCAAAACCCAGTACAAAGCTTTAAGGGGGAAAATTAGAGATGAGTCAAAAATGCACATGCAGACGATGATATTTTGGTGCAGATCTAGGCAGTTTAGTTTGTAGTATTAGGTGGTATGTTGAGTATCTTTGATGTAAAAACAAGATCACAATTAAACTGATAGTTCTAAATATTATTTATTTGATTACCCTAAAGCTGCTGGACAAGAGGTTGTATGATACTTTTTTTTTGAGGAACAAATGGTCATTATTCGAGAATAATTCTCAACTCACAGCAAAAAGGTCGCTGGTTCGAGTCCTGGCTCGGCCAGTTGGTATTTTTTTGTGTAGTTTGCATGTTCTCCCCGTGTTCATGTGGGTTTCCTTCGGGTGTGCACCCGTTTCTCTCCGTCCAAAGACATGTGCTAGGTGAACTGAATAAACTAAATTGTCCGTAGTGTATGTAAGTGTGTGTGTGAATGAGTGTGTATGCTGTTTTCCAATACTGGGTTGTGGCTGGAAGGGCATCAGCTGCGTTAAACATATGCTTAAATAGTTGGTGGTTCATTCTGCTGTGGTGACCTCTTAAAATTGAGACTAGGCTGAAGGAAAATGATTGAAAGAATCAATCAATGTTCAATTCTCTGAATCAGTTTAACAGTAAGTAAAGCAATTTGAATAATTGTGGTTAATGTAAACAGCTAGAACGTTTTACCACACATCTAAGCTCCAAAAATAACAAACCGGTAGGTGAATAAATCCATATGATTCATAAATAAACCAGATTAAGGGTCGAATGAATTATTAAATTAGATTGTGAATCATAATAAGGTTCACTGAAAAAAAAAAAAAAAAAAAAAAAAAAGATTTACTCATTTATCTGGTTCAGGACTTCGACTCGGTTGAATTCGTGATTTATCTGTGAAATAAAAGCAATTAAACAATGACCAAATTATATATATATATATATATTTGTTTTGTGAGTCGACCCATTACTTTAACACAAACAACATAAAACTACCTAGTACAGGACAGGGCTGCACGATATTGGAAAAATCTGATGTTGCGATATTTTGTTTTGCCGCAATTTATATTGCGATATAAATATAATTTCACCAAATTACTTGACTCTATTTGGAAAGATTTAATTAATTTAGATCGACTGGGATGGTCAAGTATTTTTCTATGCAGTGCATCTCCATAAATTCTAATCAATTACAAGCAAAAATAAATAAATAAATAAAAGAGTGCTTCATGGTTACAGAAATTGAACAATCAAATGTAAAATAACATGGTCATAATTGTATGAATAATTAAAAAATAATAATGTTTAATTATATCTTCATGTTTTACTCTTTAATAAATCCTATAATCATGCGATGTGACTATTGCGGATATAGCAACGCAATCTCACGGCAATTCGTAACTTTTTGATTTAGTGGCTAATTCGTATGAATTTGTACGATCTAATTCGTACAATTTAGAACGATTTGCTCATCACCCAATGATGGTTGGGTTTAGGGGCGGGGTTGGGTGCCACGCCTCCTTTTTAAAATTTTACATTTTCGTACGACTTTATTTGTACAAATTCGTAAGAATTAGCCACTAAACTGACAAAACATAAAATACTAACGTTTCCTTGTGTTATCGATGCTCAAATGATATATTTATTGTTCAGCCCTAACCCAGGATAACCGGAAAATACATATTTTTTAAAAAATAAAACTATTGTCTAACAAAAAAAAAAACGACAAAGAAAAAACACCATAAACTGTATGGATGTCTTGTGCACATTTTTTTCAATTTGTCTGATGTTGTAGTATGATTTGCAGGACGATACATGCACATGATTTAACTTGCATTTAAGGTAATCATTCAATAAAATGACTTGTCTAATAAACCAGTCCTGAATATTATTAACTGTAATCCACAGCTTTGACAAATGGTTCATTCATTAAAAGGAATAACGTTGTAAATAATGTTCAGTTTCTAGCACAGACTGATCATTTCATAACATTTTAATGTATCACCATGAGCCAAAGGTCATGTTTTTTTGCTATTCGTTAGCATACTGGCCTACATTTTATGACTCAAAAATACCATTATTTTAGTTTTAAAATGTTATACCAAAGAAATGAATGCCTCATAAAATCATGTTTTGTTTTGGGGGTTTTCTGGAAAAAATGTATCTTATATCATAAAAAATTATAGCATAAATCAACTGCGCAGCTGACAAACGTGTTAAATCAACTTGTGTCCTCCTCAATCTCCTCAAGGTCTGTGAAAAATTTGCAAACATGTGGCTGTTGTCCTTATTTTCAGTGAATTGATGCCGTCAATAAATGAAAAACAAGTTGAGCCATAAGCTTGCATGTCGAACCATCACGAACAGGAAACCCGCCATAAATCGAGAAACAATAATCATTTTAATTGCTTTGCTATTGCGGCTGCCAATATTTTGAGTGTCTTTCTCATATGAGCATTATGATATCAGGATTTCAGCAACCTGAAGCATGAATCTGGAACATAAACATGTAGTCGTGTGTTTGGGGTCCCGCGGGGCGGCGCAGCGTTCGTCATCAGTGACCCCTCAAGTTGTAAAGTTCAAAACAATTGGCAGCCGCTCCGGCCGCGGGAGCGCGCTCGCAATATTACGCCCTGATCCCCCTTGAGCTTTCGCGGTTTTCTCCTCATTGTTTTCTTCGCCTAATGGCTATTTCAAGAGATAAAATCAGCGTCTGCTTTTCCAATGTTTTCTTTCTCTCCGCGCATTTGGTCTCGCGCGATGTCACGGGGTTAACGTCAACTCTGATTATGAATTATGCCCATAACTCACCGGGACATCCCGCTCCGGTCGCCTAAATCAGCTTTTATCAATGTTGGACACTGACAGGAATTCCAATGGGATTTTGTCTGGGTAAAAAAAATAACAAGCAGAGACTTTGAGGTGTCAGCAGTCTATTTAATGTGCTGCACTGCTGGAATGGTTTTAGAATAGTTATGGAATAATTTTGTTATTAATAAAATGAACTTTTCTTGGATGTACTGCACTGTAAAACGTTTCACGTTGGTTAAACTTATAAACTCAAGTTCACAAGCTGTCTTGAAAATGTGAGTCAACTCAACTTAGGGAGATTCTTTGTTTCAACTTAAGATGTTGAGTTTCACAATATATTTAACCAAAACTCAACATCTGAAGTTGAAACAAAGAATCTCTCCAAGTTCAGTTGACTCACATTTTCAAGGCAGCTTGTGAACTTGAGTTTGCAAGTTTAACCAAGTGAAACATTTTACAGGTTATATTAATTTATTTATTTATTTTCTTTTCAGCTTAGTCACTTTATTAATCAGGGGTTGTCACAGCGGAATGAACCGCCAACTTATCCAGCATATGTTTTACACAGTAGATGTCCTTCCCGCCATATCCCAACGCCGGGAAACACCCATACACTCGTGCACCGTGATGCAGACGTGGACAGTTCAGTATCAGTGTAGTAATAAATCATCACTGGTTATTACGTACTGATGTAATTTTATCTCATGTGCGCTATGTCGCGGTAGAATACTATGGTGAGGGAGGCGAGCGTGAGTAATTAAAATCAAAGTCCCTTTAAGGTAAGTCATTTCACTCGGCAGCCATCTTTGAATCACCTCTCGGGCAGTATGCTCGGGCATTCTGTCTGACTGGGGAAACATCAAATTCTCCAAAACTGCTTGACAAGCTTACCATTGAATTTCATATTAGGAATCACCAATAGATTTAAACAACAACTGTGTCTTTAGTTTCATTTGTAAACATCTAAATCACACAAAATCTGCAGAAATTCATGTCTGGTCCAAACCCCTGCCTCGGAGAATCGTCAGTCTATAGCGATCGATGATTGGCTCTTCTACTAGAAGGCGGGCTTTATTTGCCATATAAGTGTAATTATAAATTACACAATTTAATACAAGAATTCTTGTGCTGTGAAGTAAAATATTAAATTGTGTACAGAAAGCATCGTCAATGCATTGTCATGCACCGAGATATCGAATTGAACTGAATCGATGGCATGATAATCGTAACCGAACCGAAAGACCAGTGTAGGTTTACACCTCCTATATATATATATATATATATATATATATATATATATATATATATATATATATATATATATATATATATATATATATATATATATATATATATATTTTTTTTTTTTTTTTTTTTTTAATCTGAGAAGTATGCTACTTGTAAATAATATCACATTTTTAATTTTTATAATAATACCTCTATTAAATACTTGATTTATTTTTTGACTTATTTCTAAATAAATTTATGAGTTGAAAATGAATAGCATTTTGTATAATGCGTTTATTTATTTTACAAAATAACATTGGATAATTCTAACTTTTATATTTTTTATAATAAACTAAAGTTTTTTTTATTTTATAATAAGTAATAAATGCATCCATCATTTAAGAATAAATACATAGTGTGTTTACACAAACTTGTATTGTTTGATTATTATTAAAAATTATTTGTTGATCGCTTATTATAATTATAATTAATATTAATTTGTATTTATTCAGATTTATAAATGTTATCTGTAGCAGAATTACATCAATTGTTTAACCTTATTTTTCATAATAAATTAATAATCAGATTGGATCCTTTTCAGTAAATAATACATTTTGAAAATAAATGTATTTGTAAATGTCTTGTATGTATACAGTTGAAATCTGAATTATTAAACCCCCTTTGATGTTTTTTTTTTTTTACTTTTTAAAATATTTCCTAAATGATGTTTAACAGAGCCAGGAAATTTTCTGGAGCAAGTGTTATTTGTTTTATTTCAGCTAGAATAAAAGCAGTTTTAAATTTTTTAAAAAACATTTTAAGGTCAAAATTACCTAGTTAACCTAATTAAACTACTTAAGCCTTTAAATGGCACTTTAAGCTGTATAGAAATGTCTTGAAAAATATCTAGTCAAATATTATTTACTGTCATCATGACAAAGATAAAATAAATCAGTTATTAGAAATGAGTTATTAAAACTATTATGTTTAGAAATGTGTTGACAAAATATTCTCTCCGTTAAACAGAAATTGGGGGAAAAAATAAACAAGGGGGCTAATAATTCAGAGAGGGCTAATAATTCTGACTTCAACTGTATATGTATTATTAAAAATAACCTATAAATACATAGTTATAAGTAATAATGATAGGAAAATATAATTCATCATTTTTTAACAATATTATTATTTTTATACTAATATCAAGGTACATCATAATTTATCATTTAAATAATCTGTTATACATAACTTTCACTGATTTTAAATTCAATTGCTTTGCATATGGAGTACTTTATTATATAAACAAGGCTAAAATCAGCCTAAGTCTGATGTGGATCCTGCTGTGAAGGCCTTCTGTTTTTCATTGAGGCTCGTGTCTCAGTTACAGCACTTTCATTATGTCTGTGGGCTGAAGTCTGTGTTTAGCACATGTGTCCTGCACAGGCAGCACACTCATGATTAGAGACCAGCTCTCGTGATGAGTTTTGTGGGCTCATCGCTGGTTAAGAGTAATCCCTCAACTGCAATAGTGGGACAGCACAAGTGCCCCCTTTAACCCGAAGAGAACAGGATGCTGAAGAAAATAAATACTTTATATATTTTAATTGGTTTCAAAAGGTAACAAACGTAACATTTTTGCTTTATTTTATAAACTTAAAGTCAGGTGAGGAATAAATCAGATGGGAGATTCTGTCATTGTTTATTCACCCTGATGTTATTCCAAACATATTTGACTTTTGTTCATCTTCATAACATGATTAAAGATTTTCTTGCCTCTCTATTGATCGTATATTCAGCTGAACATATCAAAATGTTCACGAAGAGATCAAACAATAAATCCATATAGATTTCTTCTGAAAATCAGAATCAGAATCAGAAAGAGCTTTATTGCCAGATATGTTCACACATACTAGGAATTTGTCTTCGTGACAGAGATTCCACAGTGCAACAGGACCACAGAGACAGGACAAAAAACAGACAACAAACATATTTTAAAAAATAGAAGTAAGTAGTGAGTGCAAATATACAGATTGACAAGTGTATGTACGTGTTTATTACTATATACAACGTTATATGTGCAGCTGTTATGTGCAAATTGGCATGTAAAGTGTGTTGTTAAATAAGTGTATATGTGTGTAAAAGTGTATAGCAAGTAGTGATGTTGGTTCCACAATTATTATCATCAAGTGTTCATGAGATGGATTGCCTGAGGGAAGAAACTGTTTCTGTGTCGGGCTGTTCTGGTGCGAAGTGCTCTGTAGCGTCGACCAGAAGGTAAAAGTTTAAAGAGGCAGTGTGCTGGGTGTGAGGGGTCCACAGTGATTTTGGCAGCCCTTCTGCTCGCTCTGGATAAGTACAGTTCTTGGGGAGTAGGAAGGGTTGTACCAGTGATTCGCTCAGCAGTCCGAACTATTCAACGTAGTCTTTGGAGGTCGTATTTAGTAGCTGAGCTAAACCAGACAGTTATTGATGTGCAGATGACTGATTCAATGATGGAGGTGTAGAACTGTTTCAGCAGCTCCTTTGGGAGGTTAAACTTCCTCAGCTGACGAAGAAAGTATAGCCTCTGTTGAGCTTTTTTGACAATGGAGTCAATGTGAGTGTCCCACTTCAGGTCCTGAGAGATGGTGGTGCCCAGGAACCTGAATGACTCCACTGCTGCCACAATGCTGTCCATGATGCTCAGTGGGGGGAGAGCAGGGGGGTTTCTCCTGAAGTCCACTATCATCTCCACTGTTTTGAGCGTGTTCAGCTCCAGGTTGTTGTGGCTAGACACGATTTCTAATAAAACAGATTTAATTTAATTATAAATTTACATATATATATATATACATATCAGCTTTTCACAGCATTCAGACTTGTTTAGGGAGCTTAAGCGATGCTTGCTTGATGTGTGAAAGCCAATGAAATTGATTTATGTCACATGGGGTGTTCAAAGAGATAGTTCACTATAACATGAACGTACTGCAGTCGTTTATCACCCTAGACTTGTTACAAACCTGTTTGAGTTCCTTTCCACTGATGAACTTGAAAGAAGATATTTTGAAAAATGTTAGACACCAGTATTGACATCCAAAGTATTGTTACAGTTTCCTTCATTTTGTCATTCAAAACATCCCAATAGATAGTAATGCAGAATGAAATTACGTTACATCGAATCCAGCAAGAACATAAAAATAAAAGATCTATAAAAACCTAACAGAATAAATAAGCTTTTGTAATTTCATAAATATATAAAAATAGTTATATATAAAATATAACCCAATTAAAAAAAATCACAGAATGGAATAAATAAATACTTAAATATTTATTGCACAGTTATAATATTGACAATTTGTGCTAATTTAACTATTTATTATTATTACAAACTAGCTATCAATAGTATTTAAAATTTGCTCTTATTCAAAAGTCTTATATAACAGCATAAAAACTATCATGAAACGCACTGATTTTCTCCTTAGGCTTCAGTACTGCCTGCCTATTGGCATGACTGTGAGCAGACTATGGCCAAAGTGAATTGGAACCCTTTAAAATGCTATTTGCCCTACATTGTTGTTGATATAGTTCCTAAATAGAAGTCATTTTGGTAACACTTTATTTTGATGGTCCATTTGAGTGTTAGTAGACTGTCTGTTTAATATCTGTTGATACTGCTCCTTCAACATACATTTAACTGTATATAATAAACTTTACTTGTCAACTTACACTAACCCCAACCATCTACTTATAATCTGTTGAGAATGAGTTGGCATGTAGATGCAATGTAACTTAAATTTAACAAACGGACCATCACAAATAAAGTGTGACCGTCATTTTTTTTTCTACTATGGATGTAAGTGGTTACCGGTTTCCAACTTATAAGATATCTTCTTTTCTGTTCGACATAATAAAGAAACTCATAATACTTTGACCCATGAGAGTGAGTATAATAAGTATACTTAAAGCACAAACTATCCCTTTAAGCTGAGTTTTAAGCTCTTTTTAAGTTTAGAAGGACCAATGAGGTTTGTTCTTGTGTCGCATAATGTGTTTGAGTTGCTGCCAGAACCAACGAGGTTCATTCCTGCATGTATTACAGGGCATTTGAGCTTTAAATTTGCTGACTTCAGGGTTCCCACTTACCACTCAAAAAAATGGCAAATTCCTTGACTTTTGCTTGAATTTCACTGACTAAAAAAATGAATTCCATATTAAAAAACTCCGGCTATTTGATAAATCAGATATCATTTGGCCAGCATATCTGTGCAGGTTGCATTGTTTTATATTAAATAACAATATATTCATGTATAGAAAGTGTTTATGCCCAGTGTGGTATATCTTGATTTATACATAGCACGGCGGCATGTGGATTCACTTTAGACATGTCTTCTGACATTACTGCCAAAGGCTACGTTTAATGTATTGATTGCTATAATCTGTGATTTCATATGAATTTTCTAATGCTATTGTTGAAGAAAGCTTAACAGTTTTATTTATTTTGATCTTACAGAGTCATTAATTTATCAAATATCATAGGCTTTATATGGTCAATAAGTAAACCCTTTATCTCTTTGTTCTTCTCAGTGTATATTTCTGTATATTTTTAGAGCAAATCAAAACAAGAAATTATTCAAACATTGCTGTGAATCTTGAAAAAAAAATGCTTCAAATTCAGTAGTTTTAGGCCACAATAATCTGACATTTTTCAGAAAATTCCTGATTCCATGACAAAAATGTATATAAAATTCCCTTGGCTCCATTTTAACAATCTACGTAGGTGCAAAGTCTAAAGAGCATGGCGCAAAACTATTAAGGGCGTGTCCAAATCCACTTTTGCCATTTTAAGGACGGAAAAAATATGCTTTGCTCATGGTCTGTCAGGGTAAAAACATTTTAATGCTTTATTTTTTTTCATATGTAAAGGTATTTGTGTATTGCTGTACATCATGTGTGTATTAAGCAACGTATATGCGTTTGGACCTGCATAGGTGCATAATTAACGCACTCTGCTCTGGACTTTAGACCAGCTTTTAGTTGATCAATGGTGTGGTCTATTTCAGTTCTTCGAAATAGCAACGTGCCGACAATGCGCCTCAACATACCTACTTTTTAGACGGGCACACCCATGAGTCCACAAAGCGGCGCAAATAGATTTGTTATTTAAACAACGTGGTGCAAAATGTGAAAATTAGGGTTGCGCTGGTCTGAAAATAGCAACAAATCGCATCATACATGTCTTGCGCCTTATTGCGCTGGTTGTATATCAGGGCCCTTTGTCTTATACTGTCTGGAACAAACCTTTTAACATTTCATGATATTCCAGAAATTCCATAACCCATGAGAATCCTGTGTTATGTAGTTTTCATATATTTTAAAATTCATTTGTGTGATGGGAAAGTTGAATATTCAGTAGACATTATTCTAGTGATCAGTGTCACATGAAATTGTTTTTAAAAGAATATCATGCTAACTTTAATTCAAACTGTCGCCCCCTTTAGAGTATGAATGCACCTCCCAGTTCTTCTTTTTTCTGCAGTCAGACTAAATAAGGTAAACATGCTCTAAAATTAAAACCAAAAGTTTAAAAATGGGAATTTCCTTTGTGACGTTGTAGACAGTTTGTTGTATATGACTGTAATTTAGCTTACTGTAGTAATTTAGCTATGTCTGAAATAATTGCGTCCCTCCCTGGCTGCCTTCAAATCTTTCAAGTATTTAATTGAATTTAAAATTAAAACACCACACACTAGCCGAAACATAACCTGTGTTTTAAATCTTAAAGATAAGATGAGTGTAATATAGGAATAAGAGTTACATCAGGATAGCAGTTGAACCTTGTGAAGTCAGATGTTAGATAACATCAGTATTCTCATCGGAACCATATGTGACATCATCATTACAGTGTCAGAGAATCCACCCATTCGCCTTGACAACAGTTATTTATGAACAGCATTTAATTAACGTGCAGTATTTAAGGCTTTGTGCGAAGAGAATATTATTTCAACACATTTCTAAACATAAAATTTTAATAACTCATTTCTAATAACTGATTTATTTTATATTTGCCATGATGACAGTAAATAATATTTGACTAGATATTTTTCAAGACACTTCTATACAGGTTAAAGTGACATTAAGAGGCTTAACTAGGTTAATTATTAATTTGGGAAACATTTTAAAAAAACTAATTAATAAATAAAAAAAAACCCAGGGGTGGGGAGGTGGGGTAATAATTCTGACTTAAACTGTAAATACCACTTGAAAAATCTGTTTCTCTGCATTTATTTATTATGTATGCGCTTGAGAGAAAAGTCAATATGTCTTTTTAGTTTTATTTGTTATATAGGTCTAATAACATTTCATCTAAATTTCAAATAAACATATTGTAAACATTTAAAGGTTTTTTCTTCTGAAAATTATAATAGTCAGAATCAATCAAAGTTGTAATTGAGAATCAGGGTTATTCAACCAAATATTAATATTGCTTACTTTTTGTATAATGTACACAACATTATCTGTAAAAAAATTATACTACTAAAATCCTGGCTAATCAAAAACAAACTTTAAAAAATCATTTAAAAAGTAAATTAACCGCAAACAGCGAACTACCTTTTTAAGACATGTGGCTGTTAGAAAATTGCTGTCAAAACAAAGCTCAGGAGGCTTAAAGTTTTTTTGTCATCTTTTTAAATGTCAAAGACTTAATAGTTTAAAAGTAGCCTCCGTTATAGGATGTCCAAGACATTTAGAGAAAACGGTGGCAATGAAGACGACTGTATAATATAAGAACAAGAAGCACTGTGAATCGTTTATATTTGACATGAAAGACGCTTTTTATATTTAAAACACGATTGCATAAAAAAGCCACTGAACTTGAGGTTCAGTCAACCTTAAATCAACACCGCCCTCTGCTGGTATAAATCCGTGTTGGAACGGTTTTTTATAGCATTTTTCAGTTAGGGCTCTATAGCGGTTAACAATAACATCGTAATTATTTAAATATTTAAAACTGAAATACACGTCATTTCATTGTTATATTGCATTGTATATGTCAATATTATAGACGTCATATCTATCTATCTATATATACTCTACCAGTCAAAAGTTTGCAGTCAATACGATTTATAAATGTTTTAAAGTAAGCTTCTCCTGCTCACCAAGGCTGCATTTATTTCATCAAAAATACAGTATAAATAGTAATATTGTGAAATGTTAATGAAGTATAAAATAACTGTTCAAAAGTAGATTATCTTTTAATTTAATAATTTATTCCACTGATTTTAATTAATATTTTTTAGCTTCATTACTCCAGTCTTCAGAGTCACTTGATCCTTCAGAAATCACTCTAATATTATTATTACTACTACTACTACTACTACTATTATTATTACTATTATTATTATTATTATTATTATTAACGGTACTTGTAATAAAAGCAATGATGACTGGAGTAATTTCATTAGAATCTACATACAATAAGAAAGCAGTTATATAAAATTGTAGTAAATATTTAACCTTTTTTTTACATTTAATAAAAGCCGCCTTGATGAACAGAATAATTTTCTTTAAAAAGAAAAAACATTAAAAAAAACTGGCCCCAAATTTTTGACCGGTATTGTGTGTATATATACACAGTGGGGGAATAAGTATTCTCAGAAAACATATTTCTAAAGGTGCTGTTATAAAATAACGTATAAAATGAAATGATGGCGACGCAGTGGCGCAGTTGGTAGTGCCGTCGCCTCACAGAAAGAAGGTAGCTGGTTCGAGCCTCGGCTGGGTCAGCTGGCGTTTCTGTGTGGAGTTTGCATGTTCTAGAAATCTGTTTTCTGAGGAATATATATATATATATTACATTAGTATATTAATTATTTTATTTATTTTTTGACTGTTGTGAAATAATCAGTATAAAGGGTGCACCCCTGTGTTGGAACTACTATGTGAAAACAAATCTGCCATCCAGAGGCAAAGTGCAGAAACTACAGATTTGATCTAAAATGGCTTTGTGGCATTGGTTCTGTCTTGTGACTCAGTCTCCTGGTTCAGTTTTTTTCTTTTCCAATTTTCAGAGAATCGAAAAGACATATACATCAAAAATTGTATTTCTTTTATCTTCCCGCACTTTAGCTTTGTATATGGCTGTTTCCTAACCCTGTTCCTGGAGGCACACCAACACAGATTTAGCTTGTCTCCCTTATCTGACTCATTTGGAGTCTCTTCTAATGTTCTGATGAGTTGATTCAGGTGTGTTTTGGTTAGGAAAATGTTCAAAACGTGTACTGTTGGTGTGCCTTCTGGAACAGGGTTGAGAAACACTGCTATATGGCACAAATAAAATGTGCATTTGCAGTTATTGTCAGTATTTTATTAGTATTTCGTTAAAAGTGTTCCATAATTATAAACTGTTTCTTACAGATACACTGGAAAAGAGGTAAATGACAACGCTGATGGCCTTTTGAATGCTTCATTTTAATTCTCTGATCAATACGTGTTACATGTCATACACTTATACACAACATGATAATTGTTTTCAGGTATAGAGCATGTACACTGGTTAGTCACAATTTCTTCCACCAAAAAGCGGCTGACAGCGATTCACAAGTGTTTCGATTTCGTCTACTTCCTGATGGATGTAGGTGCCGGTGACCAAGGCCTTTCGTATTTGGTTGTTGTTGTACACTCTCGTGATCTCACCAGTGAACGGGACTTCAGTTTTGAAGGTATTGCTTGTAATGTCAATAGTGCAGGAATGGTTGGGTGGAATCTCCACAGCCGTGCTCACAGAATGAAGGTTTTTCTCAAGTACAGACGAAGTATTAAGACGTGACCGTGTGCGCTCAAATTTAAGCCCAAGTTTTCCTCCTATTTTTGCAATAGTTGGGATTTCACCAGAGACTGACAGATCAAAGGTGATTCCGAATTTACGGATTTTACCAATTTGATAAGAATATATTTTATCGATACTTTGGTCCAATTTTATTGTATGTTTAGATGCAATGCAGTTTCTGTTGGAAGCTTTGAAATGTTTAAGCACTTCAGGGTTTTCTGTTGACACTGCACTTGATATTTGATACTCAACAACATTTAAATACTGCACTTTAATGTCGTTGTTTATGACGAGCACTTCCCCATCCGTTTTTGAACTCATATTCAGATTTTTAACAATAAATTGCCCACATACCAACAGTGACATTGGTGGAAACCTATTATTGGTATATTTCTTCCATTCCAGCAGTTCAAAGTTGTCCCTGTTCACTAAAAACATCAAGTCTTTGTAATTGGAAATGTCCACATATTTCCAATCCCCGGGGCCCACCATTTGAAAACACGACTTTAAATTACTCTTGAGAAGGCAAAGCTCACAGTTTGAGATATGTTTAGCAATGTAATGTTGCTGTCCTTCATCTTTAACAATAACTGTGTCCTTTGGCACTCTGTCTGATCTGACCCACTCCAAGCTGGTGTTGTGATCAGATGCTGTCTGGTCGATGTTTATGACATTTTCATCAGAAGGTTTCGGTTCAATGAGCACCAGTCCACGTGGATGACGCTGATGGTGGCTCTCTGAAAACTCTGCAAGACAAATCCAGAACAGAAACACAAATCAAATGGCTATTAATGTTCAGGTGTCTAGCTGTTGAGCATTCAGAACTTAAAGAGAATCATGTCAGTTTACATTCAGTCATTTTGCAGACATTTTTGTGAAAGCGAATCAACAAAATGATGAACGTGAGAAGAAAATACACACAAGAAATGCTACAAAGGAACTGATGTTGCGAGAAAGAAAGAGCTAGAGTAAGGAGTGGGAGAGGAAGAGATGTCACCTGAAAATTTTTGTCATCATTTACACTTCGTAAGCTTAACCCAACTTATATGACATTCTAAAAAGATAGCAAAGCCAAAAAAATTAATGAGGATTTCTTATTTTATCATGCTTGACATGTCAACAACTCGTAATTGTATAATGTGTAAGCGTACCAGCACTTTCAAAGGTTGGACTGAGATCCCCCCCTGAAATTGTCAGCAGCAGAGCAAACACGATCCTTGTGCTGATATCCATCTTCAACTGATTTCTCAATGTGTCTGAAATATCACCATTAAGACAGACCTCAAAACAAGTTTCACAACATGTAATCAACAGTGGTGTAAAGTAACAATTACAAACACTCAAACTACTGTCATTTATTTATAAGTGCAGCAAACTGTTTGGAATCATTAAAGGTTTTTAAGATGATGTCCAAAATCTTTACACACAATGATTGATCGACTGTTTAGATGCATGTCACTGATGAGAAGATGAAGGATGTTTACTGTATGAAGACAGAAATCGCCAAATGGCCGTACAGAATGTTTCGTTTACACATCCCTGCACAAATTGCATGTAAATGCATCAGCCTTTCACAGCATTATACTCACTACTCTTGAGGACTTTTATAAGGGCAACTTTTTACTCGTACTTTAAATAATATTTACAACAGATTCTTTCCTCTCTACAGTTTTAGGCAAGTACTTTTACTTCAGTATGATTTTTCAGAACTCTTTCCACCACTGGTAATCAAAGACCACTGTTCGATATCGAAAATAACATTCATTTGCATTCAGATTTGCTAGCCTAAAGTCCTATTTTATAAGTATGCAATTTTTTATTTTAAAATACACTGTCAATAATATTGGTAAATTGGCAGTTTTCTGTATTTCCCTTATGTATGCTTTTGAGTTGCGTTATGGGATGTTGATCTTTGCTCCAAAAGCTTTTGATGTTGAACAGTTAAAATGACTCTCATGGACATTTTTAATAGTTTGAAGTGATATATTGTTTGGCACTCGTGGAGCTGCACATCAATGGATTTGCTCTTCAGTGTTTGGACTTTCAGCAGTGAAAATTAAACTAAACTGAACTGAACTAAATTGAACTTCAACTCTGAAAACTGGACTGACAAAGTTTTTAATTTACTAGAATTTCTATGTTAAGCTGCTTTGACACAATCCACATCGTAAAATCGCTGTAGAAATAAAGAGGTATTGAATATTGTTGTAAATTACAGTACAAAAACCTGGTAATGAACTGCCACTACCTTTTTCTGTTTTTTTGTTTTAACAAATTTAATCCTCTCTATAGTCTCTCTATATCTTGTCTCAAACTCCTAAAGTGCAGTATTTTCAACATCAAAAGTTGTCAGAGCAGAGATAAAACCCCCATAACGTTACCTAATTACAACTGCAAATAACCAGAAAACACGAGATCAGATTTATTTATTTGTTCTAGTTTAGATAATAAGTCTAATTCAGGGGTGTTCAAACTCTGTCCTGGAGGGCCGGTGTCCTGCAGATTTTAGCTCCAACCTGCCTCAACACACCTGCAAGGATGTTTCTAGAAAGCCTAGTGCGTCCTTGATTAGCTAGCCCAGGTGTGTCTGATTGGGGTTGGAACTAAACTTTGCAGGACACCGGCCCTCCAGGACTGAGTTTGGACCTGCCTGGTCTAATTAAAATAAGAATTTTCAGTTCTAATAATTAAATCACTTTGAGTAATTCTGACAAAGTTTTGTTTTGTTTTCTTGAAATTCTGGACCCAGTCTTTGACAGTAGCTTATATATTTACACTTTCAGAAATACAGGTACGAGAGCTGTCAGTGGGCTAGTAGTTCCTGTTATAAAGTTGATTGGTATCTCTATGGTACGTAGTAATTGCTAATGAAAAAATCCAAGTTTGAAACCAATATGTTTACCATTTGAAAACTTACCCCAATGACAGCTCTCATATTATTTCAGAGAGTGAGCCTGTAATACTGAAATCACAATGAGAAAGAAAACAGGTTATGATGTTGTATTTTATATCCTCCATGATGTCTTACCTGTGAATGGTCAACTCTGAGCTGAGAGTCAAGATCGTCTCTGGAATCAGTCCAGTGGACCTTCTTTTCCATCCTTACACTCCTCTATATTCTTGAGATGATGCAAATGTTTCGTTGTGCCACACACATTCGTTTCTCTAATTTGTCATTTAATCTCTTCACATGTAAAATGTATTCCTTCATTTTATTATCCAATTATTTTAACAGCCGTTATCTAAAACATTATCACTTACCGGTGAGTCTTTGGCCATGAATTTACTGTAAGTTGACCTTAATTCTCGACTATCCAATGTGCTATCTGACATTTATTTAAAACAGAGGATCCAGAAGTGTAAGACCTGATAAATTAGATGGCTGTTGAAAGAGCTAACAGACATGTGCACGTTGGAGTGCTTTAGTGTTCTTCTGGTGGAAAAAAGACATAAATGTGAGTTAAAATCTAGACGAACCATTTCACATTGCTAGTGTAACCCCTCTGGGTTTTATTGACCCTCTCTGCATTCCCCCAGGATCCGATTACATTAGTAGAATTTTTCAAAAAACTTGCTATATGGGTCTCCAATATGTTTATTCATTACTCTTCTAGACATTAAAGTCATTTTAAGCTACACTTTAAAACCCAATAATTTAAGGGAACTGAAGCCATTTGAAGACAGATTGCCTTAAATCATTTATTTTTAAAAACTAACATTTTAGAGTACTGTGAACTCCATCTGTGTCCAGGGAATATTAAATACAATTATAATGCCACTGAAATAAATAACTCTTAAATAACACAATGTTTTCCCCCAATATACACAATAAACTTTCTTGAGTTAAATATAGCTTGTTTCATTTGGTATACTTTTATGTTTTTTGACTTATATTTAACTTTTGTTAATAATGCATGTAAGTCTTACTTTAACTCTCTGTTCTGTGGAAACAATTTTCCACAATATATGTTAAAAAAAACATTATAAGGCTTTAGAAG
Organism: Danio aesculapii; assembly: GCF_903798145.1. Classification (NCBI taxonomy): domain Eukaryota; kingdom Metazoa; phylum Chordata; class Actinopteri; order Cypriniformes; family Danionidae; genus Danio; species Danio aesculapii. Next base: position 16,259,642 of record NC_079456.1, on the reverse strand, counting down.
TCAATATTGGTGATTTGAATGTAAAGGTGGAAGATATGAAAAATCCATAAAGAAAATGCAGCAATAATTTACTAAAACACATCTTAAGGAGTGAAAACATTAACTGACATTTTCAAAATTACAAATGAAAAAGGTTTCATAGTCTCTTGAACATTTTAACAAATACAATATATATATATATATATGTTAAATTACATTACTTTTAATCTAGATTAATCTCACTGTATTCTTGAAATTAATCTAGTTTAAAATGGCTCATTTGAATTCTGCCGAAGGCATTCAGGATATGTGTGCTACCCAAATAATGACTAAATATAAGTCTTTGAGAATGGGTTTCTCAAGTCAGGTGGTGCATTAGACCAGGGGCTTTTCTACTGTTCTACTACGATAATTGGTGATGAAAATAAATGATGTTCAATAAGATGTACTTCTGTTTACTAACTGTTTATTCAGTTAAACATGAATTTTGAACAGTAGGCCTACATAAGCTCCAAACAGCGATTTTTGATTACCTTAATCCGACTAAAGTCATAACTGAACTAAACAGAAATGGAATTAAGACGTGGAGTGTGCATATATTAGTGGCATTACTGAAGTAAACACCGCAATCAAACTATTACCATCATGTAGGACTTTTTGAAAATATTTTCCAACAAGATATTGTTATTTTATTATTATATTATATTATTATTATTATTATATTATTGTTATATTATTCTATTATTATTATTATATTATATTATTATTATATTATTATTATTATATTATTATTATATTCATATTTTATTGTTATTATTATTATTATTATTATTATTATTATTATTATTATTATTATTATTATTATTATTATTATTATTATTATTATTATTATTAACGGTACTTGTAATAAAAGCAATGATGACTGGAGTAATTTCATTTGAATCTACATACAATAAGAAAGCAGTTATATAAAATTGTAGTAAATATTTAACCTTTTTTATTCCATTTAATAAAAGCCGCCTTGATGAACAGAATAATTTTCTTTAAAAAGATCTTTTTAACAGGTATTGTGTGTATATATACACAGTGGGGGAATAAGTATTCTCAGAAAACATATTTCTAAAGATTCTGTTGACTTGAATGTTTTTTTAATAAAATGAAATGACACAGGAAATACAATTCATGTGACTTCACTCTCTATAAGTCTTTAAGCTTTCATCATCATACTTTCATCATTGAGATTTGTTTGGTTGTTTTCATCATCTGGTGAAAATTTTAATTCAGCAGCACCTAGAAATATGTTTTCTGAGGAATATATATATATATATTACATTAGTATATTAATTATTATATTTATTTTTTGACTGTTGTGAAATAATCAGTATAAAGGGTGCACCCCTGTGTTGGAACTACTATGTGAAAACAAATCTGCCATCCAGAGGCAAAGTGCATAAACTACAGATTTGATCTAAAATGGCTTTGTGGCATTGGTTCTGTCTTGTGACTCAGTCTCCTGGTTCAGTTTTTTTCTTTTCCAATTTTCAGAGAATCGAAAAGACATATACATCAAAAATTGTATTTCTTTTATCTTCCCGCACTTTAGCTTTGTATATGGCTGTTTCCTAACCCTGTTCCTGGAGGCACACCAACACAGATTTAGCTTGTCTCCCTTATCTGACTCATTTGGAGTCTCTTCTAATGTTCTGATGAGTTGATTCAGGTGTGTTTTGGTTAGGAAAATGTTCAAAACGTGTACTGTTGGTGTGTCTCTGGAACAGGGTTGAGAAACACTGCTATATGGCACAAATAAAATGTGCATTTGCAGTTATTGTCAGTATTTTATTAGTATTTCATTAAAAGTGTTCCATAATTATAAACTGTTTCTTACAGATACACTGGAAAAGAGGTAAATGACAACGCTGATGGCCTTTTGAATGCTTCATTTTAATTCTCTGATCAATACGTGTTACATGTCATACACTTATACACAACATGATAATTGTTTTCAGGTATAGAGCATGTACACTGGTTAGTCACAATTTCTTCCACCAAAAAGCGGCTGACAGCGATTCACAAGTGTTTCGATTTCATCTACTTCCTGATAGATGTACATGCCGGTGACCAAGGCCTTTCGTATTTGGTTGTTGTTGTACACTCTCGTGATCTCACCAGTGAACGGGACTTCAGTTTTGAAGGTATTGCTTGTAATGTCAATAGTGCAGGAATGGTTGGGTGGAATCTCCACATCCGTACTCACAGAATGAAGGTTTTTCTCAAGTACAGACGAAGTATTAAGACGTGACCGTGTGCGCTCAAATTTAAGCCCAAGTTTTCCTCCTATTTTTGCAATAGTTGGGATTTCACCAGAGACTGAAATCTCTGGGTTTATTCCGATTGAACGGATTTTACCAATTTGATAAGAATATGTTTTATCGATACTTTGGTCCAATTTTACTGTATGTTTAGATGCATTGCAGTTTCTGTTGGAAGCTTTGAAATGTTTAAGCACTTCAGGGTTTTCTGTTGACACTGCACTTGATATTTGATACTCAACAACATTTAAATACTGCACTTTAATGTCGTTGTTTATGACGAGCACTTCCCCATCCGTTTTTGAACTCATATTCAGATTTTTAACAATATATTTCCCACATACCAACAGTGACATTGGTGGAAACCTATCATTTGTATATTTCTTCCATCCCAGCAGTTCAAAGTTGTCCCTGTTCACTAAAAACATCAAGTCTTTGTAATTGGAAATGTCCACATATTTCCAATCCCCGGGGCCCACCTTTTGAAAACACGACTTTAAATTACTCTTGAGAAGGCAAAGCTCACAGTTTGAGATATGTTTAGCAATGTAATGTTGCTGTCCTTCATCTTTAACAATAACTGTGTCCTTTGGCACTCTGTCTGATCTGACCCACTCCAAGCTGGTGTGATCAGATGCTGTCTGGTCGATGTTTACGACAATTTTAAAAGAAGGTTTCGGTTCAATGAGCACCAGTCCACGTGGATGACGCTGATGGTGGCTCTCTGAAAACTCTGCAAGACAAATCCAGAACAGAAACACAAATCAAATGGCTATTAATGTTCAGGTGTCTAGCTGTTGAGCATTCAGAACTTAAAGAGAATCATGTCAGTTTACATTCAGTCATTTTGCAGACATTTTTGTGAAAGCGAATCAACAAAATGATGAACGTAAGAAGAAAATACACACAAGAAATGCTACAAAGGAACTGATATTGCGAGAAAGAAAGAGCTAGAGTAAGGAGTGGGAGAGGAAGAGATGTCACCTGAAAATTTTTGTCATCATTTACACTTCTTAAGCTTAACCCAACTTATATGACATTCTAAAAAGATAGCAAAGCCAAAAAAATTAATGAGGATTTCTTATTTTATCATGGTTGACATGTCAACAACTCGTAATTGTATAATGTGTAAGCGTACCAGCTCTTTCAAAGGTTGGACTGAGATCCCCCCCTGAAATTGTCAGCAGCAGAGCAAACACGATCCTTGTGCTGATATCCATCTTCAACTGATTTCTCAATGTGTCTGAAATATCACCATTAAGACAGACCTCAAAACAAGTTTCACAACATGTAATCAACAGTGGTGTAAAGTAACAATTACAAACACTCAAACTACTGTCATTTATTTATAAGTGCAGCAAACTGTTTAGAATCATTAAAGGTTTTTAAGACGATGTCCAAAATCTTTACACACAATGATTGATCGACTGTTTAGATGCATGTCACTGATGAGAAGATGAAGGATGTTTACTGTATGAAGACAGAAATCGCCAAATGGCCGTACAGAATGTTTCGTTTACACATCCCTGCACAAATTGCATGTAAATGCATCAGCCTTTCACAGCATTATACTCATTACTCTTGAGGACTTTTATAAGGGCTACTTTTTACTCGTACTTTAAATAATATTTACAACAGATTCTTTCCTCTCTACAGTTTTAGGCAAGTACTTTTACTTCAGTATGATTTTTCAGAACTCTTTCCACCACTGGTAATCAAAGACCACTGTTCGATATCGAAAAATAACATTCATTTGCATTCAGATTTGCTAGCCTACAGGCCTTTTTTATAAGTATTCAATTTTCTATTTTAAAATACACTGTCAATAATATTGGTAAATTGGCAGTTTTCTGTATTTCCCTTATGTATGCTTTTGAGTTGCGTTATGGGATGTTGATCTTTGCTCCAAAAGCTTTTGATGTTGAACAGTTAAAATGACTCTCATGGACATTTTTAATAGTTTGAAGTGATATATTGTTTGGCACTCGTGGAGCTGCACATCAATGGATTTGCTCTTCAGTGTTTGGACTTTCAGCAGTGAAAATTAAACTAAACTGAACTGAACTAAACTGAACTTCAACTCTGAAAACTGGACTGACAAAGTTTTTAATTTACTTGAACTTCTATGTTAAGCTGCTTTGACACAATCCACATCGTAAAATCGCTGTAGAAATAAAGAGGTATTGAATATTGTTGTAAATTACAGTACAAAAACCTGGTAATGAACTGCCACTACCTTTTTCTGTTTTTTTGTTTTAACAAATTTAATCCTCTCTATAGTCTCTCTATATCTTGTCTCAAACTCCTAAAGTGCAGTATTTTCAACATCAAAAGTTGTCAGAGCAGAGATAAAACCCCCATAACGTTACCTAATTACAACTGCAAATAACCAGAAAACACGAGATCAGATTTATTTATTTGTTCTAGTTTAGATAATAGGTCTAATTGAAATAAGAATTTTCAGTTCTAATAATTGAATTATTTGAGTAATTCTGACAAAGTTTTGTTTTGTTTTCTTGAAATTCTGGACCCAGTCTTTGACAGTAGCTTATATATTTACACTTTCAGAAATAGAGGTACGAGAGCTGTCAGTGGGCTAGTATAGTTCCTGTTATAAAGTTGATTGGTATCTCTATGGTGTGTAGTAATTGCTAATGAAAAAATCCAAGTGTGAAACCAATATGTTTACCATTTGAAAACTTACCCCAATGACAGCTCTCATATTATTTCAGAGAGTGAGCCTGCAATACTGAAATCACAATGAGAAAGAAAACAGGTTATGATGTTGTATTTTATATCCTCCATGATGTCTTACCTGTGAATGGTCAACTCTGAGCTGAGAGTCAAGATCGTCTCTGGAATCAGTCCAGTGGACCTTCTTTTCCATCCTTACACTCCTCTATATTCTTGAGATGATGCAAATGTTTCGTTGTGCCACACACATTCGTTTCTCTAATTTGTCATTTAATCTCTTCACATGTAAAATGTATTCCTTCATTTTATTATCCAATTATTTTAACAGCCGTTATCTAAAACATTATCACTTACCGGTGAGTCTTTGGCCATGAATTTACTGTAAGTTGACCTTAATTCTCGACTATCCAATGTGCTATTTGACATTTATTTAAAACAGAGGATCCAGAAGTGTAAGACCTGAAAAATTAGATGGCTGTTGAAAGAGCTAACAGACATGTGCACGTTGGAGTGCTTTAGTGTTCTTCTGGTGGAAAAAAGACATAAATGTGAGTTAAAATCTAGACAAACCATTTCACATTGCTAGTGTAACCCCTCTGGGTTTTATTGACCCTCTCTGCATTCCCCCAGGATCCGATTACATTAGTAGAATTTTTCAAAAAACTTGCTATATGGGTTTCCAATATGTTTATTCATTACTCTTCTAGACATTAAAGTCATTTTAAGCTACACTTTAAAACCCAATAATTTAAGGGAACTGAAGCCATTTGAAGACAGATTGCCTTAAATCATTTATTTTTAAAAACTAACATTTTAGAGTACTGTGAACTCCATCTGTGTCCAGGGATTATTAAATACAATTATAATGCCACTGAAATAAATAACTCTTAAATAACACAATGTTTTCCCCCAATATACACAATAAACTTTCTTGAGTTAAATATAGCTTGTTTCATTTGGTATACTTTTATGTTTTTTGACTTATATTTAACTTTTGTTAATAATGCATGTAAGTCTTACTTTAACTCTCTGTTCTGTGGAAACAATTTTCCACAATATATGTAAAAAAAACATTATAAGGCTTTAGAAGTCAATATTGGTGATTTGAATGTAAAGGTGGAAGATATGAAAAATCCATAAAGAAAATGCAGCAATAATTTACTAAAACACATCTTAAGGAGTGAAAACATTAACTGACATTTTCAAAATTACAAATGAAAAAGGTTTCATAGTCTCTTGAACATTTTAACAAATACAATATATATATATATATATGTTAAATTACATTACTTTTTAATCTAGATTAATCTCACTGTATTCTTGAAATTAATCTAGTTTAAAATGGCTCATTTGAATTCTGCCGAAGGCATTCAGGATATGTGTGCTACCCAAATAATGACTAAATATAAGTCTTTGAGAAAGGGTTTCTCAAGTCAGGTGGTGCATTAGACCAGGGGCTTTTCTACTGTTCTACTATGATAATTGGTGATGAAAATAAAAGATGTTCAATAAGATGTACTTCTGTTTACTAACTGTTTATTCAGTTAAACATGAATTTTGAACAGTAGGCCTACATAAGCTTCAAACAGCGATTTTTGATTACCTTAATCCGACTAAAGTCATAACTGAACTAAACAGAAATGGAATTAAGACGTGGAGTGTGCATATATTAGTGGCATTACTGAAGTAAACACCGCAATCAAACTATTACCATCATGTAGGACTTTTTGCCATAATTTCCAACAAGATATTGTTATGTTATTCTTATATTATATTATTATTATATTATTATTATTATATAATATCATTATTAATATTATATTATTGTTATATTATTCTATTATTATTATTATTATATTATTATTATTATTATATTATTATTATTATTATTATTATTATTATTATTATTATTATTAACAGTACTTGTAATAAAAGCAATGATGACTGGAGTAATTTAATTAGAATCTACATACAATAAGAAAGCAGTTATATAAAATTGTAGTAAATATTTAACCTTTTTTATTCCATTTAATGAAAGCCGCCTTGATGAACAGAATAATTTTCTTTAAAAAGATCTTTTTAACAGGTATTGTGTGTATATATACACAGTGGGGGAATAAGTATTCTCAGAAAACATATTTCTAAAGATTCTGTTGACTTGAATGTTTTTTTAATAAAATGAAATGACACAGGAAATACAATTCATGTGACTTCACTCTTTATAAGTCTTTAAGCTTTCATCATCATACTTTCATCATTGAGATTTGTTTGGTTGTTTTCAACATCTGGTGAAAATTTTAATTCAGCAGCACCTAGAAATCTGTTTTCTGAGGAATATATATATATTACATTAGTATATTAATTATTTTATTTATTTTTTGACTGTTGTGAAATAATCAGTATAAAGGGTGCACCCCTGTGTTGGAACTACTATGTGAAAACAAATCTGCCATCCAGAGGCAAAGTGCAGAAACTACAGATTTGATCTAAAATGGCTTTGTGGCATTGGTTCTGTCTTGTGACTCAGTCTCCTGGTTCATTTTTTTTCTTTTCCAATTTTCAGAGAATCGAAAAGACATATACATCAAAAATTGTATTTCTTTTATCTTCCCGCACTTTAGCTTTGTATATGGCAGTGTTTCCTAACCCTGTTCCTGGAGGAACACCAACTCAGATTTAGCTTGTCTCCCTTATCTGACTCATTTGGAGTCTCTTCTAATGTTCTGATGAGTTGATTCAGGTGTGTTTTGGTTAGGAAAATGTTCAAAACGTGTACTGTTGGTGTGCCCTCTGGAACAGGGTTGAGAAACACTGCTATATGGCACAAATAAAATGTGCATTTGCAGTTATTGTCAGTATTTTATTAGTATTTCGTTAAAAGTGTTCCATAATTATAAACTGTTTCTTACAGATACACTGGAAAAGAGGTAAATGACAACGCTGATGGCCTTTTGAATGCTTCATTTTAATTCTCTGATCAATACGTGTTACATGTCATACACTTATACACAACATGATAATTGTTTTCAGGTATAGAGCATGTACACTGGTTAGTCACAATTTCTTCCACCAAAAAGCGGCTGACAGCGATTCACAAGTGTTTCGATTTCATCTACTTCCTGATAGATGTACATGCCAGTGACCAAGGCCTTTCGTATTTGGTTGTTGTTGTACACTCTCGTGATCTCACCAGTGAACGGGACATTGGTTTTGAAGGTATTGCTTGTAATGTCAATAGTGCAGGAATGGTTGGGTGGAATCTCCACATCCGTACTCACAGAATGAAGGTTTTTCTCAAGTACAGACGAAGTATTAAGACGTGACCGTGTGCGCTCAAATTTAAGCCCAAGTTTTCCTCCTACTTTTGCAATAGTTGGGATTTCACCAGAGACTGAAATCTCTGGGTTGATTCCGATTGAACGGATTTTACCAATTTGATAAGAATATATTTTATCAATACTTTGGTCCAATTTTACTGTATGTTTAGATGCAATGCAGTTTCTGTTGGAAGCTTTGAAATGTTTAAGCACTTCAGGGTTTTCTGTTGACACTGCACTTGATATTTGATACTCAACAACATTTAAATACTGCACTTTAATGTCGTTGTTTAAGACGAGCACTTCCCCATCCGTTTTTGAACTCATATTCAGATTTTTAACAATAAATTGCCCACATACCACCACTGACATTGGTGGAAACCTATTATTGGTATATTTCTTCCATTCCAGCAGTTCAAAGTTGTCCCTGTTCACTAAAAACATCAAGTCTTTGTAATTGGAAATGTCCACATATTTCCAATCCCCGGGGCCCACCTTTTGAAAACACGACTTTAAATTACTCTTGAGAAGGCAAAGCTCACAGTTTGAGATTTGTTTAGCAATGTAATGTTGCTGTCCTTCATCTTTAACAATAACTGTGTCCTTTGGCACTCTGTCTGATCTGACCCACTCCAAGCTGGTGTTGTGATCAGATGCTGTCTGGTCGATGTTTATGACATTTTCATCAGAAGGTTTCAATTCAATGAGCACCAGTCCACGTGGATGACGCTGATGGTGGCTCTCTGAAAACTCTGCAAGACAAATCCAGAACAGAAACACAAATCAAATGGCTATTAATGTTCAGGTGTCTAGCTGTTGAGCATTCAGAACTTAAAGAAAATCATGTCAGTTTACATTCAGTCATTTTGCAGACATTTTTGTGAAAGCGAATCAACAAAATGATGAACGTGAGAAGAAAATACACACAAGAAATGCTACAAAGGAACTGATATTGCGAGAAAGAAAGAGCTAGAGTAAGGAGTGGGAGAGGAAGAGATGTCACCTGAAAATTTTTGTCATCATTTACACTTCGTAAGCTTAACCCAACTTATATGACATTCTAAAAAGATAGCAAAGCCCAAAAAATTAATGAGGATTTCTTATTTTATCATGCTTGACATGTCAACAACTCGTAATTGTATAATGTGTAAGCGTACCAGCTCTTTCAAAGGTTGGACTGAGATCCCCCCCTGAAATTGTCAGCAGCAGAGCAAACACGATCCTTGTGCTGATATCCATCTTCAACTGATTTCTCAATGTGTCTGAAATATCACCATTAAGACAGACCTCAAAACAAGTTTCACAACATGTAATCAACAGTGGTGTAAAGTAACAATTACAAACACTCAAACTACTGTCATTTATTTATAAGTGCAGCAAACTGTTTAGAATCATTAAAGGTTTTTAAGACGATGTCCAAAATCTTTACACACAATGATTGATCGACTGTTTAGATGCATGTCACTGATGAGAAGATGAAGGATGTTTACTGTATGAAGACAGACATCGCCAAATGGCCGTACAGAATGTTTCGTTTACACATCCCTGCACAAATTGCATGTAAATGCATCAGCCTTTCACAGCATTATACTCACTACTCTTGAGGACTTTTATAAGGGCTACTTTTTACTCGTACTTTAAATAATATTTACAACAGATTCTTTCCTCTCTACAGTTTTAGGCAAGTACTTTTACTTCAGTATGATTTTTCAGAACTCTTTCCACCACTGGTAATCAAAGACCACTGTTCGATATCGAAAATAACATTCATTTGCATTCAGATTTGCTAGCCTACAGGCCTTTTTTATAAGTATTACATTTTTTATTTTAAAATACACTGTCAATAATATTGGTAAATTGGCAGTTTTCTGTATTTCCCTTATGTATGCTTTTGAGTTGCGTTATGGGATGTTGATCTTTGCTCCAAAAGCTTTTGATGTTGAACAGTTAAAATGACTCTCATGGACATTTTTAATAGTTTGAAGTGATATATTGTTTGGCACTCGTGGAGCTGCACATCAATGGATTTGCTCTTCAGTGTTTGGACTTTCAGCAGTGAAAATTAAACTAAACTGAACTGAACTAAACTGAACTTCAACTCTGAAAACTGAACTGACAAAGTTTTTAATTTACTAGAACTTCTATGTTAAGCTGCTTTGACACAATCCACATCGTAAAAGCGCTATAGAAATAAAGAGGTATTGAATATTGTTGTAAATTACAGTACAAAAACCTGGTAATGAACTGCCACTTCCTTTTTCTGTTTTTTTATTTTTACAAATTTAATCCTCTCTATAGTCTCTATATCTTGTCTTAAACTCCTAAAGTGCAGTATTTTCAACATCAAAAGTTGTCAGAGCAGAGATAAAACCCCCATAACGTTACATAATTACAACTGCAAATAACCAGAAAACACGAGATCAGATTTATTTATTTGTTCTAGTTTAGATAATAGGTCTAATTAAAATAAGAATTTTCAGTTCTAATTATTGAATTACTTTGAATAATTCTGGCAAAGTTTTGTCTTGTTTTCTTGAAATTCTGGACCCAGTCTTTGACAGTAGCTTATATATTTACACTTTCAGAAATACAGGTACGAGAGCTGTCAGTGGGCTAGTAGTTCCTGTTATAAAGTTGATTGGTATCTCTATGGTACGTAGTAATTGCTAATGAAAAAATCCAAGTGTGAAACCAATATGTTTACCATTTGAAAACTTACCCCAATGACAGCTCTCATATTATTTCAGAGAGTGAGCCTGTAATACTGAAATCACAATGAGAAAGAAAACAGGTTATGATGTTGTATTTTATATCCTCCATGATGTCTTACCTGTGAATGGTCAGCTCTGAGCTGAGAGTCAAGATCGTCTCTGGAATCAGTCCAGTGGACCTTCTTTTCCATCCTTACACTCCTCTATATTCTTGAGATGATGCAAATGTTTCGTTGTGCCACACACATTCATTTCTCTAATTTGTCATTTAATCTCTTCACATGTAAAATGTATTCCTTCATTTTATTATCCAATTATTTTAACAGCCGTTATCTAAAACATTATCACTTACCGGTGAGTCTTTGGCCATGAATTTACTGTAAGTTGACCTTAATTCTCAACTATCCAATGTGCTATCTGACATTTATTTAAAACAGAGGATCCAGAAGTGTAAGACCTGATAAATTAGATGGCTGTTGAAAGAGCTAACAGACATGTGCACGTTGGAGTGCTTTAGTGTTCTTCTGGTGGAAAAAAGACATAAATGTGAGTTAAAATCTAGACAAACCATTTCACATTGCTAGTGTAACCCCTCTGGGTTTTACTGACCCTCTCTGCATTCCCCCAGGATCCGATTACATTAGTAGAATTTTTCAAAAAACTTGCTATATGGGTTTCCAATATGTTTATTCATTACTCTTCTAGACATTAAAGTCATTTTAAGCTACACTTTAAAACCCAATAATTTAAGGGAACTGAAGCCATTTGAAGACAGATTGCCTTAAATCATTTATTTTTAAAAACTAACATTTTAGAGTACTGTGAACTCCATCTGTGTCCAGGGATTATTAAATACAATTATAATGCCACTGAAATAAATAACTCTTAAATAACACAATGTTTTCCCCCAATATACACAATAAACTTTCTTGAGTTAAATATAGCTTGTTTCATTTGGTATACTTTTATGTTTTTTGACTTATATTTAACTTTTGTTAATAATGCATGTAAGTCTTACTTTAACTCTCTGTTCTGTGGAAACAATTTTCCACAATATATGTAAAAAAAACATTATAAGGCTTTAGAAGTCAATATTGGTGATTTGAATGTAAAGGTGGAAGATATGAAAAATCCATAAAGAAAATGCAGCAATAATTTACTAAAACACATCTTAAGGAGTGAAAACATTAACTGACATTTTCAAAATTACAAATGAAAAAGGTTTCATAGTCTCTTGAACATTTTAACAAATACAATATATATATATATATATGTTAAATTACATTACTTTTTAATCTAGATTAATCTCACTGTATTCTTGAAATTAATCTAGTTTAAAATGGCTCATTTGAATTCTGCCGAAGGCATTCAGGATATGTGTGCTACCCAAATAATGACTAAATATAAGTCTTTGAGAAAGGGTTTCTCAAGTCAGGTGGTGCATTAGACCAGGGGCTTTTCTACTGTTCTACTATGATAATTGTGTCATGGATTGGTCAGGCTCTCACGACCCCCACTCACGAAGATCACCATCACCTGACTTCTAATGAGCACACAGCTGCATCACATTCACGAGCACCAGATAAAAGCACAGCACTCCAGTCGCTCATTGTCCGGGCTCGTCTCGACGAAAGCGGACAACTGAGCGACCACTCAGCGTAGTCATCCTCAGCTAAACAAACGATTTACTTACCTGTTCTCTTTGTATTCCTCCTAGTCTTCCTGGTCCCCCCGAATCGTCCTGTCTTCCAGTCCTTCCAAGTCTGTGTCATCCTCTGTCAGCTGTATCTGGTGTGTGCTGTCCATCCTCGTGTATTCCTGTTACCCAGCCACGGAGGAAAAGACCCCAACATCATTCCTGATCCTCCTGGCTATCCTTCATGTGCTCCTTGTTGTCATTCAATAAACACCCTAACGTTTCCTTACCTCTGTCTCCTGTCCGCTTCATAACAGAAGCCCGGACCCATAACGACGACAACATGAGCACCCTCGATCACTTTCAAGAGCTGGTGGACCAGTTGAAGCGGATTCTACAGCCACCAGCTCCACTTTCCAACGCACCACCAGCACCGAGCACTTCCGCCTCCACAGTTTCTTCTTCGGCCCTTCCTTCCAGTCCCATGGCCCGACCAGCGCCCTACTCAGGCGGAGCGGGGGAGTGCAATGGTTTTCTGTTACAATGTTCCCTCATATTCGAAATGCAACCTTCTCTATATCCCACAGATAAGTCAAAGATCGCCTACATCGTATCACTACTCTCTGGACCTGCACTTAAATGGGCTGAGACGATCTGGAACCAAGCCGGGCCGGTCATGAATTCCATCACTACCTTCACGGAGTATTTCAAAGAGGTGTTTGGACGTTCTGATGGGGAAGTAGCCGCTGGAGAGCAGCTGTATCATCTAAAGCAAGGTACTCTATCTACACAGGAATATGCTCTCCGGTTTCGCACTCTAGCAGCTGCAAGTGGATGGAATGAGAGATCGTTGTTGACCACGTACCGGCTCGGCTTGGAACCCACTCTCCGAATCCAGCTGGCCACATTAGATGATACAATGGGTCTGGAGAGATTCATCCAACATTCTCTCCGATGTTCCGATCGTCTCCGTTCCTATCAACAGGACACCATCACCCCCTCGTCTGCACTCCTCCAATCGCCTGAGTCAACAGCCTCTCCAGAACCAGAACCCATGATAATAGAGTCTGGAAGACTGACATCAGCGGAACGACAGAGGAGGCTGACCCGGGGTCTGTGTCTATACTGCGGTGTCAGTGGACACACCCGTATGGAGTGTCCCCTTCGTCCCATTCGGACTTCAGTGAGTGTATTCAGTACGAATATTGAACAATGTAAACCACTTACTACCACCGTACAAATAACTACTGCCTCTATTTCTCTCCTTGTCACAGCCCTCATCGACTCCGGGTCAGCAGGGAACTTCATCTCCCAATCCCTCTGTCGTCAACTCCACCTCCGTACTGAGGCGTCCTCGCATATATACCAGATACAACCGATAACCCAGTGCACTCGATCTTCGACCCGTATCCATCGACAATGCGAAGACATCCTTCTTCAAGTGGGGCTGTTACATCAAGAGAGGATTCAATTTCTGGTTCTGGAGGGTGCAAATATGGACATCATTCTAGGGCGCCCGTGGCTGGTGAAGCACGATCCCATCATCTCTTGGGGCACAGGAGAGATAAAGAAATGGGGATCTGGATGTACACCTACCTGTTTTCCAAATCTCCCTCTTCAAGGTCGGAACCCCATTTCTTTGTTTGCAACATCGGTCGAGAGCCCTCCTGAGAAGCAGTCTATCCACATTCCTAAGGAGTACAGCTCCTTTCATGATGTCTTCTGCCCCAAGAGAGCTTCCCAGCTACCGCCGCATCGGCCATGGGACTGCGCGATCGACCTAGTTCCAGATGCCCAGTTGCCAAGAGGTAGGATCTACCCGCTCTCGCTTCCAGAGAATCAGGCAATGGAAGATTACATAAGGGAGGCTCTGAGTCAGGGGTACATACGTCACTCAAAATCCCCAGCCGCCTCAAGCTTCTTCTTTGTGGCCAAGAAGGACGGAGGGCTGCGTCCATGCATCGACTACAGGGTCCTAAATAACGGTACAGTAAAATACCGATATCCCCTTCCTCTGGTACCAGCCGCTTTGGAACAGCTCCGAGAAGCTAAAGTCTTCACTAAATTGGACCTCCGCAGCGCGTATAATCTGATAAGAATACGTGAGGGGGACCAATGGAAGACAGCATTCGTGACCCCTACTGGCCACTATGAATATGAGGTCATGCCTTACGGTCTGGTCAACGCCCCCTCCGTATTCCAAAACTTCATTCATGAAGTCCTCCGGGAGTTTCTTCACCACTTTGTAATAGTGTACATAGATGACATCCTCATTTACTCCCGGAGTGAGGCCGAACATCGCCAACACGTTGCGGAGGTCCTACACACATTGAGAGAACATCACCTCTACCTCAAAGCGGAGAAATGCTCATTCCACCAGAAGTCGATTCATTTCTTGGGATACATCATTGATCAAACCGGTATACGTATGGATGGGAAGAAAATTGAGGCTGTTCTATCCTGGTCAGAACCCACTTCCATTAAGGAGCTCCAGAAGTTTCTTGGGTTTGCTAACTTTTATAGACGGTTTATCAAGGACTACAGCAGGATTACATCACCTCTCACTAATCTCCTCAAGGGTAAACCCAAAGGACTGGAGTGGACCAAAGAAGCAGCCGCAGCCTTCCGCCTTCTTAAGAAGGAGTTCACAAGGGCCCCACTCCTGACTCATCCTGACCCAAATCTTCCTTTCGTGGTGGAAGTGGACGCATCCACCACCGGCGTCGGGGCAGTATTATCTCAACATCATGATACACCGCCCCGACTGCATCCCTGTGCCTATTTCTCTCGGAAGTTGAGCCCGGCGGAGCAGAATTACAGCATAGGAGACAGGGAGCTGCTAGCAATCAAGCTAGCCTTGGAGGAGTGGCGTCACTGGTTGGAGGGAGCCAAACATCCGTTCCAGGTGATCACAGATCACAAAAACCTCCAATATATCAAAGAGGCCAAGAGACTATGTCCACGTCAAGCCAGATGGTCACTTTTCTTCTCACGTTTTGATTTCTCCATTTCCTATCGTCCAGGACCCAAGAATCTAAGAGCAGACGCTCTCTCTCGTTTACACGAGCATCACGATCATGAAGAACTCCCAACGAAGATTCTTCCCGAACACATCTCCATTTGTCCGATCACCTGGAACGCTCCTCCAGTCGTTGCCACTCCGGAAGCCCCTGCTCCGCCGGGATGCCCTCCTCATCGGCAGTTCATACCACCTGAACACCGGGTAGATCTGATCCACTCCTTACATACCTCGCTAGGCACTGGACATCCAGGGATCAACAATACTCTCTCGCTAGTATCCCAACGATTCTGGTGGCCAAACATGGCAAGGGATGTGAGGCAATATGTTCAGGGCTGTAAGGACTGTGCCCAATCCAAGAGCCCACGTCATCTACCCGCTGGAAAGCTCCATCCCTTGCCGATTCCGAACCGTCCCTGGTCACACCTAGGAGTGGACTTTATCACTGATCTCCCTTCGTCAGAAGGTAATACCTGTATTCTAGTCATAGTAGATAGATTCTCAAAGTTTGTCAAACTAATCCCTCTGAAAGGTCTTCCCACAGCCTTTGAAACAGCCGACAATATCTTTAATCAAGTCTTCAGGTCATTTGGTATTCCAGAAGATATTGTGTCGGACAGAGGTCCACAGTTCATCTCACGTCTATGGAAAGCCTTCTTCAAGCTCCTAGGTGTGGCCGTCAGCCTCTCTTCTGGATATCATCCCCAAACCAACGGGCAGACAGAGAGGAAGATTCAGGAGGTGGGACGGTTCCTGAGGACCTTCTGCAGTGGTCACCAGAGCTCCTGGAGCCAGTATTTGGGCTGGGCAGAATATGCCCAAAATTCACTGCGGCAACCCTCCACCGGACTCACGCCATTCCAGTGCGTCCTGGGCTTCCAACCACCGCTCTTTCCCTGGGATGGCGAACCATCTGATGTCCCCGCAGTGGATCACTGGTTCCGGGAGAGCGAGAGAGTCTGGGACGAGGCTCATCAACATCTGCAGAGGGCAGTCCGTCGAAGCAAGGTAACCGCCGATAGAAGAAGGTCTGAAGAACCCAGATACACACCCGGACAAAAGGTGTGGCTATCCACCCGGGACATACGCATGCGACTGCCCTCTCGCAAGTTAAGTCCCCGATTTGTTGGTCCCTTCACCATCGTGGAACAGGTTAACCCCGTCACCTACAAACTACAATTACCCTCTCACTACCGTATTCACCCTACATTCCACGTATCACTCCTGAAACCCTATCACGATCCTGTTCTTCCCTCCACAGAGCCTGACCACGAAGAGGAACCCCCTCCTCCACTGCTCCTAGAAGAAGGAGCCGTCTACGCAGTGAAGGAGATCTTGCGTTCCCGACGTCGTGGTGGCCAGTTGGAGTACCTGGTGGACTGGGAAGGGTACGGCCCCGAAGAAAGGACATGGGTTCCCAGAGCTGATATTCTCGATCCTAGTCTCATGGTGGAGTTTCATGAGAGCCACCCTGAGTTCCCAGCGCCTAGAGGCAGAGGGAGACCACCACGGCGTCGGAGGTGTCGGCCCTCAGGAGCGGGCCCTGGGGAGGGGGGTACTGTCATGGATTGGTCAGGCTCTCACGACCCCCACTCACGAAGATCACCATCACCTGACTTCTAATGAGCACACAGCTGCATCACATTCACGAGCACCAGATAAAAGCACAGCACTCCAGTCGCTCATTGTCCGGGCTCGTCTCGACGAAAGCGGACAACTGAGCGACCACTCAGCGTAGTCATCCTCAGCTAAACAAACGATTTACTTACCTGTTCTCTTTGTATTCCTCCTAGTCTTCCTGGTCCCCCCGAATCGTCCTGTCTTCCAGTCCTTCCAAGTCTGTGTCATCCTCTGTCAGCTGTATCTGGTGTGTGCTGTCCATCCTCGTGTATTCCTGTTACCCAGCCACGGAGGAAAAGACCCCAACATCATTCCTGATCCTCCTGGCTATCCTTCATGTGCTCCTTGTTGTCATTCAATAAACACCCTAACGTTTCCTTACCTCTGTCTCCTGTCCGCTTCATAACAAATTGGTGATGAAAATAAAAGATGTTCAATAAGATGTACTTCTGTTTACTAACTGTTTATTCAGTTAAACATGAATTTTGAACAGTAGGCCTACATAAGCTTCAAACAGCGATTTTTGATTACCTTAATCCGACTAAAGTCATAACTGAACTAAACAGAAATGGAATTAAGACGTGGAGTGTGCATATATTAGTGGCATTACTGAAGTAAACACCGCAATCAAACTATTACCATCATGTAGGACTTTTTGCCATAATTTCCAACAAGATATTGTTATGTTATTCTTATATTATATTATTATTATATTATTATTATTATATAATATCATTATTAATATTATATTATTGTTATATTATTCTATTATTATTATTATTATATTATTATTATTATTATATTATTATTATTATTATTATTATTATTATTATTATTAACAGTACTTGTAATAAAAGCAATGATGACTGGAGTAATTTAATTAGAATCTACATACAATAAGAAAGCAGTTATATAAAATTGTAGTAAATATTTAACCTTTTTTATTCCATTTAATGAAAGCCGCCTTGATGAACAGAATAATTTTCTTTAAAAAGATCTTTTTAACAGGTATTGTGTGTATATATACACAGTGGGGGAATAAGTATTCTCAGAAAACATATTTCTAAAGATTCTGTTGACTTGAATGTTTTTTTAATAAAATGAAATGACACAGGAAATACAATTCATGTGACTTCACTCTTTATAAGTCTTTAAGCTTTCATCATCATACTTTCATCATTGAGATTTGTTTGGTTGTTTTCAACATCTGGTGAAAATTTTAATTCAGCAGCACCTAGAAATCTGTTTTCTGAGGAATATATATATATTACATTAGTATATTAATTATTTTATTTATTTTTTGACTGTTGTGAAATAATCAGTATAAAGGGTGCACCCCTGTGTTGGAACTACTATGTGAAAACAAATCTGCCATCCAGAGGCAAAGTGCAGAAACTACAGATTTGATCTAAAATGGCTTTGTGGCATTGGTTCTGTCTTGTGACTCAGTCTCCTGGTTCATTTTTTTTCTTTTCCAATTTTCAGAGAATCGAAAAGACATATACATCAAAAATTGTATTTCTTTTATCTTCCCGCACTTTAGCTTTGTATATGGCAGTGTTTCCTAACCCTGTTCCTGGAGGAACACCAACTCAGATTTAGCTTGTCTCCCTTATCTGACTCATTTGGAGTCTCTTCTAATGTTCTGATGAGTTGATTCAGGTGTGTTTTGGTTAGGAAAATGTTCAAAACGTGTACTGTTGGTGTGCCCTCTGGAACAGGGTTGAGAAACACTGCTATATGGCACAAATAAAATGTGCATTTGCAGTTATTGTCAGTATTTTATTAGTATTTCGTTAAAAGTGTTCCATAATTATAAACTGTTTCTTACAGATACACTGGAAAAGAGGTAAATGACAACGCTGATGGCCTTTTGAATGCTTCATTTTAATTCTCTGATCAATACGTGTTACATGTCATACACTTATACACAACATGATAATTGTTTTCAGGTATAGAGCATGTACACTGGTTAGTCACAATTTCTTCCACCAAAAAGCGGCTCACAGCGATTCACAAGTGTTTCGATTTCATCTACTTCCTGATAGATGTACATGCCAGTGACCAAGGCCTTTCGTATTTGGTTGTTGTTGTACACTCTCGTGATCTCACCAGTGAACGGGACATTGGTTTTGAAGGTATTGCTTGTAATGTCAATAGTGCAGGAATGGTTGGGTGGAATCTCCACATCCGTACTCACAGAATGAAGGTTTTTCTCAAGTACAGACGAAGTATTAAGACGTGACCGTGTGCGCTCAAATTTAAGCCCAAGTTTTCCTCCTACTTTTGCAATAGTTGGGATTTCACCAGAGACTGAAATCTCTGGGTTGATTCCGATTGAACGGATTTTACCAATTTGATAAGAATATATTTTATCAATACTTTGGTCCAATTTTACTGTATGTTTAGATGCAATGCAGTTTCTGTTGGAAGCTTTGAAATGTTTAAGCACTTCAGGGTTTTCTGTTGACACTGCACTTGATATTTGATACTCAACAACATTTAAATACTGCACTTTAATGTCGTTGTTTAAGACGAGCACTTCCCCATCCGTTTTTGAACTCATATTCAGATTTTTAACAATAAATTGCCCACATACCACCACTGACATTGGTGGAAACCTATTATTGGTATATTTCTTCCATTCCAGCAGTTCAAAGTTGTCCCTGTTCACTAAAAACATCAAGTCTTTGTAATTGGAAATGTCCACATATTTCCAATCCCCGGGGCCCACCTTTTGAAAACACGACTTTAAATTACTCTTGAGAAGGCAAAGCTCACAGTTTGAGATTTGTTTAGCAATGTAATGTTGCTGTCCTTCATCTTTAACAATAACTGTGTCCTTTGGCACTCTGTCTGATCTGACCCACTCCAAGCTGGTGTTGTGATCAGATGCTGTCTGGTCGATGTTTATGACATTTTCATCAGAAGGTTTCAATTCAATGAGCACCAGTCCACGTGGATGACGCTGATGGTGGCTCTCTGAAAACTCTGCAAGACAAATCCAGAACAGAAACACAAATCAAATGGCTATTAATGTTCAGGTGTCTAGCTGTTGAGCATTCAGAACTTAAAGAAAATCATGTCAGTTTACATTCAGTCATTTTGCAGACATTTTTGTGAAAGCGAATCAACAAAATGATGAACGTGAGAAGAAAATACACACAAGAAATGCTACAAAGGAACTGATATTGCGAGAAAGAAAGAGCTAGAGTAAGGAGTGGGAGAGGAAGAGATGTCACCTGAAAATTTTTGTCATCATTTACACTTCTTAAGCTTAACCCAACTTATATGACATTCTAAAAAGATAGCAAAGCCAAAAAAATTAATGAGGATTTCTTATTTTATCATGCTTGACATGTCAACAACTCGTAATTGTATAATGTGTAAGCGTACCAGCTCTTTCAAAGGTTGGACTGAGATCCCCCCCTGAAATTGTCAGCAGCAGAGCAAACACGATCCTTGTGCTGATATCCATCTTCAACTGATTTCTCAATGTGTCTGAAATATCACCATTAAGACAGACCTCAAAACAAGTTTCACAACATGTAATCAACAGTGGTGTAAAGTAACAATTACAAACACTCAAACTACTGTCATTTATTTATAAGTGCAGCAAACTGTTTGGAATCATTAAAGGTTTTTAAGATGATGTCCAAAATCTTTACACACAATGATTGATCGACTGTTTAGATGCATGTCACTGATGAGAAGATGAAGGATGTTTACTGTATGATGACAGAAATCGCCAAATGGCCGTACAGAATGTTTCGTTTACACATCCCTGCACAAATTGCATGTAAATGCATCAGCCTTTCACAGCATTATACTCATTACTCTTGAGGACTTTTATAAGGGCTACTTTTTACTCGTACTTTAAATAATATTTACAACAGATTCTTTCCTCTCTACAGTTTTAGGCAAGTACTTTTACTTCAGTATGATTTTTCAGAACTCTTTCCACCACTGGTAATCAAAGACCACTGTTCGATATCGAAAAATAACATTCATTTGCATTCAGATTTGCTAGCCTACAGGCCTTTTTTATAAGTATTACATTTTTTATTTTAAAATACACTGTCAATAATATTGGTAAATTGGCAGTTTTCTGTATTTCCCTTATGTATGCTTTTGAGTTGCGTTATGGGATGTTGATCTTTGCTCCAAAAGCTTTTGATGTTGAACAGTTAAAATGGCTCTCATGGACATTTTTAATAGTTTGAAGTGATATATTGTTTGGCACTCGTGGAGCTGCACATCAATGGATTTGCTCTTCAGTGTTTGGACTTTCAGCAGTGAAAATTAAACTAAACTGAACTGAACTAAACTGAACTTCAACTCTGAAAACTGGACTGACAAAGTTTTTAATTTACTAGAACTTCTATGTTAAGCTGCTTTGACACAATCCACATCGTAAAAGCGCTATAGAAATAAAGAGGTATTGAATATTGTTGTAAATTACAGTACAAAAACCTGGTAATGAACTGCCACTTCCTTTTTCTGTTTTTTTTACAAATTTAATCCTCTCTATAGTCTCTATATCTTGTCTTAAACTCCTAAAGTGCAGTATTTTCAACATCAAAAGTTGTCAGAGCAGAGATAAAACCCCCATAACGTTACATAATTACAACTGCAAATAACCAGAAAACACGAGATCAGATTTATTTATTTGTTCTAGTTTAGATAATAGGTCTAATTCAGGGGTGTTCAAACTCTGTCCTGGAGGGCCGGTGTCCTGCAGATTTTAGCTCCAACCTGCCTCAACACACCTGCAAGGATGTTTCTAGAAAGCCTAGTGCGTGCTTGATTAGCTAGCCCAGGTGTGTCTGATTGGGGTTGGAACTAAACTTTGCAGGACACCGGCCCTCCAGGACTGAGTTTGGACCTGCCTGGTCTAATTAAAATAAGAATTTTCAGTTCTAATAATTAAATCACTTTGAGTAATTCTGACAAAGTTTTGTCTTGTCTTCTTGAAATTCTGGACCCAGTCTTTGACAGTAGCTTATATATTTACACTTTCAGAAATACAGGTACGAGAGCTGTCAGTGGGCTAGTAGTTCCTGTTATAAAGTTGATTGGTATCTCTATGGTACGTAGTAATTGCTAATGAAAAAATCCAAGTTTGAAACCAATATGTTTACCATTTGAAAACTTACCCCAATGACAGCTCTCATATTATTTCAGAGAGTGAGCCTGTAATACTGAAATCACAATGAGAAAGAAAACAGGTTATGATGTTGTATTTTATATCCTCCATTATGTCTTACCTGTGAATGGTCAGCTCTGAGCTGAGAGTCAAGATCGTCTCTGGAATCAGTCCAGTGGACTTTCTTTTCCATCCTTACACTCCTCTATATTCTTGAGATGATGCAAATGTTTCGTTGTGCCACACACATTCGTTTCTCTAATTTGTCATTTAATCTCTTCACATGTAAAATGTATTCCTTCATTTTATTATCCAATTATTTTAACAGCCGTTATCTAAAACATTATCACTTACCGGTGAGTCTTTGGCCATGAATTTACTGTAAGTTGACCTTAATTCTCAACTATCCAATGTGCTATCTGACATTTATTTAAAACAGAGGATCCAGAAGTGTAAGACCTGATAAATTAGATGGCTGTTGAAAGAGCTAACAGACATGTGCACGTTGGAGTGCTTTAGTGTTCTTCTGGTGGAATAAAGACATAAATGTGAGTTAAAATCTAGACAAACCATTTCACATTGCTAGTGTAACCCCTCTGGGTTTTACTGACCCTCTCTGCATTCCCCCAGGATCCGATTACATTAGTAGAATTTTTCAAAAAACTTGCTATATGGGTTTCCAATATGTTTATTCATTACTCTTCTAGACATTAAAGTCATTTTAAGCTACACTTTAAAACCCAATAATTTAAGGGAACTGAAGCCATTTGAAGACAGATTGCCTTAAATCATTTATTTTAAAAACTAACATTTTAGAGTACTGTGAACTCCATCTGTGTCCAGGGAATATTAAATACAATTATAATGCCACTGAAATAAATAACTCTTAAATAACACAATGTTTTCCCCCAATATACACAATAAACTTTCTTGAGTTAAATAAAGCTTGTTTCATTTGGTATACTTTTATGTTTTTTGACTTATATTTAACTTTTGTTAATAATGCATGTAAGTCTTACTTTAACTCTCTGTTCTGTGGAAACAATTTTCCACAATATATGTAAAAAAAACATTATAAGGCTTTAGAAGTCAATATTGGTGATTTGAATGTAAAGGTGGAAGATATGAAAAATCCATAAAGAAAATGCAGCAATAATTTACTAAAACACATCTTAAGGAGTGAAAACATTAACTGACATTTTCAAAATTACAAATGAAAAAGGTTTCATAGTCTCTTGAACATTTTAACAAATACAATATATATATATATATATATATATATATATATATATATATATATATATATATATATATATATATATAAATATATATATATATATGTTAAATTACATTAATTTTTAATCTAGATTAATCTCACTGTAATCTTGAAATTAATCTAGTTTAAAATGGCTCATTTGAATTTTGCCGAAGGCATTCAGGATATGTGTGCTACCCAAATAATGACTAAACATAAGTCTTTGAGAATGGGTTTCTCAAGTCAGGCGGCGCATTAGACCAGGGGCTTTTCTACTGTTCTACTACGATAATTGGTGATTAAAATAAATGATGTTCAATAAGATGTACTTCTGTTTACTAACTGTTTATTCAGTTAAACATGAATTTTGAACTGTAGGCCTACATAAGCTCCAAACAGCGATTTTTGATTACCTTAATCCGACTAAAGTCATAACTGAACTAAACAGAAATGGAATTAAGACGTGGAGTGTGCATATATTAGTGGCATTACTGAAGTAAACACCACAATCAAACTATTGCCGTCATGTGGGACTTTTTGAAAATATTTTCCAACAAGATATTGTTATTTTATTATTATATTATATTATTATTATTATTATTATTATATTATTATTATATTAATATTTTATTGTTATTATTATTATATGATTATTGTTGTTGTTATTATATTATATTATATTATATTATATTATATTATATTATATTATATTATATTATATTATATTATATTATATTATATTATATTATATTATTATTGTTATTATTATTATTATTAACGGTACTTGTAATAAAAGCAATGATGACTGGAGTAATTTAATTTGAATCTACATACAATAAGAAAGCAGTTATATAAAATTGTACTAAATATTTAACCTTTTTTATTCCATTTAATAAAAGCCACCTTGATGAACAGAATAATTTTCTTTAAAAAGATCTTTTTAACAGGTATTGTGTGTATATATACACAGTGGGGGAATAAGTATTCTCAGAAAACATATTTCTAAAGATTCTGTTGACTTGAATGTTTTTTTAATAAAATGAAATGACACAGGAAATACAATTCATGTGACTTCACTCTCTATAAGTCTTTAAGCTTTCATCATCATACTTTCATCATTGAGATTTGTTTGGTTGTTTTCAACATCTGGTGAAAATTTTAATTCAGCAGCACCTAGAAATCTGTTTTCTGAGGAATATATATATATTACATTAGTATATTAATTATTATATTTATTTTTTGACTGTTGTGAAATAATGAGTATAAAGGGTGCACCCCTGTGTTGGAACTACTATGTGAAAACAAATCTGCCATCCAGAGGCAAAGTGCAGAAACTACAGATTTGATCTAAAATGGCTTTGTGGCATTGGTTCTGTCTTGTGACTCAGTCTCCTGGTTCAGTTTTTTTCTTTTCCAATTTTCAGAGAATCGAAAAGACATATACATCAAAAATTGTATTTCTTTTATCTTCCCGCACTTTAGCTTTGTATATGGCAGTGTTTCCTAACCCTGTTCCTGGAGGCACACCAACACAGATTTAGCTTGTCTCCCTTATCTGACTCATTTGGAGTCTCTTCTAATGTTCTGATGAGTTGATTCAGGTGTGTTTTGGTTAGGAAAATGTTCAAAACGTGTACTGTTGGTGTGTCTCTGGAACAGGGTTGAGAAACACTGCTATATGGCTCAAATAAAATGTGCATTTGCAGTTATTGTCAGTATTTTATTAGTATTTCGTTAAAAGTGTTCCATAATTATAAACTGTTTCTTACAGATACACTGGAAAAGAGGTAAATGACAACGCTGATGGCCTTTTGAATGCTTCATTTTATTTCTCTGATCAATACGTGTTACATGTCATACACTTATACACAACATGATAATTGTTTTCAGGTATAGAGCATGTACACTGGTTAGTCACAATTTCTTCCACCAAAAAGCGGCTGACAGCGATTCACAAGTGTTTCGATTTCATCTACTTCCTGATAGATGTACATGCCGGTGACCAAGGCCTTTCGTATTTGGTTGTTGTTGTACACTCTCGTGATCTCACCAGTGAACGGGACATTGGTTTTGAAGGTATTGCTTGTAATGTCAATAGTGCAGGAATGGTTGGGTGGAATCTCCACATCCGTACTCACAGAATGAAGGTTTTTCTCAAGTACAGACGAAGTATTAAGACGTGACCGTGTGCGCTCAAATTTAAGCCCAAGTTTTCCTCCTATTTTTGCAATAGTTGGGATTTCACCAGAGACTGAAATCTCTGGGTTTATTCCGATTGAACGGATTTTACCAATTTGATAAGAATATATTTTATCAATATTTTGGTCCAATTTTACTGTATGTTTAGATGCATTGCAGTTTCTGTTGGAAGCTTTGAAATGTTTAAGCACTTCAGGGTTTTCTGTTGACACTGCACTTGATATTTGATACTCAACAACATTTAAATACTGCACTTTAATGTCGTTGTTTATGACGAGCACTTCCCCATCCGTTTTTGAACTCATATTCAGATTTTTAACAATATATTTCCCACATACCAACGCTGACATTGGTGGAAACCTATCATTTGTATATTTCTTCCATCCCAGCAGTTCAAAGTTGTCCTTGTTCACTAAAAACATCAAGTCTTTGTAATTGGAAATGTCCACATATTTCCAATCCCCGGGGCCCACCATTTGAAAACACGACTTTAAATTACTCTTGAGAAGGCAAAGCTCACAGTTTGAGATATGTTTAGCAATGTAATGTTGCTGTCCTTCATCTTTAACAATAACTGTGTCCTTTGGCACTCTGTCTGATCTGACCCACTCCAAGCTGGTGTGATCAGATGCTGTCTGGTCGATGTTTACGACAATTTTAAAAGAAGGTTTCGGTTCAATGAGCACCAGTCCACGTGGATGACGCTGATGGTGGCTCTCTGAAAACTCTGCAAGACAAATCCAGAACAGAAACACAAATCAAATGGCTATTAATGTTCAGGTGTCTAGCTGTTGAGCATTCAGAACTTAAAGAAAATCATGTCAGTTTACATTCAGTCATTTTGCAGACATTTTTGTGAAAGCGAATCAACAAAATGATGAACGTGAGAAGAAAATACACACAAGAAATGCTACAAAGGAACTGATATTGCGAGAAAGAAAGAGCTAGAGTAAGGAGTGGGAGAGGAAGAGATGTCACCTGAAAATTTTTGTCATCATTTACACTTCGTAAGCTTAACCCAACTTATATGACATTCTAAAAAGATAGCAAAGCCAAAAAAATTAATGAGGATTTCTTATTTTATCATGCTTGACATGTCAACAACTCGTAATTGTATAATGTGTAAGCGTACCAGCTCTTTCAAAGGTTGGACTGAGATCCCCCCCTGAAATTGTCAGCAGCAGAGCAAACACGATCCTTGTGCTGATATCCATCTTCAACTGATTTCTCAATGTGTCTGAAATATCACCATTAAGACAGACCTCAAAACAAGTTTCACAACATGTAATCAACAGTGGTGTAAAGTAACAATTACAAACACTCAAACTACTGTCATTTATTTATAAGTGCAGCAAACTGTTTAGAATCATTAAAGGTTTTTAAGACGATGTCCAAAATCTTTACACACAATGATTGATCGACTGTTTAGATGCATGTCACTGATGAGAAGATGAAGGATGTTTACTGTATGAAGACAGAAATCGCCAAATGGCCGTACAGAATGTTTCGTTTACACATCCCTGCACAAATTGCATGTAAATGCATCAGCCTTTCACAGCATTATACTCATTACTCTTGAGGACTTTTATAAGGGCTACTTTTTACTCGTACTTTAAATAATATTTACAACAGATTCTTTCCTCTCTACAGTTTTAGGCAAGTACTTTTACTTCAGTATGATTTTTCAGAACTCTTTCCACCACTGGTAATCAAAGACCACTGTTCGATATCGAAAAATAACATTCATTTGCATTCAGATTTGCTAGCCTACAGGCCTTTTTTATAAGTATTCAATTTTCTATTTTAAAATACACTGTCAATAATATTGGTAAATTGGCAGTTTTCTGTATTTCCCTTATGTATGCTTTTGAGTTGCGTTATGGGATGTTGATCTTTGCTCCAAAAGCTTTTGATGTTGAACAGTTAAAATGACTCTCATGGACATTTTTAATAGTTTGAAGTGATATATTGTTTGGCACTCGTGGAGCTGCACATCAATGGATTTGCTCTTCAGTGTTTGGACTTTCAGCAGTGAAAATTAAACTAAACTGAACTGAACTAAACTGAACTTCAACTCTGAAAACTGGACTGACAAAGTTTTTAATTTACTAGAACTTCTATGTTAAGCTGCTTTGACACAATCCACATCGTAAAAGCGCTATAGAAATAAAGAGGTATTGAATATTGTTGTAAATTACAGTACAAAAACCTGGTAATGAACTGCCACTACCTTTTTCTGTTTTTTTGTTTTAACAAATTTAATCCTCTCTATAGTCTCTCTATATCTTGTCTCAAACTCCTAAAGTGCAGTATTTTCAACATCAAAAGTTGTCAGAGCAGAGATAAAACCCCCATAACGTTACATAATTACAACTGCAAATAACCAGAAAAGACGAGATCAGATTTATTTATTTGTTCTAGTTTAGATAATAGGTCTAATTCAGGGGTGTTCAAACTCTGTCCTGGAGGGCCGGTGTCCTGCAGATTTTAGCTCCAACCTGCCTCAACACACCTGCAAGGATGTTTCTAGAAAGCCTAGTGCGTGCTTGATTAGCTAGCCCAGGTGTGTCTGATTGGGGTTGGAACTAAACTTTGCAGGACACCGGCCCTCCAGGACTGAGTTTGGACCTGCCTGGTCTAATTAAAATAAGAATTTTCAGTTCTAATAATTAAATCACTTTGAGTAATTCTGACAAAGTTTTGTTTTGTTTTCTTAAAATTCTGGACCCAGTCTTCGACAGTAGCTTATATATTTACACTTTCAGAAATAGAGGTACGAGAGCTGTCAGTGGGCTAGTAGTTCCTGTTATAAAGTTGATTGGTATCTCTATGGTACGTGGTAATTGCTAATGAAAAAATCCAAGTGTGAAACCAATATGTTTACCATTTGAAAACTTACCCCAATGACAGCTCTCATATTATTTCAGAGAATGAGCCTGTAATACTGAAATCACAATGAGAAAGAAAACAGGTTATGATGTTGTATTTTATATCCTCCATGATGTCTTACCTGTGAATGGTCAACTCTGAGCTGAGAGTCAAGATCGTCTCTGGAATCAGTCCAGTGGACCTTCTTTTCCATCCTTACACTCCTCTATATTCTTGAGATGATGCAAATGTTTCGTTGTGCCACACACATTCGTTTCTCTAATTTGTCATTTAATCTCTTCACATGTAAAATGTATTCCTTCATTTTATTATCCAATTATTTTAACAGCCGTTATCTAAAACATTATCACTTACCGGTGAGTCTTTGGCCATGAATTTACTGTAAGTTGACCTTAATTCTCGACTATCCAATGTGCTATCTGACATTTATTTAAAACAGAGGATCCAGAAGTGTAAGACCTGATAAATTAGATGGCTGTTGAAAGAGCTAACAGACATGTGCACGTTGGAGTGCTTTAGTGTTCTTCTGGTGGAATAAAGACATAAATGTGAGTTAAAATCTAGACAAACCATTTCACATTGCTAGTGTAACCCCTCTGGGTTTTATTGACCCTCTCTGCATTCCCCCAGGATCCGATTACATTAGTAGAATTTTTCAAAAAACTTGCTATATGGGTTTCCAATATGTTTATTCATTACTCTTCTAGACATTAAAGTCATTTTAAGCTACACTTTAAAACCCAATAATTTAAGGGAACTGAAGCCATTTGAAGACAGATTGCCTTAAATCATTTATTTTTAAAAACTAACATTTTAGAGTACTGTGAACTCCATCTGTGTCCAGGGAATATTAAATACAATTATAATGCCACTGAAATAAATAACTCTTAAATAACACAATGTTTTCCCCCAATATACACAATAAACTTTCTTGAGTTAAATAAAGCTTGTTTCATTTGGTAAACTTTTATGTTTTTTGACTTATATTTAACTTTTGTTAATAATGCATGTAAGTCTTACTTTAACTCTCTGTTCTGTGGAAACCATTTTCCACAATATATGTAAAAAAAACATTATAAGGCTTTAGAAGTCAATATTGGTGATTTGAATGTAAAGGTGGAAGATATGAAAAATCCATAAAGAAAATGCAGCAATAATTTACTAAAACACATCTTAAGGAGTGAAAACATTAACTGACATTTTCAAAATTACAAATGAAAAAGGTTTCATAGTCTCTTGAACATTTTAACAAATACAATATATATATATATATATGTTAAATTACATTACTTTTTAATCTAGATTAATCTCACTGTATTCTTGAAATTAATCTACTTTAAAATGGCTCATTTGAATTCTGCCGAAGGCATTCAGGATATGTGTGCTACCCAAATAATGACTAAATATAAGTCTTTGAGAAAGGGTTTCTCAAGTCAGGCGGCGCATTAGACCAGGGGCTTTTCTACTGTTCTACTATGATAATTGGTGATGAAAATAAATGATGTTCAATAAGATGTACTTCTGTTTACTAACTGTTTATTCAGATAAACATGAATTTTGAACTGTAGGCCTACATAAACTCCAAACAGCGATTTTTGATTACCTTAATCTGACTAAAGTCATAACTGAACTAAACAGAAATGGAATTAAGACGTGGAGTGTGCATATATTAGTGGCATTACTGAAGTAAACACCGCAATCAAACTATTACCGTCATGTGGGACTTTTTGCCGTATTTTCCAACAAGATCCACAAACGTTGCAGTCAGTAAAGGACCGCACACACACACACACATTGTGAAATGCGGAAGTGTTTCTTTCCATTCTGCGTGCGTTATTAAGTTCCATAACACTCTCACCAGTCCTTACTCCTTATTTGCGCCTAATACCCCAGTTTGTCACAGGGGCATGAATGAAATGTTCATGAGTTAAACTGCCAAACTACAGAAGCACCGCCCACCACCATCTTACGAAGCTCAGCGACCTGGATGACATCAAAGCCTATCTGCACACTTTTGAGGTGATAGCAACCAGAGAGCTGTGGGACAAAACTGAATGGGCACATGCGAGAGTGCATAGACGGCGTAATGCCTCTGAGAACATCTAGCGGCCTCCCAGAGTGCCCAACAGAGGCTATATAAGCGGCCCACACAACCCTGACAGTTCCAGGCTGGGAATAAAGTCTTAACACTTGTCCCTACCACAACAGAAAAATTCCTGGCATCCTGGCAGGGACCGGGCACCATTGTGGAGAAAATCAGGCCTGCCAACTCCAAGGTTTGTCAGCCGGGATGTTGTCATGAAGAGAAGGTATACCACATTATTCTCCTAAAAGAATGGGTAGCACCCTGAGAAGATTTGGTAGCCTTCACCAAAGCTCCCCGCCGATAGTGAGGATGGGATAGTGAAGATCGAGCTGGAATCCCTGGTCAGTCAATTCCAGAATATATTCAGCGATCGCCCCGGGCAGACAACATTACTGCAATATAACATCCGGACTCCTCCTAGACAGATAGTCCGCCAGCGTCCCTACAGGGTACCAGAGGCCCGCCGACAGGCTATCCAAGAGGAAATATCCTGGATGGAAAAGTTAAGAATCATCGAGCCATCTCGGAGTCCCTAGTCCAGCCCGATGGTGATGGTACCGAAACAAGACGGCACTCTCCGTTTCTGCAACGACTTCCGCAAGCTTAACGGTAGTGGATGAGCTTTTAGACCGTCTCGGTGGGGCCAGGTATATCTCCACACTAGACCTAACAAAAGGCTATTAGCAGGTGCCACTCTCAAGTGAAGACAAAGAAAAAACTGCCTTCAGTACACCATCTGACCACTGGTATTACCGGGTCCTTCCGTTCGGACTGCACAGGGCACCTGCTATATTCCAACAGCTTATGGACATTTTACTCTGGCCCCACCAGAAATACGCCGCCGCTTACCTCGATGATGTGGTCATCCACTCTGATTGTTGGGAGCACCACCTGTCTCAGTTGCGGAGAGTGCTGATGGAGCTTCGCCGGGCTGGACTGACAGCCAACCCCAAAAAGTGTCACCAGGGTCTCGCCAAAGCACGTTACTTGGGTTTTCAAGTAGGATGGAGTTTGATCAAGCCACAACCCAACAAAGTGGAGGCTGTACAGCGAGCAGAACGATTAAAGAATAAAACCCAGATACGTGCATTTTTGGAGTTGCCAGGGTACCACCGGTGCTTTATTCCTTACTTTTCTTCGATAGCCTGTCCAACCTAACCAAAAAGGGGCAGCCTGAGAAAATTCAGTGGTCTGCATCAGCAGAAAAAGCCTTCCAGACACTAAAGGAGGTCCTAACGTCCACAGCAGTTCTCCACACCCCATATTTCAGCTGCCCCTTCCTACTCCACACAGATGCTTCTGACCCAGGACTAGGTGCGGTCCTGTCCCAGTTCCAGAATGGAGAAGAGCACCCAGTCACGTACATCAGTCGGAAGCTCACATCCACAGAGACCAGGTACGCAGCCATAGAGAAAGAAGCCCTCGCCATCAAGTGGGCAGTCCTGGAGCTGCTCTACTACCTTCTCGGCAGGAGCTTCACGCTGGTGGCTAACCACGCCCTACTTCAGTGGATGTCCCGGGCCAAGGAGACCAACTCCGGGGCCACCCAATGTATAATCAGCATCATCCTGGGAAAGGAGCACTCACGCCACCTGGACGCAATCACGCCGATCGCCTGCAGCTGGAACTCGTTCCCTGAAGCCCTTTAAAAAGGCCACAGCAAAGACAGATGCTGAGTAGCCTCTCCACTAATGACAACTGTAATGAGTATCTCTCTCTTGCAGAAACCACGGATTGAACCAAACGGACGATCGGCGCTTCACCAGAGCACAACAGGAAAAGAATCAAAAGCACCGACAACTCACCTGGACACCTCCACACTCGGATCAGAGAACCTTCGCTGAAGACACCAGCGCACCTCACACATTCACAGCACATTTTCACCAGCACTGTTAATAAAAATCCCTTCGGGGGTGTGTTCACTACAACTTGTGTCTGCATTTTCACTCCACCCGGCTATGATCTGAGCTGGGATCGAACAGGCGATTCTTTGCATGGGAGTCGGTTGCCCTAACAAGGAGGCTAAAGATCATGGTTTTAATTCCGGGAGTTTTCCGGGAAATGGGTCTGAAATACGGGAGACTCCCGGGAAATAAGGGAGTGTTAGCAGTTATGGTTTACCTGCATAGCACTTGCTAACTGGCCTTGTAAGCCAGGTCATTGGTAGATTTAGGAAAGATGTTGATTTGACATGTTTTATAACTTGAACAATAAGAGTATTCCAGTTGTACTGTACTGTAAATGTTATCTTTACTGGGATTGACTTTTACATTATGAAATAAAACCCATAGAAAAAAATAAGTTTTGTATTCTTATAACTAGGGTTGGGTACCGAAACCCGGTGCCATTATGGCACCAGTACCTTTGTAACCAGTATGCACCTGACCGAAGTATAGCATATGAAATTTGGTGCCTAATTCCAGTGCCACTGGTGCTGCAACTAGCACGTGAAGCAGGTCGCACACCAGAAGCACCACTCGGCGACGCGCCACGCAGCGCCATGCATTTTAGAATTCTAAACATAGGTTTCTATCAGGGTACACACACCAGCGCCGCAAGTCGGCGGCTGTCTGTGGCACCCAGCCACAACTCAGGACAATGTTCATATTTCTGCCGCGCCACAGAGCACCATCTGAATAGTTTCATTTCAAATAACATTCGAATGTGTGTGTCTGGTGTGTAATGGTGGGTAATACTTTTAACTGTCATGTGTGCACCGTGTCGTGGCTCTGAGCGGCGCATCCAGTGTGAGATGCCCTTAAGCATCAAGGGGTGCATTAAAGGCACACATAACTACACGTTGTGTCACACCATCTCTAAATATTTAATTCTAAACAGCTTTGAGGGATACAGACACCGTCAGTGATGTCAGGCATTTGATCTTGTTGCTTATAGAAGGCAAAGTGCGTAGTACGCCGCATGCGGTGAGCGACTCCCTTCATCAACACGCATGATCGCATTCATCTAATTTGCTCAAACTAAACATTCTTAAGTATGGCTATATTTTGCAAGCAAGGATTCTGATCCACCAACATGCAGCAGATGCTTTACAAAAGTTGTGTGTAAGGGCAGGGGCCCCCCAAGCTCACCCCTGTGTAAACTCTGGCCACCGCTGTGGCCACCCCAACATAATTTTGCTGTTGATATAATTAATTTAAATGGACTTACATAAATTCACAATATTTCAATGAATAAATAAGTAAATAGCAGCCACTAAATTATTGTTGATTGGTTGGTGCCACTGATTCACTGCCCCTCCCCCTCTCCGATCGTCGTTGACAGCACGCACACACCTTCAATAGACAGCAATGGCTACATCTCAAGAAAAAGCTGTATTAATAATAGTGTGGCTGAAAAAGGAATATGGATAAATGATATTATTAGGGTCTTCATAGTGAGTGTGTGTAAATAGTAATGCCTTTTATTCAGTTTGTCCATGTGTTTGTTTTATTAATGTTCATTAATTTTAGATATGGCAAATACTGTATGCTGTACAATAAAGTATGTGAAATATAACTGAAAAGTTATTTATATATATATATATATGAAAGTGTTTTTAAACTAAATATTGACTTTTATTTGGATTGCACGTGTACTTGCTGAATTATTTCAAGGAAATACAATATTTCAAGAATAAATAATTAAATGAATTATTTCATTTACCAGAAACAAAAATATAACCTTAAACTAACTTCATTATTTTTTTGTGTGCCACCCCAAGATTTGGTGTGGCCTCTTCTGGCAACCCCTAAGAAAATTTTTGGGAGGCGCCACTGTGGGAAAAACACATCAAACTTATGAAATTTGAGGGCTCATGGAATCAACTTAAAGGTGAGGAATAGACTGTCTTTGACAGCTTGTGACATCATCTGGCACTTTCAGTGAGTTCGTTTACATGGACACCAATACTCTGATTTTAATATGATTAAATCAATACTCTGATCAAGAGTCTACCATGTAAAAGAGTGATTTTTGGTTATCCTAAAGGACCACAGACACAAGCTGCGGAGGAAACATTCATAGGCTGGTGACGCAATGACGTTAATGGATCTATGTGCTATAACTGGGAATCATGAATGTAACATTCAAAAGCAACTCATGTAAACACCTGAATCATGTTATTGTCTTATTTAGATTAAGGCAAATCATTAGATCACTGATGTCCATGTAAAAGTAGTCACAAGCCCCAAACCCAGAAATAAGGTGTTCCCTGATTTTGATGACAGCCTTTCCACAGGTTAGTAGTAAGCTAATGTAATGTCAATAGCATAATGCAAATCTTGCATTCATGATAACAAACAAATGATCAAAAGAAATATACTAATGCAATTTAAATATATAAAATATGACTTGATGTTTACTTTAAACTTACTATAAATATATATTTATATTGTTCAATTATAATAATTAAAAAGTGGCTAAAAAGTCATTTTTTTGTGGCTAAAAAGTCGGTTCAGGCACCGTTTTGGAACCGGTACCATTTTAAAAGTATTGATTTAGCACCGGTATCAAAATAACCCCAAACGATACCCAACCCTACTTATAATTTAGTTATTACATTCATAAATGTAGAATGTGAAGTAAAAAAACTATCCAATTTAGTAAGGTTTTAAATGGGTTAAATGCTGTAGAGGCATAAACTTATTTATAAGGTGCTTGTGGCTTTGGAATATGTAACTTGTTTAACTCTTTGTTTCAATACTCCAACAGTAAATTTTTACACACTATGTACCTTCTGTGTAACCTCATGATGAATTTTCAGTGCTTGATATGTAAATCATCCTTGCACTTTCCATTTTTCTATCATGTCTTATAAGTTATCTGTTTGTTCAGCTTTCTCACCGAAGTGTGGTATCCTATTATTTAAAACTGCAGTTCAATAAATGGTTTGACAGTCTTTTTGAGACCCAATAAGATGGCTGTTTCATAGAGTGTCACTGAATGAGTTAAAAGGGTAACAAGCATTATCAGATCACAGTTGTAAATTATCTTAAATGGTTTAAGAACAAAAACTGAGAAAATTGTATTTTGTAACTTACAAATTGAGGGTTTATGCATCAAAAATGTTCCTCTAACGTTCCCTTTTGGTTATTTTTTAGAAATCAAATAAAATTGGGATGTTTTCTGTGAGATCTTTTTAGGAAACCAAAAATGAACATCCCCAGAATGTGTCAGGGAGATTTTTTTAAAGAATATGTTCTGATAACTAGAAAATAATGTTCCCACATTGGTCTGAGAACCAAACATTCTGACAGTATGTTTCTGATTATTAATTAGCAAATGTAAGTTTATTTTGCACAATTTATATTTTTATATTTAAATATTAAACTTGACAACTGAGATGCAACTGAAAGCATACTGAAGATGCGTTTAAGGCATGGATTCCACTCACTTGGTTTATTATTAGACATTTTTTAAACACTTTTAGTAAATGATATTATTGAAAAATACTTGGCTTAAATGAATTTTATTGAGGAAACTTGTACAGCCACATGCACAAATGCTGCAAAGCATCACTCTCAAATCAACATTTGCTGTTATAAATGGCAATTTAAGCCACATTATATGTTTGGACTATTTACTTGGCAGCCAAGCCTTGCAATAAACAAAACCCAATCAACATATTAAATAGATATTTGAACCACAAGTTACAAAATTTAATTATCACAAACATTTGAACCTTAATATTGGAGGTCTTCAAAAAAAAAAAAAAAATATATATATATATATATATATATATATATATATATATATATATATATATATATATATATATATATATATATATATATATATATATATATATATATAGTTTGACTGCATCCAAAATGGCTTAAACATTTAAATGAAAACTTAAAATCACTCTAGACTTTGCTGCAGCACTTAATACAAGAAAACAAAAACATGCTCATATGGTAGCAAAGCATCCAACTGAAAAATCCACAAATATTTATTTTGTCCAGCTGACTTTGGGAATGTCATAATGCTCTGTCAGGGTGTCCAGGTGTCGGTTGAAATCCTGTAACAACAAAAATACATTATTTACACCTTAATAAACAAATAACCACGTGTTACTTACACAAATCTCAGTACTGATGCTCACCTCAACTCTTCTCTTGTGTGTTTTGGAGGCTTTCTTCAAAATTCGTTCCATTTGCTAATGAGAAATATATATATATATTAAATATGGAATATAGTGTGTAATCTAATAAAAAGTTAAAGAGCAATTTCGATAGATAGATAGATAGATAGATAGATAGATAGATAGATAGATAGATAGATAGATAGATAGATAGATAGATAGATAGATAGATACCCTTTTTTCTTGTATTTTGTCGAATGCCATCTGTGCTGGTGTTCTTTTGTCAACATAAGCTTTTTTAGTCCCTTCCTCGTTTTGAGTGGTCAAAACTTGTTCCTCCAAACGCTTCATTTCCTTATCCTTCTTCTTTTTCCTAAAAAACCCCAGCAAAATGCAAATTAAGCACATTAATATTGATGTTAAGTAGATCAACAACACAGAGCTAGCATAACAGCTAAAAGCTGGTGTGTCAGGCAATGGCAAATAATCCCAAAACAAATATCTTAATAGTTGTTTTTGATATATTAAAAAGCTAACATAAAGAAATAC